>NC_044978.1:5140452-5440452 GCF_008728515.1 Papio anubis
GTCTCAAGCGTTAGAATTAGTAAACCCTAATGGCATGCAATCTAATTTATTTTTATTTTTTTTTTTGAGACGGAGTCTCGCGCTGTCGCCCAGGCTGGAGTGCAGTGGCGCGATCTCGGCTCACTGCAAGCTCCGCCTCCCGGGTTCACGCCATTCTCCTGCCTCAGCCTCCTGAGTAGCTGGGACTACAGGCGCCCACCACCGCGCCCGGCTAATTTTTTTGTATTTTTAGTAGAGACGGGGTTTCACTGTGGTCTCGATCTCCTGACCTTGTGATCCGCCCGCCTCGGCCTCCCAAAGTGCTGGGATTACAGGCGTGAGCCACCGCGCCCGGCCTTATTATTATTATTTTTAGAAACAGTCTTGCTCTGTCACCCAAGCTCAAGTGCAGTGGTGCGATCGTAGCTCACTGCAGCCTCCAATTCCTACACTCAAGGGATCCTCTTGCCTCAGCCTCCTGAGTAGCTGGGACTACAGGTGTGTGCCACCATGCCAGGCTACTTGTTTTTACTTTTTTGTAGAGATGGGGTTTCTCTGGCCTCCCAAAGTGGGATCGCACTGGGATTACAGGCGCGAACCATGTCTGGCCTATTTCACTTTAGAAGTAAATTGAATGCCACATGCAGAGTTTGTTAAATTTTTTTTTAAAAGAAGGAAAGAAAAAATAAAAATAAACTACCTAGTCGCATCAGAAATGCCATACTCATTTTTGCCATTTTTTTCCTTCATTAGAATTCAGTGCATTGTGTTATTTTGGTATCTCTGCAGTAACTTTCTATCATGTTATTTATGTTCTTTGTCTTATTTAAAGCTTCTGAGATTATGGATTTTTGTTTCCTTCCCTGAAATTAAGTGTTATCACTCATATAGTACTAAACTGTCTACAGAATAGTGGGAGTCTTCCCTCTTTGAGTTGGGAAGATCCTAGTTTGAATCCTGGCTGTGCCGCTTTAAAGTTCATTAACTTCTCTTAGCCTCAGTCACCTGAACTCTGCAGTGGGGATCCTTATTCCTCAGAGTGTCATTGGGAGGACTCACGAATAATACGCTTGTACTTTGAGTTCAGTACCCAGCCTGTCTGAGCAGTAAGAGGAACAGTCATCACACAGCGTTTTGCACACACCTCTCATGTCACATGCGGCACTGTTCTTCCTTTGGCTACTGTCTTGGTAAATCTTTACTAGTAAATGTTTCTTAAAAGCATTTACATTCATGGACATGATTCAGAAACCAACAGAGTTGTTTTTTAGATCTCATTTTGAGATTTAAAAACCGTTAGGGCAGAAACCAGATTTTATTTCTTACCTCAGAGTTTCCCTGTAGGACAGGAACCAGCAATAGCCTAATGATGGGTAACAGATGAGCTGATTAAGAATTCTAGAGATTTAAAATTTAAATTAGGATTGCCAGTTTTAGAGACTCTTTTAAGAGACTGGCAATCCTAATTTAACATCTCCTTTTGAATTCCCCACCACAGGCACACTTTCACACATTCACTCTTCAATAACAGGTTGTTTCAAATTGTTAATACTTTTAGCTTAATATAGAAATTTCACTTTAGAAATTAATTTTTATTTCTCTGCCTTAATGCTGTAGATGTTGCGTTCTGCTTTACTTCATTGTTGTAATGAGTAGTTGGCTCGCCACCATGTAAATAGGGAGAACATTCCAGTTTTTTACTTGTGTAGGAAAACACAGCTTGAAGTATCTAAATATCTATTTTAGAGTGAAATAAATTTATACTGACAGTATTTTTTAGTGTTTGAAGACCTGACTGTTACAGCGTTGGTGGCAAGTGTTAAGGGATCCAGGAACTAGACAAGTGATTCTGAGACCTGAGTTCCAGGTTTCTAAGTAATATCAGTTGGTCTACTGAGAACTTTCCATAAACATATGCGTTCAGAAATTTCCTTTCTTAGCAGCAGCATCCTGAATTGATGAAAAGAATTACATCAGCCCAGTAAGAAAGAATTCATGTTAAGTCCGTTGCTATGCCAGGATAAACTTTTTAAATCCCAATTATTTTTCCTGTTTATGTTTTGTCAAATAAGAATGTTCTGAAAACCTAAATTCTGTTTTCATTTAAGGCAGTGAATATGTCCCATATGATATGATTTTTTTATCCTTCTAAGATGAGATCACCTTCCTCAGAATAATTTGTACTCCGCTGGGCACTAGCTAATGGAGGTGATGTCATGCTAGGCAGCACTTTAGTGAGTCTTGTGGGAACCAAAGCTCTGCTCCCAGGAGTGTGGATTTGGTGCTTTCATGTGGAAAAAGCGGATGATGACACATAGAGAGCAAATGTGCGTGTGTCTGATGCTGTAAGGATTTCATTTACCATCATATAAATTTTTAGAAGTGTATCAAAATAAACTGATCACTGAGGCAATGTAGGTTGTTCAGATACTAATGGTGAAGTTGATGAAGTGCACTGTAGTATTTGTCCCTGAGAAATCTTTATCAAATAGACAATATTTTAAATCCTGTTGTAGAAGAATTCGTTTTTTCTTTCAGTGACCAGCTCTCTTACTAAAACAAAATTATCTGTTGTGTCTAATATCAGAAATGATTAATTTATAGTTATTTGTATTGATTGGTCTCTCTGACTTTTTTAACCTTATTAACTTGATGTATAGAAAGAAAATGACTTTGAAGTTAAGTCACCTAATATTTAGAGGAGATCTTAGATTGGTCTGAGCCAAGAAGCAAATATTATAAGTACTCTGAAAAGCTGGTCACTATTTAAAGTTTCCACTACCAGTCACAAGGAGAGAATAATTTTATCCCACAGTTTTATTGCTGGCAAAAGACACAAGTTTATTGAAAGTCAGTATCTTGGTGTGAGAATTACTAGACTGTTTGCAGAAGTGTTGAAAAGAGATCTTCAGAGCCTTGGTTGTCTGTAAGCTGGTCCACATTCGGGGGTTCCTGAGCACAGACTGTGAGCCCTGCATTTCGCAAATGCATTCAGAGAGCCAATCTGAGGCAGACTGGGGGCTAGAAAGGATACTGGCAGGAGCTCCAAGCTCAGCTTCAGAAGTTAAATTAGACTTCATTTTTCAGAGCAGTTTTAGGTTCAAACCAAAACTGAGAAGAACGTACAGAGATATCCTATATCCCTCCTGCCCACCCCCCGCCTACATGCGTAGTCTCCCCCATTATCAACATCCTGCACCAGTGTGTACACTGACACACACTGACAGGTCATCATCACCCACACTCCATTGTTCACAATCAGGTTCACTCTTGGTGGTGTTTGTCCTGTGTGTTTGGACAATTTTACAAGGACGTGTATCCACCATTATAGTGTCACACAGAGTAGTTTCACTGCCTTAAAAATTCTCTGTGCTAGCCGCGCACAGTGGCTCAAGCCTGTAATCCCAGCACTTTGGGAGGCTGAGGCGGGCGGATCACAAGGTCAGGAGTTCGAGACCAGCCTGGCCAACATGGTGAAATCCATCTCTACTAAAAATACAAAAATTAACCAGGCATGGTGGCATACGACTGTAATCCCAGTTACTTGGGAGACTGAGGCAGGAGAATCACTTGAAACCTGAAGGCGGAGGTTGCAGTGAGCCAAGACCGTGCCACTGCACTCCAGCCTGGGCAACAAGAGCAAAATTCGATCTCAAAAAAAAACCAAAAATTATCTGTGCTGTCTCCCTCCCTCCTAGCCACTGACAACCACTGGTCTTTTTACTGTCTCCGTAGTTTTGCCTTTTCCAGATTGTCAGATAGTTGGACTCATGCAGTATATATGGACTTTTCCAACTGGCTTCTTTCACTTAGTAATAATGCATTTAAAGTATCCTACATGTCTTCATGGCTTGCTGGCTCATTTCTTTTTAGCGCTGAATAATATTCTGTTCTCTGGATATACCATAGTTTGTTTATTCATTCACCTACTGAAGGACATCTTAGTTGCTTCTAGTTTTGACAGTTATGAATAAAAGTGCTATAAACATCTGTGTGCAGGCTTGTGTGAACATAAGTTTTCAGCTCCTTTGGGTAAAAACCAAAGAGTGCGTATTTACCATATGGCTGGATCATATGGTAAGAGTACGTTTAGTTTTGTAGGAAACTGCCAAACTGTCTTCCAAGTTGGCTGTACCATTTTGCATTTCCACGAGCACTGACTGAGCATCCCTGTTGCTCCACATCCTCGCCAGCATTTGGTGTTCGTGGTGTTCTGGATTTTGACCATTCTGCTAGGGGTGTGGTGATATCTCAATGTTGCTTTAATTCGCATTGCCCATTATGTGCAATCTGTGTATCTTTGATGAGGCCCACTGGATTTTCACTTTAGATTTTCTATAGATTGGCCATAAAGTCTTGAAACAAACCTATTTCCTCATGGATTATAATGCAATATCAGTAAACTATTATGTGTTCACCTGTGTTTCCAGACTTATTAGCTACCCTGTACTGTTCTCTCAGTTAATCAAGTCAACCACAATTTGTTTCTCAACCGCAGGTGGCTAATGATTTTGTCTGTGGTCTGTCCGCTTTGAATTGATGTGCATGGAACAAGTTGGTCTCTATGATATTTATGGTTCAAGGAAGTTTGAGATTTCCTGCTACCTAATACATGTTTATTGTACATATAAAAGAAAAAAAGAAAGGCAGATAGACGGGAACATGGTACTGAGCATGATAGAGGCAAGGAAGGGTGGCTACTTTGAATACCCTTATTTTTGTCACTCTTGAAACAGGGCCAAGAGTTGAAATTGGCTGGAACAATCCTGACCTTTGTTGATATTATTTTATAGAATAATATTTGTTGCTATTTTCTCACTTAAAAAATGCAGATGTTATAGAAAAAAAATAGAAGATCTAGAGGAATGTTAGGAGTAAGTAGTTGTCAGTAATGCCATCACCCAGACAGCCACTATTAATAAATATGTTAATATGTAGTATGTACTGAGTGACGAATGGCAGGTCACGTAGTAGCTGTCTTGGTTATCAGATCAACTGTCGTGGTATGGCAGTGCTTATGTTCACATAAGCCTTATTAGTTTTTGTTGTTAATCCCTTTCTTCGCCCAATTTATAAACTAAACTTTTTCATAGGTCTGTATGTATAGGAAAAAACATGCTGCATGTAGGGTTCAGTACTGTATTTGGTTTCAAGTATCTACTGGGGGACTTGGGAGGTACCTCCCGCCCCTGCCCCACAGGTATACTACTGTATAATTATTCTTCTATCTAAAGTAAGAACTTCTGGAAGATAGGAACTTTGTCTTGTCTTCCACTCTTCCTATTTCCCAGGATGATATCTGGCATAAAGTATTTGTTGACTGACAAACTAAAAGATGATTTATCCCAATTACACTCACATCTTCCCTTGGTTTTCCAGAAAGCCTACAGGAGGTAAGACGGTAGAAAAGCAAAGGCTTCGTTGAAATGCAGAGCATAGACTGGCTCTTGGAGAAGGTCAAACATCCCCGTCTCCTGTGTTTAAATTGAGATGGTGGCACTGGCTCTCCTCTGTATTATTAAGGCACCTTTCCCCACTAGGGGTGCACACAAAACTGGGAGAGAGGAGAGGAAGGAGCTTAGCTTTGTCTTAATAGAAGGGAAGAAATTACGTTTTCCAAGAGACCTTGAAATTGGGGACCTTGGTAATGAGTTTCGGTTTGGAAAGATAAAGTTCTGGGATGGATTCCATCAATGTAACTGTACTCAGTGCCACTGAACTGTACACTTAAAAATGGTAAATTTTGTGTCTATTTTACCACAGTTTTAAAGATTAAAATTTTAAAAGTGGGAAAGTTACCTAGGACTTTCTAGAAGGACTTTTGTGGGTTAGCAATTCCTGTTATAGGATTGTGTATTATTTTGGTATTTCTGATTGTATCGTAGGAGTGAGGTTAAAGTTGTATTTTGACTGGAATTTTTGACATTGTCAGGGTTTCTAGAACCTGGAGAAGGTCATTCAGTATTTTTTGTTCTTGTTTTTTGTTTTGCCTTTGGTCTTGTTTTCCTCTATTTAGGGAGGTGGATTGCCATGGGAAGTACCTTTGCTTCTGAAAAGCCAGAGAATGCCTGGTAGAACCGCAGAAAAGTAGTAAGGAGCTGGCTTCTTCAGAGGCGGCATAGCAGAGTGGGAAGAGGACCCTGTCACTTAGCTTGTGACTGTCGACAAAGTCACTTAACCGCCAGAAATTGGGTTTTCTGACTTTTAGAATTTTGAAAAGATTAAAAATGAGTGCCTTGCAGAGCATCTGGTGTATATTAAGAGCTCAATAAGTGATAGTTGCTTTGCTTATAAGAACAGATTCACCTTGTGAGATACAATTGTGTGATGGAAGAATGAAAGCAGAAACTGTAGTTTTTACTTTTACATTTCGTGAGCCATGTTACTACCCTAAATGAGACGTTGGGTTTCCAAAACCCAGTTTAAAAATAAAGACTAGGCCAGGTCCGGTGGCTCTTGCCTGTAATCCCAGCACTTTAGGAGGCCTAGGTGGGCAGATCGCTTTGATCCCAGGAGTTGGAGACCAGCCTGGGCAATGCAACAAGACCCTATGTCTACAAAAAATACAAAAATTAGCCAGACACGGTGGTGCATGCCTGTAGTCCCAGCTACTCGGGAGGCGGAGGCGGGAGGATTTGAGTCCAGGAGGTCGAAGCTGCAGTGAGCCGTGATTGCGCTGCTGCCCTCCAGCCTGGGTGACAGAGTGAGACCCTGCCTCAAAAGAAAAAAAAAAAAAAATTAGTGGAGATTTGAAACATCTTGATACTTTATCTTGGGAATCTAAGCATTGTAGAATTGTGTTATGTGAGTTATACCATTGTGGTGGGAAGTGTTTGATTTTTGTTTTAACTGTGTTGAGTTGCAGTTTTAGAAATGACCCGCTGTGTTGTCTTACAAAAGAAATAAACTGTAATTTATATCTTAATCTTATGAGGGCATGTAAATATAAAAAATCGAGCTATATACTATCTATATGCTTTATGTAATTCACTATATGTAATTCATAGCTCAGTTAAAAAGAGAGAGAGGCTAAATTGTATGTACCATTGCTAAGAAATCATTATCCCCAAAACTGACTCACATACACCTTTAACAGTAGAGGTGGAACTGAGGCATTAATTTGGAAAAATAATCACTGGGATAATTAATATAATGCAGTGGTTTTATGACTGATTTTTTATTAACTTCTATTTTCTTTGTATTCTAGTTAATAAAGGTATCCATGGAGAACACTGAAAACTCAGTGGATTCAAAATCCATTAAAAGTTTGGAACCGTGAGTATTTAAATGGAATTCTTTATAATCAGAGAAAGATGGGGATGTGTAATACAGCAAACCTCGAGGAGTGGGAAAAGCAGAAAGAGAGTGGTCTCTCTTTCAGGCCAGAGAGACCAAGCTGACTTCCTACCTCAGACAGCTGTGTGGCTTTGCGTAAACTAACCTCTTCTCTGAACCTCGTCTTTAACATGGAGCCAAAGCTTTTACAGAACTGAAGGGAAGATGAAAGGAAAGGCCTAGTAGGGTGTGAGACCCATAGTTGGAAACCTAGTCCTGGAACCAAAAGGACACTACAGGAGAGGCAGGACTCCCAAGCCCAGGTGCTTTCTACCCTCCTGAATCATTCTATAGGATTAGAGGGTTTGGGTTTGGGAGGAGTTTTTTGACGTCTTGTTTATGAGTTTTTATGACTAAAATGCAATGCCGATTTGCAGTCCAGGAAGGAATTACCTAGTTATGGATGAATTTTACCCTTTTTTTTCCCCGTGTCTTTTTGGAATATTCTGCTTACTAATGCTTCCAATAACTAGCAGATGGAAAAAGGGAAAAGATAAAACTCAAATTCACTTTTTAATTCATGTCTGTTATTATTTATTTGGAATCTCTTGTAATACTTTAAATTCTGAAAGTTTATTTCTGAAACCCAGTATTATTATTCTCGGCTGCCCTGGAAATTACAAACTAATTTATTACTAAACAATACAATGACAGAAATACTATTAAGTTACCAGTAAAGATTTCACAATTTTTGTTTAGCAAAGGGATTTTTCTAGAAAGTAAGTTTTTGAAATGCAGTCCTATTTTAGAGAGTTGTTGTTGTTATTTAAATCATTTTAGCCAGTGTAGTGGTTTGCTCCTGTAATCCCAGCTACTTGGGAGCTGTGGCAGGAGGATCACTTTAGGTGGAGAGTTCGAAACCAGCCTGGGCAACATTATGAGACCCTGTCTCTACAAAAAACAAAAGCAATTAGTCCACCGTGGTGTGTGTGCTTGTAGTCAGTCTTAGCTACACGCCAGAGGTTGCAGTGAACTATAATTGCACCACTGCACCCTAGCCTGGGCAACAGAGTAAGACCCCATCTCTTTTAAAAAAATCCTTTGAAAGTGATTTACACATTTTCCTACTACTTTTTTTCTTTCTTTCTTTTTTGAGACAGGGTCTTGCTCTGTCACCCAGGCTGGAGTGCAGTGATGTAATTATGGCTCACTGTCCTCCTGAGCTCCAGTAATCCTCCCGAGTAGCTAGGACTACAGACATGTGCCACCATGCCTGGTTATTTTTGTTTTTTGTCTTTGTAGAGATGGGGGTCTTGCTGTGTCTCCCAGGCTAGTCTCCAATTCCTGGCCTCAAGGGATCCTCCTGCCTCGGCCTCCCAAAGTACTGGGATTACAGGTGTGAACCACCCTGCCTGGCCCTACCTTTTCATGTCATACAGAACACCACTTCAATAACAAGTTGTACGGGAGCCCCAGACAGGTTTAGGGTTGTTTTGATCCTGTGATAAGTTGCCCTCACATTCCCGGCTTTCACAGCCTCTGCCTTTTGTTAGGAGTATCCCCTCTTGGTCTAGCTATCATATGCTTGTAAAGTACCTACCTCCTTAGGAGGCAGCCAGAGCAAGTGGGGAATAGGCGTTGGGAGCTGGGATTTATAGTTCTGTGATCCATTATCTGTATGACTCAAAGGTCAAGTCATGCTTTTAGGGTTTAAATTTAATCTGTAAATGTGAAGCTCTTCACTTCTAATTAAAAATAACTGCTTTCTGACCCTGACTCCTTTAATTTACTACATTTAATCTTTTTCCAACGGTATTTTTGGAATTGTGTATAATGTGAGTGCATGAGTATATGGACTGTAGGTGTTAGTGTTTGGCAGTTCCTAGACCTGTTTTTTCCTGACTTTTAGTCTAGATCTGGGATCAAGCTTGACGCCTGTTTTTATCAAATTTCTTTGGAATATAGGCACACCCATTCCCTGACATGTTGTCCTAAGCCTGTTTCACCAGAATTAAGTAGCTATGGCTGGGCGCATTGGCTCACAACTGTAATCCCAGCACTTTGGGAGGCCAAGGCAGGAGGATCACTTGAGGTCAGGAGTTCAAGATTAGCCTGGGCAACATGGCGAGATCCTGTCTCTACAAAAAAATACAGAAATTAGCTGGGCATTGTGGGGCATGCCTGTCTGTAGTTGTAGCTACTCAGACGGCTGAGGAAGGAGGATCACTGGAGCCCAGGAGTTCAAAGCTGCAGTGAACTATGATGGCACCACTGCACTCCAGCTTGGGTGACAGAGTAAAACCATGTCTCAAAAAAAAAAAAAATAGAATTGAGTAGCTGTAACAGAGACCAGATGGCCACAAGCCTAGAACACTTAAGATTTAGCCCATTAAAAAAAAAGTGTACTAGGCCGGGCGCGGTGGCTCAAGCCTGTAATCCCAGCACTTTGGGAGGCCGAGACGGGTGGATCACGAGGTCAGGAGATCAAGACCATCCTGGCGAACACGGTGAAACCCCGTCTCTACTAAAAAATACAAAAAACTAGCCGGGTGTGGTGGTGGGTGTCTGTAGTCCCAGCTACTCGGGAGGCTGAGGCAGGAGAATGGCGTGAACCCGGGAGGCGGAGCTTGCAGTGAGCTGAGATCCGGCCACTGCACTCCAGCCTGGGCGGCAGAGCGAGACTCCGTCTCAAAAAAAAAAAAAAAAAAGTGTACTGACCCCTAATCTAGATAGCAGAGATTTTTTTAGATAAGTGACTTCCAGACAGATATTTTCAATTATTTTCAATAATGCTTTTATATATTCATGAATTACTAATTTGTTAAGCTTATGGGGTTTAAGGAATAATTTATGAATTGTGATAAATATTGTGTTTTGAGTTATATTTGCATTTTGTTGATTTCCCATCATTTCAGGGTAATTTTTAAGATTCTTACTTTTACCTCAAAGGATAAAATATTTCACAAAGTTAATAAGTAATTTTTAAATTATAAAGGTATTTGATGGAATTTAGAGGAAAATGTAAAACATGGAAGTTAAAAGCCTGAACTCGGCTGGGCACGGTGGCTCATGCCTGTAATCCCAACACTTTGGGAGGCCGAGGTGGGTGGATCATGAGGTCAGGAGATCGAGACCATCCTGACTAACAAGCTGAAACCCCCGTCTCCACTAAAAATACAAAAATTAGCCAAGTGTGGTGGCGGGCACCTGTAGTTCCAGCTACTCGGAAGGCTGAGGCAGGAGAATGGCGTGAACCCTGGAAACGGAGCTTGCAATGAGCCGAGGTTGCACCACTGCACTCCAGCCTGGGCAACAGAGTGAGACTTAGTCTCAAAAAAAAAAAAAAGAAAAAGCCTGAACTTTGAAGTCCAACAGATACTTTCCTTCCTTCTTGGCTGTGACACAATATTTGCATAACCTTTAGCACATTTCTTAGCCTCATGTCAGGTCATTTTCTCATCTGTATAATTGTTGATGTGAAATTGAAATGAAGACAACCAGCCTGTTTTATAACATTCAACAAGTGTTAACTGTTACTGTGAGTTATAAAAATTGCACTAATGTAAACAGAAAGCGTGGTCATTTCTACCTTTATGAAGTTATTATTTTATTTCTAAACAGAAAAATCATACATGGAAGCAAATCAGTGGACTCTGGAATATCCCTGGACAACAGTTATAAAATGGATTATCCTGAGATGGGTTTATGTATAATAATTAATAATAAGAATTTTCATAAAAGCACTGGTACGTATCTTACAGAATTTTTAATCCTTTTCAAATATTTGCACCATTTACATTTGATACTAAAAGGAGTATTATTGAGGTATGATTGGTCAGTAAACTGTGACACAGACTAGTTGTGAAGTAGAGATTGGGCAGGACCTACGGGTCCTGTGATACATGTGAATGCTTCCTCTTCTGCTCAACGTCACAGCCTCCTTTTCCATCAGCTGGCCTCCTATCTGTATGCTTGGCTGCTTCTGCCCTGACTTCTCTGTAGTCCTTGCTGCTTTTTCTTCTTTCTACTCCCTCTTTGAACCCATAAGTTTCTCAAAAAACAGTTAAGTGGTAGTATTTATTTTTTTCCCCAGAAACTGCAAGACATATCACAAGCATTGCCTTATTTAATTTTATGACAACCTGGAAAGTAACGATGAAATTCTGAAAGGTTAAAAACCTTGCACAGTCACACAGTATGGCGGCAGAGCTAGGTCTATGTGGCTCCAAAGCCCAAAATCTAAATCCGTCTTCTGTTCTGCTTCACTTCCTCGTATCTTCATGTGCTCTGTTGCCTGTCTTTCCTTACCCTACGAAGCTCCCCATCTTAGAGAGACCTTTCTTTTACTCTGCTCCTTTTAATTCCTTTGATATTTTATCTCCTTCCCTTCTTCCTTAAATTTTGAATACCTGTAGTTTAAGCCTGTACTCTTCACTTGTTTCTGTTCCTTCTTGAGTCTTTTTCTATTTTCTGTCTCTACTGCTGAAACTGCTCGCATTAAACTTACCGTGGCCTTGTCACCAGATTCCCCTCTTGACTTCTGTACTAGGTACAACTTGAATGTAGTACTACATTTGAGAATTTTTTTCAGAAATATAGATAATAAAATCCTTCACAGTGCCAGAAAAGCTAATTAATATGTGGTGTATTGATATTTTTTTCTTGACAGTTCTTTTTAAAGCTTGCTTTTATTCATAACATGTAAGCAATGTTGTATTCTGCTTGTTTCGCTTAAAGTAATAGCATTTTTCATATGGCTGCATAATTTTCATATCTGTTATCGTGATTATATAATACTGCATCCCCCAAAATACCATTCACTTAATTTCAAAAATTTACTCTATGAATGACCATTATGGCTGTTTCCCTTTTAAATTGATGCTGTGATAGTTCTTTGAATTGGCATATTAATGATATTAGAGTTAATTTTTAATTAGAGAAGCTATAGTAGATCTAATGTGGGCCAGTACCTATCAGAGTGGTAGTGGAAAGGGAAGGAAGCCAGATCACACTGGGAGGATAGCAGGGTTTGTGTCAGATTAGTTATAAGGAGTGAGGAGAGAATAGTTGAAAATGGAGCTCTAAATGGCACCACTTTTATTGCTTTTGGCTATAAGTTGAGATGCCACCTTCGACCATTAACACAGCACCTTGTTTACTTTTGCTTTATGCATATTTGGAAATTTACTTCCAGATATTCTGCCTCACATTTCTAGTTTTAGGATACCTTCTTCCTATAGAATTTTGCACTATTGCCTCTATTGTTTAAAAAACCAAAAACAAGCATATCATTCCACTACCACCAGCACCTCCCCCACATATTTAGACCAGCAGTCTGGGTTTTGCCCTCAGTGAGCTCCTTTCCTACTTTGCAATGTAAAAGTTGGGTTCTCATGAGATCTCTGGCAGGCTGGTGTTGGGCCAGCCGCCGTGGCTCACGCCTCTAATCCCTCTAATCCCAACACTTTGGGAGGCCAAGGCAGGAGGATCCTTGAGCACCAAAGTTCAAGATCAACATAGGGAAATCCCATCTGTACAAAATAGAAAAAAAGGTAGCAGGATGTGGTGGTGTGCACCCATAGTCCCAGCCACTCAGGAGGCTGAGGTGGGAAGATAGCTTGAATCTGGGAGGTTGAGGCTGCAGTAAGCTGTGGTTGCTGTACTCTAGCCTGGGCCACAGAGCGAGATCCTATCTAAAAAATAAATAAAATAAAAAATAAAAAGGCAGCCAATATAGCACCAGAAGCCAGTGATCTTGTCACACAGCTGAGATAATCAACAACGTTTTGGAGATATGTGTAGACTGTTTGTATTTAGTCTTCATACCATCAAATTCACTCAATTCTGAGGGGTGTTTCCCACCGAGATTTAGCATTTTGAAATCTGAGTGCATCATGCAGTCCATCTGTACATTAATGTGGAAGGTTCTCTAATGGAGTGGTAGAAAGCCCAGGAGCCCTGGCTACAGGCCCAGCATAGCTTTGTCACTTTAGACTGGTTTGTTAACCCTAGTATATGTCCCACATCTGCACAAGTGAAGCTAGTAATAATACAACTCTCATGGTGATTGGAAGGATAGAGATTACCCGTAGCAGAATACCTGATGAACCGCAATAGTGTCTGGGGGTTTTCCTTGAAGACACTATAAATGTTGTAATGCTATCTTAAAATTGTTGGGAAGTTAGAATCAGAGACATGCAGTTCCTCTGAGTATAACAGATGTGTGTGTGTATTATAGGATCATATTGTTTTCTAGTTTTATTTTTTTTTAATATGATGATTTTCCCATGGCAACATTTTATCTGTGAAAATGACAACATAGTATATCCCGTTATATAAGTGAGTGTAACTTGTCTAACCAAGCCCCTAGCGTTAGACATTGGTTTCTGTTTTTCACTACCTAAACAGCTGTGAAAGATCATTTTGGCTATAACACTGATAAGCTTATATTATGAAATATCTTATAAGCTACAAAGTTGAAGAGATTTTGTGTCACCAAACTCAAAGTAGTTTGAGTTCTCTTACCATTTAAAAGGAAGAATTTATTGTGGACTTTTGAATTGCTGGGTAGTTAATTTCATTTCAAAGTACTTATTCTTTGTTTTCAATACAATTAAAAGTAATTCTTTCTGTTCCAAGGAATGGCATCTCGGTCTGGTACAGATGTTGATGCAGCAAACCTCAGGGAAACATTCATAAACTTGAAATATGAAGTCAGGAATAAAAACGATCTTACACGTGAAGAAATTGTGGAATTGATGCGTAATGGTAAGAAGAAACAATTAGAAGAGTGAACTTCATTGTACAATTTTATATTATGGTCTAGCAATAATTACATGTATAATAAAATATGAGAATTGTAGAATTATACTGTACATAACCCTAATCTTACATGCTTTACTAAGAAGTTAAAAAAAATTATTTATGCCAACTTCATAAAATGGTTTGAGATGTGTTGCTGTGCCCCAGGTTAGATTAAGATGATCTCTCAGTTTTATTCTCAGTTTCTTCATCATGTTCCCATGAAGTATATCTGAAGTTGTTGAATAAAGTCATGGATTTTTATTTTTCCTTTTATTTGCAAATGTCTTTCCAGTTTCTAAAGAAGATCACAGCAAAAGGAGCAGTTTTGTTTGTGTGCTTCTGAGCCATGGTGAAGAAGGAATAATTTTTGGAACAAATGGACCTCTTGACCTGAAAAAAATTACAAGCTTTTTCAGAGGGGATTGTTGTAGAAGTCTAACTGGAAAACCCAAACTTTTCATTATTCAGGTAATGTATAACTGAGTGATTTGGTTGTTGACGATTAAGCAGGGGTTACTTTTCTCAATTGGAAATTATCCAAAGGATTTGTGGTTTTTTCCCTGAAGTTAATGAACTATTGTTATTTTTCATTTATTTAAACTACCACTTAAAAGATACAGAGTAAATTTTAATATACTTATATCAAAAAGGCTCAGCATAATTAACATCCATTTTTACATAACGTTTTTAGGAATAAGTTACATGTTCACACACACATTTTTATAAATAAATATTTATTTTCTAACACCCAGGCCTGCCGTGGCACAGAACTGGACTGTGGCATTGAGACAGACAGTGGTGTTGAGGATGACATGGCGTGTCATAAAATCCCAGTGGAGGCCGACTTCTTGTATGCATACTCCACAGCACCTGGTGAGAAAGTTACACATAAGGAATGTTACATGTGGATTTTAAATGAATTACACTGTGACTAATCAGAATTATACAATGAAGAGTGTGTTTCAGAGACTGTCAAGATTTTGATATCCCTAAAGATATCAAAACTTGTTTATATTTTAGGGAACCTTCATCAAAGAGAAGTCTCAAAAAGTTATCTTTAGCCAAAAGTTTGGCTACAAAATATGCATACATAGCCAGGCGTGGTGGCTCACGCCTGTAATCCTAGTGCTTTGGGAGGCCAAGGCAGGCAGATCACTTGAGGTCAGGAGTTCAAAACCAGCCTCGCCAACATGGTGAAACCTCGTCTCTACTAAAAATACAAAAAAAATTAGCTGGGTATGGTGGCACACGCCTGTAATCTCAGCTACTTGGGAGGCTGAGGCAGGAGAATTGCTTGAACCTGGGAGGCAAAGGTTGCAGTGAGCCAAGATTGCACCACTGTACTCCAGCCTGGGCGACAGAGCGAGACTCCGTCTCAAAAAAAGAAAAAAAATATGCAGACATAGAGTAGACTAGCACGATGTCATTCATTGGACTTATGTGGCAACAGAGGCCAAGTCAGAGCTTCCGCTGCATCTTATAGAAGAAGAGAGGTATGTTTCTCAGGAATTATTTGAAAGGTAGTAAATAAAAAAGATAAACATGACTAGTATACAAGAGGATAGATGTGGAGTGGGAGAAAATAAAGAAGGTAAAAAATGATACATGAATATGCCGTTAACCTCCACTTTTTTACAGTTCTGCACATCGTCTAAATAAATATTTGTTGATTATACCACTATTTACTTACACAACTAACTCAGGGTGTCAGAGTTTGGAAACTTAAAGTAAATGTACTCTTAAGCAGTGTGGCATTTTAAAATATGCTCAATATGGTTTATTTTATCCTCTAGGCATCTTTCCAAGCAAAGTACCTCTAAGTTAAAAGCAATGGGTCTAACATTTAACCTAGAAAACAAAGTATGATAAATACACTATTTTCCCTTTTTAGAGCTTTTGAATACTCGGTAGTGTGTTTATTATACTTTATTCAGATGCTCTGTAGACAAGCAGGACACTCAAAGCAATTTATTTCTAGACTAAGTCAGTATTAAAGTAAGGTGAAATCTGATTGGAACACTGTGCTACTTACAATGATCCTTTTTATACATCTTTACTTTTGCATCTTCTGCATGTTTGCTGTTCTTGCCTATTGAAAGGGGAGTCCAAAAAGTAAAACTTTGAATAATTCAGTGTTCGTGAAGCTGGTCCCGGCGCCTGTCTTTGCTGAAAGCAGGGGGTGTACGCATAGCACACATTCTTCCTTCTTCAGCATCATTTCTTCTGAAACCAAAGGTGTCTTTTTTTTTCTTTGTCTGGCTAATAAGACTTGTAGGTTTATGCTTATTCTTGCCTTTATGACTACATAATAATTTATAGAATCAACTAAAATCAGCTATCCATGGTATTTTCGTTGTATTTTGCCTTTTAGGTTATTATTCTTGGCGAAATTCAAAGGATGGCTCCTGGTTCATCCAGTCGCTTTGTGCCATGCTGAAACAGTACGCCGACAAGCTTGAATTTATGCACATTCTTACCCGGGTTAACCGAAAGGTGGCAACAGAATTTGAGTCCTTTTCCCTTGATGCTACTTTTCATGCAAAGAAACAGATTCCATGTATTGTTTCCATGCTCACAAAAGAACTGTATTTTTATCACTAAAGAAATGGTTGGTTGGTGGTTTTTTTCCGTTTGTATGCCAAGTGAGAAGACGGTATATTTGGTACTTATTTCCCTCTCATTTTGACCTAGTCTCATACTGCAGAGGGTACTTTAAGTCATACTCCTTCCATCAGGTGGAACCACTGTGAAGCTACCTCAAACTTACAGCCAGGTAGTTGCAATTGAATTAAATTAGGAATAAATAAAAATGGATACTGGTGCAGTCATTATGAGAGGCAGTGATTGTTAATTTACAGCTTTCATGATTAGCAAGTTGCAGTAATGCTGTGCTATGAATTTTCAAGTAATCGTGAAAAAGTTAAACATTGAAGTAATGAATTTTTATGATATTCCCCCCACTTAAGACTGTGTATTCTAGTTTTGTCAAACTATAGAAATGATGATGTGGAAGAACTTAGGCATCTATGGGCATGGTCAAAGGCTCAAACCTTTTGTTTACTATTGATATACAAAGGTGACCTAACTGCATTTTTAGACCATTTATCTGGGATTATGGTTTTGCGATGTCTGTCCTGAACACTTTTGTTGCAAAAAAATAATAATAATAATAATGTTTAATATTAAGAAAGAAACTAAGTATTTTATGTGAGAGGAAGTGTGAACAAACTTGACTCTTTAAGACTAAAACATAACATTCCTAGAGGGTGGAGTTTTAACTGTAAGGTGCTACAGTGCAGCTGATCTACCAGCAAAAATACCTTCTGATTTGTCCCTATGCAGATCAGGTGAGCTTCACATACCAGCAGTCTATCTGAAGAGCTGTGATATAAAAAGCCCAAACTGTTGATTATTAGCCAGGTAATGTAAGTAAATTCTATAGAGACATATGAAAATACAGCTTAAATAATAAAAAATGGAATATAAGGAAAGCAATAAATGGATGGGCTGAGCTGCCTCTAACTTGCGAGCAGATGGTTTGATCTTGAGCAGAGACAGGACTCGGCCTGTTCCGTGAAGGCAGAGCCATGGAGCATGGTTTCAGGAAGGGCCTGCAGCCCGCTTCTCCATACACACTGGTGTGTGTGGACGATGCCGTCAGGGCACCATTGCCAAGTAAGAAAGTGAAGCAAATCAGAAACTTGTGAAGTGGAAATGTTCTAAATGTGGTGAGTTACAATAAAAAATCATAGTACTCTTTGTAGCACAATTCTTAAGCATGTTATTTTCTGTTGAAGTTTACAATCAAAGGAAAATAGTATATTTTATACTGTTTACTGAAAGAAAAAGACCACATAGGACTCTAGATGGTATCCAGCCGCAGGCCAGAGCTGAGCACCCAGCCTGGGAGGCAAGCTCCAGGCCTCACAGGTGCTGAGCCGTCACTCACCAAGTCTCACTGGCTTCCAGTCTGACATTTCACGGGAGATTTCTTGTTGCTCAAAAAATGAACTCGCATTTGTCAATGACTGTTTTTCTTACTAGATCTGTAACTTTTCTAAATACACATAGCATGTAATGGTATCTCATTAAAGTGTGTTCCTGTGTGACAATTTTGTACAAATTTGTTATTTTCCATTTTTATTTCAAAATACACATTCAAACTTAAAATTACCAATGTGTTTGAGTTTTTTGTTGCTGTTGTTTTTGATGTTGTGCTACTAATTGGAAGTTAACATGTTTTTAATCAGAAGCATGATTTGGAAGAGTCAAAGAGGAAGCACCAGAACTCTAGCCTAGTTTTTGAGGTGGTGGCAGTTACTAAACAGGGCCGACAGATCACTTACGCTTCCCAAGTCCTTGCAGAAGGTCCTGACCCTGAAATGACCACAATGCCAGGAAGATACTTTGTTTGCATAGATCTCAGGCCTTACATGTGACCGTATTTGTGAATTTAAAACTTTTTCCACAAGATAAATGTTAAATGTGTCTAATGGGAAGAACAACCTAAGAGGTTGTACAACAAGCCGCTGATGTTTACTGATGGCCTCCTCTGGGTGCTGGGATTTTGACAGAGGAATTTGCTGTCAATTCCTCTTTAAACCCAGCTTTAAAATTTCTCTCTTTTGTATTCTTTCCCTTTATTTCTCAGACCGGCTGACACTTAGGGAAATAGAAAAGAACCTACATGAAATATCAGGGGCTGGTTTGCCCAGATAATGAAGGAGACAGGTTAGATACACTGGAGCTTCCACACAGGAGAAGGGGAAGGAGCTGGAGGAGAAGGTAAGTTGAAAGACTTGGGGGTTTTGTTTTAAGTGAGAGATCTGAATAGGTTTAATGCAGATGGTGGGGATCCAGTTAGGAGATTAAGACTGAAAATACTAGAGGGAAAGGTAACTGACAGTACAGGGTTCCTAAGAACCCCAAGCAGTAAATTCTAGCATAGCTGGGGGTGGGGTGTGAAGAGGCAAAGAACCTTTTTTTTTTTTTTAATGGGCTGGTGTGAAGTTAAATTTGTAGTTTTGTGGCAGGAAGTTCCCTTAGTGTAACTTATGTATTTTCTGTGAAGCAGAAGACAGAACTCTGTTCAAAGTTAGGGAGATGATAGATCGAGGGCTAGAAGAGTAAGGCAGGCTTGAAACAATCATTGTCACGAATGGGAGTTGACCAGAGATTAGTAAGGTCGCTGGGCCATGTGTAGGGGCCCGGTTGAAACCAACGGTTACAAATGTGCAGTGGCTCCAGGCTGTGCGGCTGTGTGAATCTACCCGGTGACACGCGGCTGTTTGGGTGCTGCCATGGATATCGCATGTGTTGGCTTTGTCCAACTTTGGGCTTTTGCCCACACTGAGGAGGGCACAGAGGAGCCACAGATTTTGGAGTACTGCAAAATGATTTTCTGAATTGATGAACCATGGACTCTAAGCTGGATAGACAGAGAAATGAAAAGAAGGGACTAATAGGGAATAAGACATGTGATCCATGATCTGATAGCGCTGATGGACGTGAAGATCCACTGTTGTGGGAGGAGTGGAACACTAACACTAAATGATGGGGGCTGTGATCAGAAACAGGTTGTCTGAATTGGAGGGGCACACGTTTGGTCATGAAAATGGTGGGACTAAGAAGAATGAAGGGGCATCAAGAGACCATTATAGAAATGATGTGAACTAAGGGTGATGATGTTGGGTGTGTGCTCTTCTGTATGGACATTGATTTTATGCTAAAATGAGATTCAGTATGTGGGAACATAGTAATAAAATGATGTTGCCAGGGGCAGTGGCTCATGCCTATAATCCCAACATTTTGGAAGACTGAGGCGGGCGGATAGCAAGGTCAGGAGTTTGAGACAGCCTGGCCAACATGGTGAAACCCTGTCTCTACTAAAAATACAAAAATTAGCTGGGCGTGGTGGTGGGCACGTGTAATCCCAGCTACTCAAGAGCCTGAGGCAGGAGAATCGCTTGAACCCGGGAGGCAGAGGTTACAGTGAGCCGAGATCACACCACTGCACTCTAGCCTGGGCAACAAAGTGAGACTCCATCTCAAAAAAAAAAAGATAATGTGATATAACTTAGTTGTGTTTACAAACTTTTGATTTTATGGATTTGAAAAAAATCCATTGTTCATTTTTGCCAGATAACATTTTTTAAAGCAGTCAACCATTATTCATAACAAGAAAGACATTTTAACTCCCACCTCCTCATTTTCCTCTCAACCCCCAAATAAGTAGAGACATAATCCCAGATTAAAGGATAATACGCTGGGTGCGGTGGCTCACGCCTGTAATCCCAGCACTTTGGGAGGCCGAGGCGGGCGGATCACGAGGTCAGGAGATCGAGACCAATCTGGCTAACATGGTGAAACCCCGTCTCTACTAAAAATACAAAAATTTAGCCAGGCGTAGTGGTGGGCGCCTGTAGTCCCAGCTACACGAGAGGCTGAGGCAGGAGAACGGTGTGAACCTGGGAGGTGGAGCTTGCAGTGAGCTGACATCGCACAACTGCACCCCAGCCTGGGTGACAGACGGAGCGAGACTCCGTCTCAAAAAGAAAAAAAAAAAGGATAATACTTCCAAGGAAAGGCTTATCACACATGCACACACCCACACATTCCTCAGGATCTAACCTTTTGCAGGTTGAAACCGCATTCGGGAAGCAATACTCTAATCCACTAAAATAAAATTTCACTTACCACTTGAAATAAACTTGAACTCAAAAAATTTCCCTCCTTGGTGAGACTCAGGCAGTGAGAAGCAGCCATGACTAGAAATGGCACTGAACTGTCCCTTAGAAACCCTTTTACAAAACATGTTCATTGTGCCGATTATTGTGTCATCATTATCAGTGAGATGTCAGAACTTTCCATAGATAAAATAAACACTCCAAGTTAATTCATTTTTTTTCAGATTTGTGTGAATTTCAGTTGATCCAGAGCAAGAAAAAATGAATGTTCACGTGTGAAAGTCTGTGGGTCCATTGCATAGACGATTAAGAAATAATAACAGATTCAGCATAACAGATTCAAGTCAAATGCAGTACGCATGTAGGTATGTGGCCTAGGATATTTGGATTCCAGCCTGTTAGGCCACTGATCAAGTGATCTTGGCCAAATTACAACTTCTGTTGTCCACATTTGAAGACTCAGGCCCTTTCAGCTCTAATATTGTATATAAAAGTAAAAGGCAGCTGGGCACACTGGCTCACGCCCATAATCCCAGCACTTTGGGAGGCCGAGGCAGGAGGATCATGAGGTCAGGAGTTCGAGACCAGCCTGGCCAACATGGTGAAACCCCACCTCTTCTAAAATACAAAAATTAGCCGGGCATGGTGGCGGGTGCCTGTAGTCCCAGCTACTCGGGAGGCTGAAGCAGGAGAATCACTTGAACCCGGAGGCAGAGGTTGCAGTGAGCCAACATTGTGCCATTGCATTCTAGCCTGGGCAATAGAGTGAGACTCCATCTCAAAAAAAAAAAAAAAGTAAAAGGCACTTTGAGTGTGTAGAGACTGTTCACAACTGTACTTTTTTTTTGAGACAGAGTCTTGCTGTTGCCCAGGCTAGAATGCAGGAGCGCAATCACAGATGACTGTAGCCTCAACCTCCCAAACTCAACTTATCCTCCCACCTTAGCCTCCCAAGTAGCTGGCACCACAAGTGTGTGCTACCACACCCTGCCAGTTTTGTAAAATTTTTTGTAGAGACAGGATCTTGCTATGTTGGTCCAAGCTAGTTTCAAACTCCTAGTTCACGATATCCTCCTGCCTCCCAAAGTGCTGGGATTACAGGTGTGGGCCACCACACGTGGCCGCAACTCTTCATTTTGACAGGCCATAGTTCTCAAACTTTAACATACGTCATTGTCATCATGTTAAACATGACAATGCCAGGTCTTCATACTCTGGGATTCTGGTTCTTCATGTTGTTAAAGAGATGCAGAGATTCAGGAATCTTCATGTTGTTAAAGAAAAAAAGTGTACATGGCACTTGATAAAGAAGGATAAGGCAGACATTGTTCAGGGGGAGGATTGCGATAGCTGTAGAGAATGCCATGATGGGGTTTTGCAGTCATTCAGGGCAAGAAATTAGGCTCTACTCCAAATACAACAAGGAAGAGTGGGAATTTATAGCTGAGGAGTTGGTGGGGGTGGTGGGAGGATCCCAGGGGACTTCAGGGATACAGGGGGATTCCAGCTAAATCGACTCTAACAGGCTTCTTGCTGAAGGCAGGCCAGAGTGATCAGACATCACCTGGGGGTGGGTGGAGGACGAGGAACCCAATCGGATGTCAAGGTTGGGGCGTTCTGGCTAAACTGACTTAGCAGGCTTCTGGCTATAATTGGACAGTGCAAAGGTGAACAAAGAAGTCCAGAAGTCAGAACCTCGTGGAGAAGAGAGTTCAGAGGTGCCTGCTTAGAGATCGGCGAGGGAGAGAATCTTCCTCAGGGTCTAACAAGCACTTCAGGCGATCCCCATGCCATTGTTCCTAGGATCACACCTGAAGAAACGCTGCTGCTGTCTATGTCACAGTCCTTTCTGTCTTACCCATGAACCAAGTGAGAAGACTGCATTGGCCAGCAGTTTTTATTATTTCTCTTTAACTCAGGTCTGGACTTTAAACTTTCATCTGCCTCTCTCTCCTACTTTCATGGTGTCTGGAATGTTTTCTCAAGGCCAACAATCAATTCTCTGATTCTCCAGACACCAGCTGGATATCCTACCTTCAATTCTAATACTGCCTACCTGGAGTTAGCACAGACCCCACAGGTTAAGGGCTCGTTCCCACAAGACCCCCACAACTTCAGATGCTGGTTGCAAGGCCTGGCCGCCTGCACCTCTGACCCACTGGCTAGAATTCAGGGGTTCCTGCTGAAACTGTAATAGGTCCATCACCCAACGCAGGCATCAAGTCCATACACCAAGACCCCCAGCTGTGCAGAGAAAGAGGTATTATCGTGGGGCCACCAAACAAGAAGACAGGAGGAAACCTTCAAATCCATCTCCCCAAGGAGTTTGGGGCGTGGGCTTTTTTTTCTTTTTTTTTTTTTTTTGAGACGGAGTCTCACTCTGTCCCCAGGCTGGAGTCCAGTGGTGTGATCTCAGCACACTGCAATCTCTGCCTCCCAGGTTCAAGCGATTCTCCTGCCTCAGCCTCCCGATTAGCTGGGATTACAGGCGCCTGCTACCATGCCCAGCGAATTTTTGTATTTTCAGTAGAGACAGGGTTTCACCATGTTGGCCAGGATGGTCTCGATCTCCTGACCTTGTAATCCACCTGCCTGCCTCAGCCTTCCAAAGTGCTGGGATTACTGGCCTGCGTCACCACGCCCTGCCTGGGTTTGGCTTTTAAGGGTTTTGGAGTGGGCAGAAGTGTGGAGATGGTGGATTGGCTGAGTAGTGCGGTGTGAAGTCATGGGACAGGAAGATGAAGAAGCTGTATTCTCACACTGATTTGGTTCCTCTGTGGGGGTCTTCACAGTGGTTGGTTTCAGCTGCTTCGCTGAAATTCAGGGTCTGAGAAAAACATCTTAAGCAATCCTCAAACAAAAGTCTTATGATTCTAATGTCAGAGATCCTGTCTATAGGAATAATGGGAATGCAAATGATCGGTGGCAGGTGCTACGAGACTTTAAGCAATGAGGAAGGGGCCAGAGCGCAGCCTGATAGATGCTGAAATATAACCATGTTTCATTCTTGTTAATGCTGTGGGGATGGCTTCATCACAACTTCCTCCTCAGGTTTCAAAACATGTTAGAATGAGTCACAGAACTCAGGAACACACTTTACTTACATTTACCAACTTAAGATAAACAATACAACTAAGGAACAGCCAAATGGAAGAGAAGCATAGGACCAGGCGTAGGGGAGGGGCATGGAGCAGCCCTGCCACCTCTCAGGCACCAGCCTTCCAAAACCCATGTATTCACCAGCCTGGAGTTTCTATACAGCTCAATCTCCAGCTTCCCCTTTCCCTTGCATAAGGCAAAGGTCAGGGGCAGAGTGAAAATTCCAACCTTTTAAACATTTAGTCTTTCTGATGACCAGCCGCATCCTGAGTACCTAGGGGCCACACTCTAGACCACCTAATTAGCATAAATGCAGATGTGATCAAAAGGAATTCATTATGAATAACAAAAGACTCCCATCAGTCCTGGCATGGTGGCTCACACCTGTAATTCCAGCACTTTGGGGGGCTGAGGCAGGCGGATCACTTGAGGCCAGACCACCCTGGCCAACACAGTGAAACTTCATCTCTACTAAAAATACGAAAATAAATTAGCCAGGCGTTGTGGCAGGCATCTGTAATCCCAGCTACTCAGGAGGCTGAGGCAGGAGAATTGCTTGAACCCGGGAGGCAGAGGTTGCAGTGAGCCGAGATCACGCCTCTGCACTCCAGCCTGGGTGACAGAGCAAGACTCTGTCTCAAAAAAAAAGAAAAAAGAAAAAAAGACTCCCATCGCTTAGGCAATTCCAAGGATTTAGGAAACTCTGTGCCAGGAACTCTGTGCCAGGAACAGGGACAAAAACCAGATACATATATATGCTTTTTAAAAATATAATTTCAACTTTTATTTTAGATTTGGGGGCACATGTGCAGGTTTGCCACATGGGTATATATGGCATGATGCTGGGGTTTGCAGTGTGACTGATCCTGTCATCCGAAGAGTGAGCATAGTTCCCAACAGTTAGTTTTCCCACCCCTGCCCCCTCCCTCTCTCCTCCCTCTAGGAGTCCCCAGTGTCGCTGTTGCCATCTTTATGTCCATGAGTACCCAGTGTTTAGCTCGCACTTATCAGTGAGAACATGCCATCTTTGATTTTCTCTTCCTGCATTAATTTGCTTAAGATAATGACTATATATAAAAAATATATATATAAATATATAAATATAAATATATATATATATAAATATATATATCCTGTAGCTAAGGACTCGTCTTTGTACTTGTAGGCAGTATTTACAATGCATGCATCAAATCAGCACACCAAGACGACCGCAGAGAAAGAGGTTTAATCGTAGGGCCACCAAACAAGAAGACAGGAGGAAACCTCAAGTTCATGTCTCCAGAAAGTTTGGGATTAGGGATTTTGTTCAGTAGCTGAATGTAACTGGCCAGTGCAGAAGAGCCTAGTGAAGGTGGAGAATGGGGGAAGGAGGACCCCATGCTGGAGAAGTGATGGAGATTTGAAGTCTTGGAAGGTGGTAGCAAGGGACATGCCAGAGACGAGACAAAATCTAATACTCTGTTAAACATCTGTAATCTAACAGTCTTCTATGGGAGTTTATTATATTTCCATATCCTATGTTCACGTATAGTGAGAAATAAAAATAAAATCTTAAGCCCCCCACAACTGATTAAATGGATCCCATTGTGAAGGGAAAATACCTTGAGCCTCCAAAATCACTAAGGAAAATTCAAGCTGGAAACTGCTTAGGGCAAACCTGCCTCCCATTTTCTTCAAAGTTATCCCTCTGCTCACGGAGATAGAGGCCTATCTGATTGCCGCCTTTGGAAACCCTCATCAGAAACTCAAAATCATGCTACAGTTTGTATCTACCTATGTGTGACCTGGAAGCTCCCTCCCTCCCCGCCTGAGTCTTCCTGCTTTTGTTTCAAACCGTCCCGCCTTTCCAGACCACACCAATGTACTTCTTACCAATACTGATTGAGGTCTCATGTCTTCCTAAATCGTATAAAACCAAGCTGTGCCCCAACCACCTTGGGCATGTGTCGTCTGGATTTCATGAAGCTGTGTCATGGGCGCCTTCCCCAACCTTGAAAAAATAAACTTTCTAAATTAACTGAGACCTGTCTCAGATTTTCTGGGTTCACATTATTTTGGTCAAGGAGACTGCCTATGTAACTTTGAAAACTAATTTCTAGGCTGTGAGGGGATGGGAGGTCAGAGGTCAGATGTAACTTGCTGCACACCCCCACCTTGCTAACCCCCTTAGGCTTTCTTCCCTAGGGGCTAAACAGAAACCAGCTCTTTCCTTATATTTTTTTCTTATCCTTTTTTTTTTTTTTTTTTTTTTTTGGAGAGGAGTCTTGCTCTATCGCCCAGGTTGGAGTGCAGTGATTCGATTTTGGCTCACTGCAACCACCACCTCCCAGGCTCAAGCAATTCTGCCTCAACTTCCTGAGTAGCTGCGACTACAAGCACGTGCCACCATGCCCGGCTAATTTCTTTTGTATTTTTAGTAGAGATGGATTTTCACCATGTTGCCTAGGCTGGTCTTGAACTCCTGAGCTCAGGCAATCCGCCCGCCTCTGCCTCCCAAAGTGCTAGGATTACAGGCATTAACCACCGCACCCAGCCAAAACCGGCTCCTTCAAAAGACTCCAGTGCTGATATCAACAACTACCTGAGGCTTCCCCACCCTTTTGCAGTGTCCACATAACGATTAACCAGCTTCCCTCCTGATAAGAGACCCCCAACCCAGCGTGGTTCTGGACAGTCTTCAGAGGCTGCACACAGAGAGCCTGTGTGTTCCTGCTTTATCTTTTGATGTATAAGGCCTAATTGTAATGCATTTAAATGTTAAGTCTCCACCCCAAAGTGAACATGGGACACGTGTTGCATGCATGTTAGCCTACTACACATGCACGAGACTCCTCTTCATGAATATTCATAGCTCCTCCTGTAATCTGTTGAACATGTATACGTAACAAACCTGCTCAGCATAAATTCCTGTTCCCTTTACCCCGCTTTTGAAGTGTGTGTTTCCAGCTTCTGGCCCAAGGCTACACTTTCCAGCCTGTCAGATGGCTGCCTGCAGGCAGCAACCCTCTAGGAGAAAGAAAGCTCTCCTTTCCCAATTTATAAATGTCATCATACTTCAGTTTACAATAGTATTTAATTTTTTGACCTTTAAGTTCTCCAAGGTCCTTCCCCATTTTTAAGGCTTTCAAAATTAACTGATGATTCTACTAAGAAGCTAAAAATATGTTTTTTGTTTCAGAACATAATATAGTCGAAAGCACCATATAGAAATAGTTCCCTGTTTCCAGCCAATACAGCTGTGTCTCTGTTTTGAACATTTGCCTCCAGAGTGTTGCTGATGCAGTTCAAACAGAAAGGACTGAGAAATAAAATTTGCAAGTGGTTTCTGTTGAGAGTTTCTATTGTTTATAAGTCTGTGAGAATTAGTTACATTACAGCAGGGGGTGAGAGAGAGAAGCAGCGGGTACCAAAACCTCGCTGAGCTCCTACCTGCCCTCCCCATTTCTTGCCCGCCCCCCATGGCTACCTGCCCCCTGCGATGAACTCAAGACCCTGGAATGAGAAACAGTTCAGATTTGTCTGGCGTGTGCATGTCACCTGTGGTCTAACTCATCACCCTGAAAGAAACCAAAATATTTCACCCCAAAATACCTTTCTTTGACATATTTTGAGATGGCTGTTCAGAGGGCCTGCGAGCATGGGCAGCCCTGCAAAGGTCTCTGGTGGGGGAAATTTGCATCTGCCGGGAAAATCAGCAGTGATACAGTCAGGCTTTGAGTTCCTCCCTTGTCTGGATCTAGAAAAGATTAACTGAGAGTGACACCTCTAAACAGCTGAAAGAAACATTTCCCATCTATTCTCTCTGAGGGTTGCCACCTGCAAGCTTTCATCTACATAACAAGACCACCTTTGCAGGCCAGGCCTTCTCTTCTCTCCCTCCCGTAACCTGTCTTGCCATTAGAAACTGATTTACCACCATAACCTGTTTTTAGCCATGCTCTGAGGCCCCATTCTTTCCCTAACCTCGAGACAGTATAGAAAGGTCAACCATCTGGCCATTTCTTTGAGTTCTTATATTTGGTAGGACTCCCATACATATTAATACATTCATATGCCCTTTCGCCTATTAATCTGCCTTTTGTCAGCTGATTTTTCAGTGAACCTTCAGTGGGTGAAGAAGTTTTCCCTTGGCCTCTACAATCCCTTTACCCTAAACCTGGCTGATACAAAAATTAAATGATGTAAATATTTTAAAATCTGCTTTTGCTGGGCACAGTGGCTCACACCTGTAATCCCAGCACTTTGGGAGGCCAGGGCAGGAGGATTGCTTGAGCCCAGGAGTTTGAGACCAGCCTGGCCAACATAAGCAAGACCCTATCTCTACAAAAAAAATTTAAAAATCAGCCAGGTGCTGCCTGCAGTCCCATCTACTTGGGAGGCTGAGGTGGGAGGATCCCTTGAGCCCAGTAATCAAAGGCTGCAGTGAGCTACGATTGCATGACCGACTGCACTCCAGCCTGAGCTTAGAGCAAGACTCTGTCTCAAATAAAAAAGTAAGTAAATAAATAAATAAAAAGTATCTGCTTTTAATGGACAGATTTGTTCTTTCTAATTTACTTTCTGTCACTTTATTAATCAACTTCATAGTCTGAAAAAAATTTTTTAAATCTTGTCTTTATAAATGAGGAAAGAAAATAGCTTTTATTCAAGGAAGGTGAGTCCTTTAAAATTATCAGGCCCAGAGAGACATATTTTTTTTTTTTTTAGATAACCTTGCTCTGTCACCCAGGCTGGAGTGCAGTGGCGCGATCTTGGCTCACTGCAACCTCTGCCTCCTGGATTCAAGCCATTCTCCTGTCTCAGCCTCCCGAGTAGCTGGGATTACAGGCGTGCCACCACACCTGGATAATTTTTGTATTTTTAGTAGAGATGGGGTTTCGCCATGTTGGACAGGCCGGTCTCGAACTCCTGACCTCAGGTGATCTGCCCACCTCAGCCCCCCAAAGTGCTGGGATTATAGACCTGAGGCACTGCGTGAGGCCCAGAGAGACATTAAGATGAGCCAGCAATCACGTTGTACTTCCCCTTTGAGTGATATATTCATCTTCTGAAACTTCTTGCTGTTGCCATAATAGCTACAAATTAACCTAATAATAATGTACTTGACGCTATAACCCACACACTATAGCTTAACAATGTATAGCCAATCATTAATATTATTTTTGTAAACCAATGAGACTTCCTGTCATACAACTTGTATCAGCCCACAACTTGTCCCCTTTGCCTTTCAAATATCTGCTTGTAGCTTTCAGCACCTGAAGATCCCGGGAGCTCCCAGCCAAGGACGTCAGATCTCATCGTCCTTGCTGCTTTGCCACCCCATTCCCCTCAATAAAGTGGTTTGACCCCACCCAAAAAACAAAACAAACAACAATGAAAAATCTGCTTGTAACAAAGGCTGAACGAAGCACTCTTCAGGGCAAATGGGAAGTGTGTCTCGTGCAGATGTCGTCCACCCTGGACCAAATAAACTCTATAATGCTACTTCTGTTTTTTTTTTTTTCCCTTTAGATTGACATTATGAACTGTCAAGGCACATCTCTCTGATATTCACTCCATTTAAATATCCTTTATATTTTATTTGAATGTCTAGTATTAGTACAAAAGTCATACAAAATTGGAACTTGATTTATCCCTCTTCTCTCCCTATCCCAGTCCAGCCCCTCACACATCCTCAAATATAGAGCAGAATTGAAACATTGAAATAGTTGAACCAAACAGTGTTTTTGTCAGAGGCGTTTGAACCAGAGCAACTCCACCTTGGATAGGGGCTGGGTAAAATGAGGCTGAGACCTACTGGGCTGCATTCCCAGGAGGTGAGGCATTCTAAGTCACAGGATGAGACAGGAGGTTGGCACAAGATACAGATCATAAAGACCTTGATGATAAAACAGGTTGCGGTAAAGAAGCCAGCTAAACCCACCAAAACCAAGACGGAGACGAGAGTGACCTCTTGCTATCCTCATTGCTCATTAGGTACTAGTTATAATACATTAGCATGCTAAAAGACACTGCCACCAGCACCACGACAGTTTACAAATGCCATGGCAATGTCAGAAAGTTACCCTACATGGTCTAAAAAGGGGAGGAACCCTCAGTTCCCCCCACTTCCTGGAAAATTCATGAATAAGCCACCTCTTGTTTAGCATATAATCAAGATGTAACAATAAGTATCCTTAGTCAAGCAGTTCAAGCGGCTGCTCTGCCTGTGGAGTAGGCATTCTCTATTCCTTTACTTTCTTTTTTTTTTTTTTTTTTTTGAGATGGAGTCTTACTCTGTCACCCAGGCTGGAGTGCAGTGGTGCAATCACGGCTCACTGCAAGCTCCACCTCCTGAGTTCACACCATTCTCCTGCCTCAGCCTCCTGAGTAACTGGTACTACAGGCACCCACCACCATACCTGGCTAATTTTTTTGTATTTTTAGTAGAGACGGGGTTTCGCCGTGTTAGCCAGGATGGTCTTGATCTCATGACCTTGTGATTCGCCCTCCTCAGCCTCCCAAAGTGCTGGGATTACAGGTGTGAGCCACCGCGCCTGGCCCCTTTACTTTCTTAATAAACTTGTTTTGACTTTACTTGATAGACTCACCTTGATTTCTTTCTTGCACGAGATTCAAGAACCTGCTCTTGGGGGTCTGGATTGGGACCCCTTTCTAGTAACATTTTGGTTCATTCAACGAACTCATGAAAAAGAAAGATGGGCTAGACTCAGGGCCACTCTAATACATTTGTGTCCCTAACGTTATCCTACTAAAATATTAACATGATTTATATGGATTATTGCCAGGTCCAACCCACAGACACTGGCCGAATGACGGATGAAAGAATACACTCAAGACACCAGTATCCAGTGAAAGAGCGGGCTAGGGGACTAGGCCGTGCACAGACCCTGAAGAGGGTGCTGTAAGGAGTCAGCAGCCCTGGCCCTGGCAAGTTGGTGCTGCAGGCATTTATTTAGTACAGATCTAATGACAAAGGCTTTGGGTCAACACACTTGTGGGTAATTAACATGGTCACCCTTCCTGGAGAGAGTAGTCCCACACGGATGATTAAAGGCCAGGTTCTGAGGCCTAAGTAAACTAACTTATCTAGATCAGTTTCTTTACATCCCCTTGTTACCTAACCTAAGCTCTTCAGCGAATTCAGCTGCCTTCAGCCAGACTCTCTTCTGAAGCTATGCAAACTCCCAGCCTTCCGAGAAGGTTTGCATCCTTTTCCTATAATTTTTCCTACCACCCTGACTGCTCTCTTAAAATTCTCTTCATAAATTTCTCCTAAATCCCCACCACTGCCGACCAAGTCACTGATGGAAGCTTGTGAACATTTATCTGTGAGCCATAGGCCCATCTACTTTATGTTCAAGCCCTGATGTAAATGTCCCTCATGTCACTGCACTGATACCAACTATGAAACCTCCATGGAGAGGGGCATAATTGAAAATTGTGTCAAGTAAATTCCAGAAAATTCCAAGTTGACATCTGCACTTTCTTTGGAGTTTGTTGGGCACCTCGTTTTTCAGCATGTGAAACTCACAGGCAAACTATGACTAAGAAATATTTTTCACAGGCTGGGCGTGGTGGCTCACACCTGTAATCCCAGAATTTTGGGAGGCCAAGGCAGGTGGATCACCTGAGGTCAGGAGTTCGAGACCAGTCTGGCCAACATGGTGAAACCCCATCTCTACAAAAAATATATATATATATATATATGTGTGTGTGTGTGTGTGTGTGTGTATATATATACACACACAAAAAAAAATTAGCTGGGCATGGTGGCAGGTACCTGTAATCCCAGCTACTTTGGGGGCTGAGGCAGGAGAATGCCTGAACCCAGGAGGCAGAGGCTGCAGTAAGCAGAGATCACGGAGATCACGCCCGTGCACTCCAGCATGGGTGACAAGAGTGAAACTCCATCTCGAAAAGGAAAAAAAAGAAAAAATGTTTTTCACAAACTGCAATCACAGTTCATTTCAACTCAGAATCCTCCCCTCCCTGCCTCAGCTCCCATCTCCACCTTTTCTCGACTGGGTTTTGTGTAGTTTGGCTAATAACGGCTCTGGGATCCTTTAGGTGGCTGCCACACCCAATCTGAACTCCAGTTTCTGCTTCCCTAAAATAGAAACACTAATATTGTCAAAAGACAAAATTACAACAAATTTAGCATGAAGATCTAATTCGATTAATTAGCAATTCATGAATTAGACAGCATCTCTGTAAAAATAGACAGGTGCTCTGATGGGCTGAGCAACCAAAAATAAAATTCCGAGCCTCCCACTATCCGAACAGGCCCCTCCTCTTGGCAAGGGCATTACAAAGTTAACCTGAAAAACTAATTCAGGCCATGATGGGAAGAAGGAAACAGATATTCTTCATTATACCTTCCTCCCTTTTGGAATTACGGATAGAACAGACTCTTTAAGTCTGATAAGAAACATTTATAATCTATTCTCTCTGAAGCATGTCCGCTGGAGGCTTCATCTGTATGATAAAACCTTGGTCTCCACAGGCCGGGCGCGGTGGCTCAAGCCTGTAATCCCAGCACTTTGGGAGGCCGAGACGGGCGGATCACGAGGTCAGGAGATCGAGACCATCCTGGCGAACACCGTGAAACCCCGTCTCTACTAAAAAATACAAAAAACTAGCCGGGCGAGGTGGCGGGTGCCTGTAGTCCCAGCTACTCGGGAGGCTGAGGCCGGAGAATGGCGTGAACCCGGGAGGCGGAGCTTGCAGTGAGCTGAGATCCGGCCACTGCACTCCAGCCCGGGCGACAGAGCGACCCCGTCTCAAAAAAAAAAAAAAAAAAAAACCTTGGTCTCCACAACCCCTTATTGTAACCCAGACATCCTTCCTATTTAATAACTCTTTCAACCAATCCCCAATCAGAAAATCTTTAAATCTACCTGTGACCAGAAAACCCCCACTTTGAGTTGTCCCAGCTTTCCAGACCAAACCAACATACATCTTACACGTATCGACTGATGTCTCACGTCTCCGCAAAGTATAAAACCAAGCTGTGCCCCACACACCAAATTAGCACATGTTGTCAGGACCTCCTGAGGTTGTGCCACAGTCACATCCTAAACCTTGGCAAAATAAACTTTCTAAATTGATTGGGACCTGCCTCAGTTGCCTTTCATTTACAGCTTTATAGGCAAAAAGGGGCTGAAACAGGGAACAAACAGTGGATTGGTCATTTCAAAGTTACTTTCCTTATAGAGTGAAAACAGAGGGAACTTGTTGCCATGCTGGCTCAGGGAAACTAGGCCCCTTCTGATTGGTTCCTGTGAATCTCCTGTGTTTTTTGAAAACTGGCCCATTCAAAGTTCAGTTTGATTATGTGGCACCTAGCACGAGGAACTCCGTTCTGGTTTGGTTTGGTCTGGTCTGGTGGGCCTGATGCAGGAGCTCAGTCCAAGGCAGTGAGTGCCCATAACTCATTTAATAATCTTCCTTCAAAGTAGAAGGGATATGAGAATTTTTAAAGAGATAACAGCAGGAAAGATGTCTAAGAAGTTAAAGTACTATAGAACCATGTAAATTATTCTAAATATCCCCCACAGTTTGACACCATTAAAGATGTCAGTAAGGCTAAGAAAATTGTTCTATGTACTTATCAACACTTGATATAGCTCTCAGCTTTGTGCCAGCCTCTATGCTGAGTGGTTTCTAAACATTAACTCATGTAATCCTCTTATCAACCTTAGGAGATATCCTTAATTCACTGAGGGAAAACTGAAGTAACCTGACCAGGGTCACAGTGTATTATGAAATGGCAGGGTCAGGATTTGAACTCAAGAGTCTTACTGTAGACTCTGTGCTCTGAGCCACCACGCTAAGCCATCTAGAGAGAGAGATCCTGTGTTACTGTGGCAGCCATGTTAGCAGGTTTAGCCCTAAATGTACAGACAATCCCTGGGGTATCTAACGTTTCCATTCAACATTTATAGAGTGCTTACAATTTGTTTGCCAGGCATTGTGCTAGGTGCTGGGACTATAGAGTGGAGAGACTCATCTCAGGCTCTCGAGGAACCTGTCAGATGGTTGATGAGACAAACAAGGAACACCTACATGATCCTGTAAAATATATATTTGGTCTTCCATGGCCTCTTGGCATACAGCTGAAACCCTTAGAACCTCCAAAGTGCTGTCTTTGTGTACGCTAATGAGTTGACTGAAGGCTGGCAGCACCCAGGTAGCTTCAGTATAGGGGCTGGTCACAAGAAAGACCAAGGCAGGATTAGAGAGTTGGGACCTCCAGCCCCACCGCCAACCTCCCGGGAAGAGAGAGAGGCTGAGATTAAGTTGATCACCAATGGCTAACAGTGAATTAATTGTATCTATGTAACGAAGCTTCCATAAAAACCCAAAAGGACAGGGTTTGAGGAACTTCTGGAGAGCTGAACACATGCAGGTTCCTGTAGGGTGGTGCCCAGGGAGGGCGTGGAAGCCGCCCTCCAATTTCCTCATACCTCGCCCTATGCATATCTTCACCTGTATCCTCTGTAATATTCCTTATAATGAAGCTGTTAATGTAGGTGCCTCCCTGAGTCCTGTGAGCCACTCTAGCAAATTAATTGAGCCCAGCAAGGGGTGTGCAAACCCCAGTTGGTAGCAGGTCAGTCAGAAGCACGGACGAAACAACCTGCGGCTTCCGATTATCATCAGAAGTGGGGCGGGGAGGACAGTCTCAGGGACTGAGTCCTTGACCTGTGGGATCTGACCCTGTTTCCAGGGGGATGGCGTCAGAATTGAATTAGCGGACACTCAGCTGCTATCGGCTGCTGTAGAATTGCTTGGTGCGAGGGGAAACCTCACACATCTGGGCACAGAAATATTCTGTGTTACGGGAAAGCTGAGGAAAAATATTTTTGAGTTTTTCCACACTCAACCTGGTAAGATGCTTTCTCTTCATTCCAGGTCAAGAGGAGTAAACTGAGTCCAAGAAAATTCCAGAGAATGAGAAGTCTAAACTCTACCTTATCCTAGATAATGAATTGGCCAGCCTCCTAAACTCTACCTACTTATCTGTCAAAAAGGAAAGCAAAAGAGAACTAGGTGACTCACTGGGAGCTGTGGCTCACGCCTGTAATCCCAGCACTTTGGGAGACCCAGGAGGGCAGATCACAAGGTCAGGAGTTCAAGACCAGCCTGGCCAACATGGTGAAACCCCATCTCTACCATAAATACAAAAATTAGCTGGGCGTGGTGGCATACGCCTGTAATCCCAGCTACTCTGGAAGCTGAGGCAGGAGAATCGCTTGAACCGGGGAGGCAGAGGCTGCAGTGAGCTGAGATCATGCCACTGCCCTCCAGCGTGGGCAACAGAGAGAGACTTTGACTCAAAAAAAAAAAAAAAAAAAAAAGGAAAAGGAAAAAAAGAGAAATCTTGGTGACTCAAGAGCTTAAAAAATTATACATGATTCTGGTCAATCCCAAGGCAGATCAGTGTAAGGGCTACGTTCAACTCAATTTAATTGGACCCAAGCACCCTGGGGAATAGAGGTCTTAAGGAGATGGCACATTCTGCTTCGCCCAGACTACACAGGGACCAGGCCAAGCTAAGCCAGCATAGCTCAGCTTTTTAGGGACTGATCTTAACACCCATGTGGGATCCTGGATTAGACCTTGCTCTGGGAAGGAACACTGATTTCCCCGCTGGGTATTTACAAAGCAGTAGGGTGTGGAGAGGAAGAACTATCACAACGGTGGAGTAAGTGGTAGAAAGAAACAGATCTGGGGTGAAAGGTTTATGCTTGGAATTCATTCCTTAGTGTTAATGGAGTTTATTCTGAGCCATTATGAGTGACCATGACCCAGGGAGCTCTCATTAGGACCTAGGAAAGTATGCCTGAGGTGGTCAGGTTACAGTTTGGTTTTATACATTTTAGGGAGACAGGAGTTACAGGCAAATATGTAAATCAATACATATAAACATCAGTTTTGAGACAGGCAGACAGGTTGGTTTCCTACTTTAAGACGGTCTGGAGGAAAAGCATAAGGAGGCCCCCACTCAAGCTCTAGCTTATCTAACTCTCAGCCAGTCAGCCACAAAAGACCCAAGGAGCGATTAACTGTAAGCTCTTATTTCAGGGGAGCTGGGGACTTCCACAGAGCCCTACATGTAAAGTTAAACTCCAACATACAATTACTCCTTCCTCATTTTAAGACTAAAATTCATACTCAGGGGTGGAGATTTAAAACACGAAGGCTACATACGACGTATGAAGAAGCATGTTGAACTACATACGACGTATGAAGAAGCATGTTGAACCACGGTGCAAGCACGAGAAAAGCCCCTCCTATATGTGCCCTGAAGTAACCCTTTCCTTTACAAAGACCCCAAAACTAACCCACACGCTGATCTCGGGGAGCGGCCCATTCTTCGCAGTTTCTCAATGCTGGCTCCCTTGAGCACAAGCTCAGGTAAACTTTCTCTTTGCTGCTATGTCTGGTGATCTGTCTTGATTTCGAACATGGGACATTACAGGAACCCAGGGCATTGGTAACAGTTTGACCTGGAAAGGCAGGAAGGACATCTGGAAGCATGGGCCTACAGGTCATAGGTGAATTCAAAGACTTTTTTTGGTGAGACAGAGTCTCACTCTGTTGCCCAGGCTGGAGTGCGGTGGCATGCTCTCGGCTCACTGCAACCTCCGCCTCCCAGATTCAAGCAATCCTCCTGCCTCAGCTTCCCAAGTAGCTGGGATTACAGGCCTGTGCCACCACACCTGGCTAAATTTTTTGTATTTTTAGTAGAGGTGGGGTTTCACCATATTGGCCAGGCTGGTCTCGAACTCCTGACCTTGTGATCCATCTGCCTTAGCCTCCCAAAGTGCTGGGATTACAGGCATGAGCCACCGTGCCCATTCTGTATTTTACTTTTTTTCTTTATTCTGGGGTACATGTGCAGAAAGTGCAGGTTTGTTGCATAGGTATACACGTGCCATGGTGGTTTGCTGCACCCGTCATCTACCTTAGGTATTTCTCGTAATGCTATCCCTCCCCTAGCCCCCCACTAACTAACAGGCCCCGGTGTGTGATATTCCCCCCCGTGTCCATGTGTTCTCATTGTTCAACTCCCACTTATGAGTGAGAACATGCGGTGTTTGGTTTTCTGTTCTTGTGTTAGTTTGCTGAGAATGATGGTTTCCAGCTTCATCCATGACCCTGCAAAGGACATGAACTCATCCTTTTTTTATGGCTGCATAGTATTCCATGTTATGTATGTGCCACATCTTCTTTATCCAGTCTATCACTGATGGGCATTTGGGTTGGTTCCAAGTCTTTGCTATTGTGAACAGTGTTGCAATAAACATATGTGTGCATGTGTCTTTAAAGTAGAATGATTTATAATCCTTTGGGTATATACCCAGTAACAGGATTGCTGGGTCAAATGTTATTTCTGGTTCTAGATCCTTGAGGAATTGCCACACTGTCTTCCACAATGGTTGAACTAATTTATACTACCACCAACAGTGTACAAGCGCTCCTATTTCTCTACATCCTCTCCAGCATCTGTTGTTTCCTGACTTTTTAATGATTGCCATTCTAACTGGTGTGAGATGGTATCTCATTGTGGTTTTGATTTGCATTTCTCTAATGACCAGTGATGATGAGCTTTTTTTCATATGTTTGTTGGCTGCATACATGTCTTCTTTTGAGAAGTGTCTGTTCATATCCTTCAACCACTTTTTGATGAGGTTGTTTTTTTCTTGTAAATTTGTTGAAGTTCTTTGTAGATTCTGGATATTAGTCCCAGATGGATAGATTGCAAAAATTTTCTCCCATTCTGTAGGTTGTCTGTTCACTCTGATGTTAGTTTCTTTTACTGTGCAGAAGCTCTTTAGTTTAATTAGATCCCATTTGTCAATTTTGGCTTTTGTTGCCATTCCTTTTGGTGTTTTAGTCATGAAGTCTTTGTCTATGCCTAAATCCTGAATGGTATTGCCTAGGTTTTCTTCTAGGGTTTTTATGGTTTTAGGTCTTACGTTTAAGTCTTTAATCCATCTTGAGTTAATTTTTGTATAAGGTGCAAGGAAGGAGTCCAGTTTCAGTTTTCTGCATATGGCTATCCAGTTTTCCCAACACCATTTAATAAATAGGGAATCCTTTCCCTATTGCTTGTTTTTGTCAGATTTGTCAAAGATCAGATGGCTGTAGATGTGTGGCGTTATTTCTGAGACCTCTGTTCTGTTCCATTGGTCTGTATATCTGTTTTGATACCAGTACCATGCTGTTTTGGTTACTGTAGCCTTGTAGTATAGTTTGAAGTCAGGTAGCATGATGCCTCCAGCTTTGTTCTTTTTGCTTAGGATTGTCTTGGCTATGTGGGCTCTTTTCTGATTCCATATGAAATTTAAAGTAGTTTTTTCCAATTCTGTGAAGAAAGTCAATGGTAGCCTAATGGGGACAGCATTGAATCTATAAATTACCTTGGGCAGTATGGCCATTTTCACGATATTGATTTTTCCTATCCATGAGCATGGAATGTTTTTTCAATTGTTTGTGTCCTCTCCTATTTCCTTGAGCAGTGGTTTGTAGTTCTCCTTGAAGAGGTCCTTCACATCCCTTGTAAGTTGTATTCTTAGATACTGTATTCTCTTCGTAGTAATTGTGAATGAGAGTTCATTCATTATTTGGCTCTGCTTGTCTATTATTGATGTAGAGGAATGCTTGTGATTTTTGCACGTTGATTTTGTATCCTGAGACTTTGCTGAAGCTGCTTATCAGCTTAAGGAGATTTTGGGCTGAGACCAAGGGGTTTTCTAAATATACAATCATGTCATCTGCAAACAGAGACAATTTGACTTTCTCTTTTCCTATTTGAATACCCTTTATTTCTTTCTCTTGCCTGATTATCCTGGCCAGAACTTCTAATACTATGTTGAATAGGAGTTGTGAGAGAGGGCATCCTTGTATTGTGCCAGTTTTCAAATGGAATACTTCTAGTTTTTGCCCATTCAGTATGATATTGGCTGTGGGTTTATCATAAATGGCTCTCATAATTTGAGATACGTTCCATCAATACCTAGTTTATTGAGAGTTTTTAGCATGAAGGGTGTTGAATTTTGTCAAAGGCCTTTTCTGCATCTATTGAGATAGTCATGTGGTTTTTGTCATTGGTTCTGTTTATGGGATGGATTACATCTATTGGTTTGCATATGTTGAACCAGCATTGCATCCCAAGGATGAAGCTGACTTGATCATGGTGGATAAGCTTTTTGATGTGCTGCTGGATTCAGTTTGCCAGCATTTTATTGAGGATTTTTGCATCAATATTCATCAGGGATATTGGCCTGAAATGTTCTTTTTTTTGTTGTGTCTCTGCCAGGTTTTGGTATCAGGATGATGCTGGCCTCATAAAATGAGTTAGGGAGAAGTCTCTATTTTTCTATTGTTTGGAATAGTTTCAGAAGGAATGGTACCAGCTCCTTTTGTACCTCTGGTAGAATTTGGCTGTGAATCCATCTGGTCCTGGACTTTTTTTGATTGGTAAGCTATTAATTACTGCCTCATTTTCAGAACTTGTTATTGGTCTATTCAGGGATTCAACTTCTTCCTGGTTTAGACTTGGGAGGATGTATGTGTCCAGGAATTTATCCATTTCTTCTATATTTTCTAGTTTATTTGTGTGGAGGTGTTTATAGTATTCTCTGAAGGTAGTTTGTATTTCTGTGGGATCATTGGTGATATCCCCTTTATCCTTTTTTATTGTGTCTACTTGATTCTTCTCTCTTTTCTTTGTTAGTTTGGCTAGGGATCTATCTATTTTGTTGATCTTTTTAAAAAAAACAGCTCCTGAATTCATTGACTTTTTGAAGGGTTTTTCATGTCTCTATCTTCTTCAGGTCTGCTCTAATCTTAGCTATTTCTTGTCTTCTGCTAGCTCTTGAATTTGTTTGCTCTTGTTTCTTTTTTTTTTTTTTTTTTTTTTTCTGAGATGGAGTTTTGCTTTGTTGCCCAGGCTGGAGTGCAATGGCTCAATCTTGACTCACTGCAACTTCTCCCTCCTGGGTTCAAGCAATTCTCCTGCTGCAGCCTCCCAAGTAGCCGAGATCACAGGCATGCAGGACCACACCCGGCCATTTTTTTGTATTTAGTAGAGATGGGGTGTCACCATGTTGGTCAGGCTTGTCTGGAATGCCTGACCTCAGGTGATCCACCCGCCTCAGCCTCCTAAATTGCTGGGATTACAGGTGTGAGCCACCACACCCGGCCATTTCTCTAGTTCTTTTAATTGTGATGTTAGGGTGAATTTTAGATCTTTTCTGCTTTCTCTTCTGGGCATTTAGTGCTATATATTTCCCTCTAAACACTGCTTTAGCTATGTCCCAGAGATTCTGGTGCATTGTGTCTTTTTTCTCATTGGTTTCAAAGAACTTATTTATTTCTGCCTTAATTTGGTTATTTACCCACTACTCATTCAGGAGCAGGTGGTTCAGTTTCTATGTAGTGTGGTTTTGAGTGAGTTTCTTAATCCTGGTTCTAATTTGATTGCACTGTGGTCTGAGAGACTGTTTGTTATAATTTCTGTTCTTTTGTATTTGCTGGGGAGTGTTTTACTTCCAATTATGTGGTCAATTTTAGAATAAGTGCGATGTGGTGCTGAGAAGAAGGTATATTCTGTTGATTTGGGGTGGAGAGTTCTGTAGATGTCTATTAGGTCTTCTTGGTCCAGAACTGAGTTCAAGTCCTGGATAGCCTTGTTAATTATCTGTGTCATTGATCTGTCTGATATTGATAGTGGGCTCTTAAAGTCTCCCACTATTATCGTGTGGGAGTCTAAGTTTCTTTGTAGGTCTCTAAGAACTTGCTTTATGAATCTGGGTACTCCCGTATTGGGTGCATAAATATTTAGGATAGTTAGCTCTTCTTGTTGCATTGATCCCTTTACCATTATGAAATGCCCTTCTTTGTCTCTTTTGATCTTTGTTGGTTTAAAATCCGTTTTATCAGAGACTAGGATTGCAATCCCTGCATTTTTTTTTTTCATTTGCTTGATAAATATTCCTCCATCCCTTTATTTTGAGCCTATGTGTGTCTTTGCACATGAGATGGGTCTCCTGAATACAACACATCGATGGCTCTTGACTCTTTATCCAATTTGCCAGTCTGTGTTTTTTAATTGGGGCATTCAGCACATTTATATTCAAGGTTAATATTGTTATGTGTGAATCTGATCCTGTCGTTATGATGCTAGCTGGCTATTTTGCCTGTTAGTTGATGCAGTTTCTTCACAGTGTTGATGGTTTTTAAAATGTGGCATGGTTTTGCAGTCGCTGGTACTGGTTGTTCCTTTCCATGTTTAGTGCTTCCTTCAGGAGCTCTTGTAAGGCAGGCCTGGTGGTAACAAAATCTATTAGCATTTGCTTGTCTGTAAAGGATTTTATTTCTCCTTCACTTAGGAAGCTTAGCTTGGCTGGATGTGAAACTCTGGGTTGAAAATTATTTTCTTTAAGAATGTTAACCTTTCTGGCTTGTAGGGTTTCTGCAGAGAGATCTGCCATTAGTCTGAGGGGCTTCCCTTTGTGGGTAACCCAACCTTTCTCTCTGGATGCCCTTAACATTTTTTCTTTCATTTCATCCATGGTGAATCTGACGATTAAATGTCTTGGGGTTGCTTTACTCGAGGAGGATCTTTGTGGTGTTCTCTGTATTTCCTGAATTCAAATGTTGGCCTGTTTTGCTAGGTTGGGGAAGTTCTCCTGGATAATATCCTGAAGAATGTTTTCCAACTTGTTTCCATTCTCCCAATCAGTTTCAGGTACACCAATTAAATGTAGGTTTGGTCTTTTCATATAGTCCTATATTTCTTGGAGGCTTTGTTCATTCCTTTTCACTCTTTTTTTTTAATCTTGTCTTCATGCTTTATTTCATTAAGTTGATCTTCAATCTCTGATATCCTTTCTTCCGCTTGATCGATTAGGTTATTGATACTTGTGTATGCTTCACGAAGTTCTCGTGCTGTGTTTTTCAGCTCCATCAGGTCATTTATGTTCTTTATGTTAGCAATTCCTCTAACCTTTTTTCAAGGTTCTTAGCTTCCTTGCATTGGGTTAGAACATGCTCCTTCAGCTCAGAGGAGTTTGTTATTACCCACCTTCTGAAGCTTACTTCTGTCAATTTGTCAAACTCATTCTCTGTCCAGTTTCGTTTCCTTGCTTGTGAGGAGTTGTGATCCTTTGGAGAAGAAGAGGCATTCTGGTTTTTGGAATTTTCAGCTTTTTTGTGCTGGTTTCTCCCCATCTTCATGGATTTATCTACCTTTGGTCTTTTATATTGGTGACCTTCAGGTGGGGTTTCTGTGTGGATGTCCTTTTCGTTGATGTTGATGCTTTTCCTTTTTGTTTGTTAGTTTTTCTTCTAATAGTCAGGCCCGTCTGCTGCAGGTCTGCTGGAGTTTGCTGGAGGTCCACTCCAGACTGCCTGGGTATCACCAGCGGAGGCTGCGGAACAGCAAAGATTGCTGCGTGTTCCTTCCTCTGGAAGCTTCGTCCCAGAGGGGCACCTGCCAGATGCCAGCCGGAGCTCTCCTGTATGAGGGGGTTGTTGACCCCTGCTGGGGGATGCCTCCCAGTCAGGAGACACAGGGACCAGGGACCCACTTGAGAAGGCAGTCTGTTCCTTAGCAGAGCTCGAACACTGTGCTGGGAGAGCCGCTGCCCTCTTCAGGGCTGTCAGGCATGGATGTTTAAGTCTCCTGAAGCTGCGCCCACAACCGCCACTTCCCCCAGGTGCTCTGTCCCAGGGAGATGGGCGTTTTATCTATAAGCCCCTGACTGGGGCTGCTGCCTTTTTTTCAGAGATGCCCTGCCCAGAGAGGAGGAATCTAGAGAGGCAGTCTGGCTACAGTGACTTTGCTGAGCTGCAGTGTGCACCTCCCAGTTTGAACTTCCCAAGCTTTGTTTACACTGTGAGGGGAAAACTGCCTACTCAAGCCTCAGTAATGGCGGACGCCCCTGTCCCCACCAAGCTCCAACATGCCAGGACAACTTCAGACTGCTGTGCTGGCAGCGAGAATTTCAAGCCAGTGGATCTTAGCTTGCCTGGCTCCGTGGAGGTGGGATCTGCTGAGCTAGACCACTTGGCTCCCTGGCTTCAGTCCCCTTTCCAGGAAGGGAATGGCTCTGTCTCGCTGGCATTCCAGGCACCACTGGGGTAAGAAAAAATACTCCTGCAGCTAGCTCGGTGTCTGCCAAAACAGCCACCCAGTTTTGTGCTTGAAAAGCAGGGCCCTGGTGGCGTAGGTAACGGAGGGAATCTCCTGGCCCACAGGTTGCAAAGACCATGGGAAAGTAGAATCGGGGGCAGAGTGCACTGTCCCTCACCGCACAGTCCCTCATAGCTTCCCTTGGCTAGAACAGAGAGTTCCCCAACCCTTTGCGCTTCTGGGGTGAAACAACGCCCCATCCTGCTTTGGCTCACCCTCTGTGGGCTGCACCCACTGTCTAACCAGCCCCAATGAGATGAGCTGCGTACCTCAGTTGGACATGCAAAAATCACCCACCTTCTGCGTTGATCTCGCTGGGTGCTGCAGACTGGCGCTGTTCCTATTCGGCCATCTTGAGAGATCTCCCAGCCTGTTTTTTAAGGAAAAATATCGTATTTGTAAAAAAGATCAAGATCATATGGGAAACACTTATTTTGGGAAACACTTCTATTGTAGGAAGTATCTGTGGAATAAATCAACAGATGAGTAAATGTGTGTCTGGGACACAGAATTGTAACCACCCAACTGGTTCTTTTTGTCCACTGCAGAGACAGAGCTGATTTATCAAGACTGGGGAATTACAATTGACAAAGAGTTTAATTCACCTGGAGCTGGCTCTAGGGGAGACCAGAGTTTTACTATTACTCAAATCAGTCTCCCCGAAAACTGGGGGATCAGAGTTTTGAAGGATAATTTGGTGGGTAGGGAATCAGAAATTGGGGAGTGCTAATTGATTGACTCACAAATGAAATCATAGGGGGTCCACGCTGTCCTCTTGAGTTAAGTCAGTTCCTGGAAGGTGGCCACAAGACCTGATGAGCTAGTTTATTGATCTGGGTGGTGCCAGCTGGTGCACTGGAATGCAGGGTCTGCAAAATATCTTAAGCACTGACCTCAGGGTTTTCAACAATGACTCCTACACCATCATTTCTAATCTCATGGCTAATGTATTAGTCCTGTAAGGACAGTTTAGTCCCCAGGCAAGAGGGGGGCTTATTTTGGGAAAGGGCTGTTATCATGTTATCATCAAACCATAAACTAAACTCCTCTCAAAGTCAGTTCAGCCTGTGCTGGGGAATGAACAAGGGCAGCCTGAAGGTCAGAAGCAAGATGGAGTCGGTGAGGTCAGATCTCTTTCACTGTCGTCATTTTCTCAGTTATAATTTTTGCAAAGGTGGTTTCAGAATGATACTCAGTAAGACATTCTGGATTCCTTTGTGTGGTGTCATAAGTCTCTTTCCACATCCGGTTACATCTTGGGTTCTACAACCCAAGAGAGTCAAGCTGAGGAGTAAGGCATCTGGCCAAAAGGCCAGGAAGCCAAAATCTTATATGTGACTTTTCAGGCCCAACCCTAGGCAGTTCCAAAGGCTTTTCCTGGTAGGCCTGGGCGGGGAGAGCTGCCCTCCTCACCGCAGACTCGACCCACAGTATGGGTCCCCCTGGCCAGCCGTGACGCTGCACGTGTCTGCATTTCCAGCTTAGACACACAACTCAGAGACTTCCTTATCTGCAGACCATGAGCTGAGGTCTTTCTTGGGGTCTCTACTGAGACCATGCTGTTGGGGGCCACGAAGACATTTTTCATCACTCTGACTCAGCATTCAGTATTTTAACACCCCTAGTCCTTCACCCTCCTCTTCCTCCCCAACAAATCTGCAAGAGCCTTTTGCCGGGGTCGGTTGCCTCAGTGGTGAGATGATCCCTGTTGATCCATCTGACCTGCTCCTGGTGCTGTTCTGGGGGGAAAAATAAAATGTGGAGGAGGCGACACTCTCGCCACTTGCCTCCTGCTTACGCCACCACCGGAGGTGATGAAAGCCTCGATCGTCACTTTTGTCTTGGTGTGCTCTTTTAATTCACCGTCTGGACACCGAGCCGCTCAGCTCTTTCCAGCTCAGCTGTTGACAGAGAGGAGGTTAAAGCAGTGTATTTTCTAGTTGTAACTAAAAGGTCAGTATTAGAACTATTCCAGCAAAAGTAACCAAAGATACAACCTGCAAGGAAAAGCCTGAGGCAGCCGCCGCTGTCCTCTGTGGTTTCAGTGCCACTGCCTCCCTGATAAATACGTCAGTCACATCACCTTCAGCTCAAGCATATCCTTGTTTGTCAACAAGGAGCATTTGTCTAAAGTTTCAGCAAGGACGTAGTTTTAGTTTCCAAATAGTCAATATGAATAATTTTTTCAAAAAATCACACCTGAAGTCTTCAAAATGAGCTTTTTCTCTAGCTAAAGTTAGCAGCTTGTCAGACCTAACTTACGCTAGATAATTTGTTGGGCAAAGGTACGTTCCAGAAGGAGGCAAATATCACAGATGAGAGCGAAAGCAATGCTTTCTATTTCTTAGATTGCTTTGAAATAGGATTGTGTATATAAAGAGACTAAGCTGCCATTTGAACATGAGTTTGCTGTAGACCTCCTTTAACTCAAGTGTAAGAACCATGCCCTGTGAGGAAGGAAAGGGCTGATGGGGGCTGCACAGAGGGCTGTGCTGGCAGAGGCTGGTAGGGCCAGGAGGGGCAGTGGGCTGACTTGGCATGTACATGCTCATGCGTGTGCACATGTGCATGCGTTTGCATATGCCTGGGTGTACACACTCACTCAAAGGTTCAGTTCAGTCACCTATTTTCAGGATTCTAGTCCGTCAGGGATAAAAAAATAAGGCAATTATAGATTTTTATTCCCTTAAATTTATGTCATTAGTGGAAGAAAGAATGGATATTTGTTTACTCATTAAAAAGTATAGACAGGGCCAGGTGCAGTGGCTCACGCCTGTAATCCCAGCACATTGGGAGGCCGAGGCAGGTGGATTACCTGAGGTCAGGAGTTCGAGACCAGCCTGGCCAACATGGTGAAACCCCTTCTCTACTAAAAAAATACAAAAATAAGCCAGCCACAGTGGTGGGCTCCTGTAATCTCGGCTACTCAGGAGGCGGAGGCAGGAGAATCACTTGAACCCAGGAGGCAGAGGTTGCAGTGAGCCAAGATCATACCATTGCACTCTAGCCTGGGCAATGAGAGTGAAACTCCGTCTCAAGAAAAAAAAAAAAAGTGTAGACTGTGGCTGGGTGCAGTGGCTCATGCCCATAATCCCAGCATTTTGGGAGGCCAAGGCGGGCAGATTGCCTGAGGTCAGGAGTTTGAGACTAGCCTGGCCAACATGGTAAAACCCTGTGCCTACTAAAAATACAAAAAATTAGCTGGGTGTGGTGGCAGGCACCTGTAATCCCAGCTACTTGCTAGGCTAAGGCAGGAGAATCTCTTGAACCCAGTAGGCGGAGGTTGCAGTGAGCCGAGATCGCACCACTATATTCCAGCCTGGGCAACAAGGGGAAACTCTGTCTCAAAAAAAAAAAAAAAAAGAAAGAAAGAAAGAAAAGAAAAGTGTAGACTTATACGTGCTTAATAAATGAAAGCCATTATTATTATTGCTACTATTCTCAAAAGTCTAATGGGATATTTTCCCCCATCTTACACAGATCAGACGAGAGGAGCATCTTGCCTTGGACCTGGCAACTCATATTTTCTTCCTTCACCTGTCAAGGTAGACCCAGTCTCATAATATGATGGGAAAGTTTTGAAAACATTATCAAAGGCAAGGAGCTCCCAGCCAGTCCTCTGCATTATTCCTGAAGGGAAGCAGCACGGTTTCCTGCATTACCAAATTTGCCCATTCTTGGCAGCAAATGGCCCAAAAAGCAGCGTCTAAGATCTTTATAGGTGATCCCTGCTCTGCAGGAGGTGATACATTCTTTGCATGGTGAGCACGCATTTCTCGATCCACCAACTCCAGCATCCCAGAAATGCAATTTTCTCAGTCAAGTTACCTGAGACTCATTAGTGGAAAACTTGTCAGTCAGGTCAAGCTGAGTCCATTCAGAGTGGACTGAGCTCTGAGGCCCACACCAGTGACTCACGCCAGTGCTCCTGTCCCCAGGTCCTCTCCCTCTCCTGCATGGAGCATGTTTACCGAGGCAGGCTGGGCAGGGGTGGGTAGAATCAGGTCTGCATTATCTTTCTGTGTCACACCTGGCTGTTAAACATGAAACCCAATAACTGAATGCCCTTGTCCTCTAGTTCTGCTGAGACAATTCTCCTGGGGGACATGAAGGTCTCATGCCTAAAAGCCAAACTGGCAGCGTGGGAGTAGGAAGAAGAGTAGAAGGAAGAGGGCATGCAGGTGATGAGGGCATGTCAGCTAACATCGTTTTGCCACACATGCTTGTCATTGTAGTTACTCTTCTCCATGCCAAGCACTTTATAAACATCATCTCCCTTAATTCTCACTCGAGTCTTATAAAGTATTATTAGCCCAATTTTATAACTGAGGAAATGAATGCCCAGAGGTTAAAGAACACTCCTAAGGTCACCCAGCTGTAAGTGGTGGAGCTGGAACATGAATCCAGATGTTTCTGATTCCCATCGCTTTCCTCTTTTCACTAGTCCCCCACTACACGCTTCCCCAAAAGGACACTAAATTACAAACACAAGCCAAAGCATGTGCCAGGGTCTAGCAGACAGCAGACGCCTGTAAAACAGCCTGAGGGTACAACTCACATCCGGTTCTTAGAGTTCCGGCCTTGTGAGCAGCCCGTGTAGGGAGCATTAGCCAAGCAGATAGAAGGTCAGGAAGGATTGGGCCGCAGAATGGCCCTTCCTTTAGAGGAGCTGGACAAAAGAGCAGAAGAGCAGATGATCTCCGGTCCTTACGAACCATCTGAATCAATGTCAGGGACCTCGTCTTTTCCCTCCCCTCCCCTCCCCTCCCCTCCCCTCCTGTTTTCTTTTGAGACAGAGTCTCACTCTTTTGCCCAGGCTGGAGTGCAGTGGTGCCATCTCGGCTCACTGCAACCTCCGCCTCCTGGGTTCAAGGAATTCTCCCACCTCAGCCTCCCAACTGGCTGGGATTATAGGTGCATGCCACCACACCCCACTACTTTTTTGTATTTTTAGCAGAGACAGGGTCTCACCATGTTGGCCAGGCTGGTCTCAAACTCCTGACCTCAAGGGATCCGCCCACCTTGGCCTCCCAAAGTGCTGGGATTACAGGCGTGAGCCACCATGCCCAGCCGAGACCCTGTTTTCTAATGGCTGCCTTCAAGATGGCCAGAGAACTATATGTCACTAAACCTTTTAAATAAACCAACTTAAAGGAGAGCCAAAGAGGAGTAAGTTCAAGAGATTTATTGTGCAATAGGTGACTATAGTTAATAATAATGTATTGTGTTCTTAAAAATTGCTAAGACAGTACATTTTAAGTGTTCTTACCACAAAAAATGATACATATGTGAAGTAACACATATGTTAATTAGCTCAATCAAACCATTCCACAATGTATATATATTTCAAAACCATATGTTTGAAAATATATTGTGTGCATGATAAATAGGTAAAGTTTTTATTACTAAATTTTATTAGAACTTAAAAATAAATGAATTAAAAGGAAGTTAACCTAGTCCCAGGATAGAGTGGGAAAGCTATTGTCTTAATTTGCTTTGTGTTGCTGTAACAGAATACTTGACACTGAGTGATTTAAAAAGAAAAGAAATTGGCCGGGCATGGTGGCTCATGCCTGTAATCCCAGCACTTTGGGAGGCCGAGGCAGGTGGATCGCCTGAGGTCAGGAGTTCAAGACCAGCCTGGCCAACATGGTGAAACCCCATCTCTACTAAAAATACAAAAATTAGCCGTGCATGGTGGTGGGCACCTGTAATCCCAGCTACTTGGGAGGCTGACACAGGAGAACTGCTGGAACCCAGGAGGCGGAGGTTGCAGTGAGCCGAGATTGTGCCATTGCACTCCAGCCTGGGCAACAACAGTGAGACTCTGTCTCAAAAAAAAGAAAAGAAAAGAAATGTATTTGGCTCATGCACGATTCTAGAGGCTAGCAGCACACCTAGTGAGGGCCTCATGCTGTTCAACTCATGGTGTGTGCAAAAGAGACAGGCACGAGAGGTGGAGCTCACTTTATAACAATCTGCCTTTCAGAAACTAACTCAGTCCCGCAAGAGTGAAAACTCACTTATTCCCAAGAGAGGACGTAATCTATTCATGAGGGGTCTACCCCCTAACCCAACACCTTCCCACTTCCCAACACCACCACCTTGGGAGTCACATTTCAACATGAGTGTCAGCTGGGACATACTCAAACCATGGTACTAAACACTAACCTTAAACCACATGGGTTTGAACTGCACAGGGCCTTACACATGGATTCTCTTCTGCCTCTGCCACCCCCGAGACAGCAAGACCGTTCCCTCATCTTCCTCCTCCTCCTCGCCCCATCAATATGAAGATGACAAGGATGAAGACCTTTCACTTAATGGACAGTAAATGTGTTTTCTCTTTCTCATGATTTTCTTAAGAGTTTCTTTTCTCTAGCTTATATTATTGTAAGAATATAGTATATAATATGTATAACAAAAAATATGGGTTAATCAATGGTTTATGTTCTCAGTAAGGCTTCTAGTCAACAGTAGGCTATTAATGTTTAAGTTTGGGGAGTCAAAAAGTTCTATGTGGATTTTGGCCAGGTGCAGTGGTTCACACCTGTAATTCCCGCACTTTGGGAGGCCGAGGCAGGCAGATAACCTGAGGTTGGGAGTTCCAGACCAGCCTGACCAACCTGGAGAAACCCTGTCTCTACTGAAAATACAAAATTACCTGAGTGTGGTGGCACATGCTTGTAATCCCAGCTACTTGGGAGGCTGGGGCAGGAGAATCACTTGAACCTGGGAGGCAGAGGTTGCAGTGAGCCGAGATCGTGCCATTGCACTCCAGCCTAGGCAACAAGAGTGAAACTCCATCTCAAAAAAAAAAAGTTATATGTGAATTTTTCACTGTGTGGGAGTCAGTGTCCCTCATCTCTCTGCTATAGGTTGGAGAGTCAACTTTGGTTGAAAATTGGCAGGTCCCTATTCTTCGATGCATATACTGATTTGTTAACTAAATCTCTGAATTGCTTGACAACAAATTTAAAACATCATAGTTTTGTACTTTTCTTCTTGATTTTCCATTCAATACCATTCTTTTCTTACTTATCCGTCACCTTAGGATGCAGAAAGTAAAGAAGCAACAGCTGCTACAGCTGAGGGAGCTGAGCTGGGCTCACCACATGGTGCTGGGCGTGGGTATCAGCAAAAGAACAGGAGCAAGAGTTCTAGCAAGGACAGTTCTGGCCACAAACATAGCTCTAGGCAAGGAGTAACTACACAGGCACACAGCAGACTTGGGTACGGGGACTCTGGGGTAGAGTATGGTGTGGCCTGGGACTCGGAAACAAAGTGGAGGAGAGAAATAGGAAGCAGCATTGTAACCTGGAAAGTTCAAGGGCTTTGGAGTCAGCAAGGTCAAGCTGTGAACCCTGACTTCACTCATTCGCTACATGACCTTGGGCATTTTAGTTAACCTCAGTTTTCCTCTAAAATGATTATCATAACTAACCTCATTTCCATCCTTGCAGAGCAGTTGTGAAGATAACATATGCGTATGAAATACATGATTTAGGACTTAATAGGCAGTCAGTTCTGTCCTGCTTTAAGGCTCCTTTACTTCCCGCGGGATCCTCCGTGGTCTCCATCAGATCGTTGGAGCTCATGAGAGGTTGGATTCCCTGCCCTCCCACGTGCTAGTGCTGTGAGGTCAAGGTGCAAACAATTGCTGCAGAGAGCTGGGGGAATGCTAGCACTGAAAGATCCTTGCTGTGTTTCATTTTCTAGTGATGGGTGATGATTTACCCCACAAAGTTAAAACAGATTTAGCCTCTGACAGTTTTTGTGGCCTGAAGTCCAGGCACAGTTTAGCTGGATCCTCTGTTCAGTCTCACCAAGCTAAAATCAAGGTACTGGCTGGGCTCTGTGTGTGTGTGTGTGTGTGTGTGTGTGTGTATGTGTGTGTGTGTGTTGTAGAGAAGGAGTCTCATTATGTTGTCCAGGCTGGTCTTGAACTCTTGCCTCAAGTAATCCTCTCACCTCTGCCTCCCAAAAGCCTGTGAATCAGCTCTTGATTCACTTGGAAATTCACCAAATGAGTTTTCTTCTTGCCAGACTTACATATTCTACAGGGGTGAGCCATTGTGCCTGGGCCCTACAGGGGTGGCCACTGCGCCTGGGCCCTACAGGGGGTGGCCACTGCGCCTGGGCCCTACAGGGGTGGCCACTGTGCCTGGGCCCTACAGGGGTGACCACTGTGCCTGGGCCCTACAGGGGTGGCCACTGTGCCTGGGCCCTGTAGAGGTGAGCCACTGTGCCTGGCCTTGGGACTGTGTTCTCATCTGGAGGTTTGACTCCAGAATAAACTGTTTCCAAGCTCATAAAGGTTATTGGCAGAATTCATCTCCTTGTAGTGTGGGACTGAAGTCCCTCTGTTCTTTTACGGCTGTTGGACAGGGCCCATCATAGCATCTGCAGGTCGCCCTCACCCTTGCCACCTGGCCCCACACAGGCAGTTCACAATGAGGCAATTTGCTTCTCGAAGCTCAGCAGGAGGATCTTCCTCACTTCAAACACCTGCTTCCTTCCAGGAAGGCCTGGACTCTTTTAAACAGTTCATCTGATCAGGTCAAGCTCACTTAGGATCGTTTCCTTTTTAAAAAATTAACTCAGAGTCAATTGATGAGAGACCTTAGTTACATCTGCAAAACCTCTTCATTTCTGCCATACAGCCTCTACCCTGATCCAGGGTCCTGCCCACTTGCAGGGGGATGCAAGCACCCCAGGAATGCCCACCAGGGGGCAGGGATTTGGGGGCCACCTCCAAATTCTGCCTCCCAGACCTGCTTAGCCATGCCCAGCTCCAAGAGGACTGGGGGCCACGCCTTCACGACGCTGGGAAGATGCCTGGGAATCGGCTCCTGATTCACTTGGAAATCCACCAGGTGAATTTTCTTCTTGCCAGATTTACATTTTCTACAAAATCCTGGCAAAAATAATAGATGTCACACGCTGTGAGAATGTCGTCTTTCTGGGAAACGGTATGCCCTGAGAAAGCATCTCACCATCCAGACCCTGCCCTGCTGTCTGCCCGACAGAACATCTTTTTTTCTTTTCTTCTTTTTTTTTTTTTTTGAGGCAGAGTCTCGCTCTGTCACCCAGGCTGGAGTGCAGTGGCCGGATCTCAGCTCACTGCAAGCTCCTCCTCCTCGGGTTCACGCCATTCTCCTGCCTCAGCCTCCCGAGTAGCTGGGACTACAGGCGCCGCCACCACGACTGGCTAGTTTTTTGTATTTTTTAGTAGAGACAGGGTTTCACTGTGTTAGCCAGGATGGTCTTGATCTCCTGACCTCGTGATCCGCCCGTCTCAGCCTCCCAAAGTGCTGGGATTACAGGCTTGAGCCACCGCGCCCGGCCCCGACAGAACATCTTAAGTGTGCAGCCGGAGGAACACGGGGCACAGGGCCTGAGATCTAATTTTGGAAATACCCTCAATCTAAATATGGGGAAACTGAGACCCAGAAAGGACCAAGCTCATGCAGCCCCTGCTCTGGGTCTCTTGTAGTGCTGCCTTGGCTGAGATTTCCATGGGCTGGTTGGGCCTGGCTGTCAGAGGAGAGAAGTATCAATTCATTAGGATTCCTAGCAACTGGGCAACAGCTAGAAAATGGGAAACGGACTATCTAGTGTGGATGGCTGGACATTTTCCACCCAACATTTAAATTCCTGAATGACTACAGCTGTGAAGAGACATTGGTGAAAACTGTTCTCAAATTACTTGAAGTTGAATTAATTAGTTGAATTGAGGAGAATTTCGTTAGTGTAAAATCTTTAAAAACTTTTTTTTTGTTTTTTGAGACAGGGTGTCCGTCTGTCACCCAGGCTGGGGTCCAGTGATGCAATCACAGCTCACTACAGCCTCAACCTCCCAGACTCACGCGATCTTCCTGCCTCAGCCTCCCGAATAGCTGGAACTACAGGTGCATGCCAGCACCCTTGGCTATTTTATTGATTTATTTTTTTGAAACTGAGTCTTGCTCTGTCACCCAGGCTACAGGGTAGTGGCATGATCTCAGTTCACTGCAACTTCCACCTCCTGGGTTCAATCAATTCTCCTGCCTCAGCTTCCTGAGTAGCTGGGGTTATAGGCACGCACCACAAACCCACCTAATTTTTGTATTTTTAGTAGAGATGGGGTTTCACCATGTTGGCCAGGCTGGTCTTGAACTCCTGACCTCAGGTGATCTGCCCGCCTTGGCCTCCCATAGTGCTGGGACTACAGGCATGAGCCACTGCACCCGGTCGCCTAGCTATTTTTTTAAAAAAATTACTTGTAGAGATGGGGCCTCACTATGTTGCCCTGGCTGGTCTTGATCTCCCATGCTCAAACGATCCTTCTGCCTCAGCCTCCCAAAATGCTATGAGCCACTGTACCCTAGCTCCCTTTTTTCTCATTTGTAATAGAAAAATAGATTTTGTATTTGTATTAATAACCTCCATGAGGCACACCACATTTTGAAGGTAAGTAGCTTACAAAGCCTCTCAAGGTCTATTTGAATTAAAATGGCTACAAAATTATCTTCCTTATTTTTCTCTGTGCAGATGACTGACATCAGATAGCTCTGCTTTTCCTCACTACCCTCACCCCTCCAAATGATGTCTACATCTCTTTTAGGCTAAGCTTTTTAGTGAAACTTGATAGTGTGAGTTTTATCTTAGGGAAGACGCCCCCGTGATGACTAAGTAGACTTGAGAAAGAATTGTGGGATTAAAAACCGAGATTTTAAAAGTCAAATGGGAAGAGTGGCTCTTGGCGTGTGCGGGGCAGATCCCATAGCCTGTCCTAGCCCAGGTCTCCAGTGCGTGGGAATATGAAGAGTGAGATGGTGTTCGTGTGCACTTGTTTTAGTAAGTGGTACCTTTGGCTGAGCTGAGCACTGGAACCATGCTGGCTTCAGAGGGCTTCTCAGCAGTGCTGGGACCAGAGCCAGACCCCAAGGATACGAGGCCATCAGAATTCTCATGCGCTGCTTTTGGGAATGCAAAATTGGGCAGCCGCTTGGGAATTCAGTTTGGCTGTTAAGTTAAACATACACTTACCGAATGAGCCAGCCACTCTACTCCTAGCTATTCAAAAGAGACAAAAGTATACATCTACGAGGCTTGAACATGAATGTTTAAAGCACCATATTCATAACAGCACAAAAAGAAAACAACACAAATGTCCACTCAGGGGAGAATGGACAAACAAATTGAGGTATAGTCATACAATGGAATAGCATTCACCAGTCAAAAAGGACGAGCTACTAATACACAGAATGTGGATGGATATCAGAACTATGTTGCTGAATGAAAGAGACCCAAGAGTACATACTCTATTATTTCATTTATTTAGAAGTTCATTTATATGAAGGCAAAAACCAAGCCAAAGCAAGAGAAATCAGATGAATGCTTGCCTGGGGCAGGGATTAGGAGTGTCTCAGCTACAACGAGGCAGAGGGAGATTGGAGGGTTCAGGGAAATGTCCTATATCTTGGTGGTGGTAATAGCTACACAGGTGTAAACATTTGTGAAAACTCATGAAACTAATCTTAAATGAGTGCATTTTATTGTATGTAAAGTATCCATTATTGTATGAATATCAAACCCCAGTAAAGTTGATTTTTAAAAATGAACCAGATACAGAGTTTCCACTGGAGAAAACCCTGACGTAGATCACTCTGTGTGTCTCTAGAGACAACTGAAATTGATGCTGTTTCTCACCTCCAGTGAAATTCCCATTTAATTGATATAAAAATACTACAAGACCAAAAGGGAGTATGTGCTTTTCTCTCTATTCCTCCTGCTAAGTGTAGCTAGAAAGCCTAGACATTATTTGCAAGACAAATATATGAAGACTCTGAAAGTGGATGGAGCAAGGAAGGCTACGTGGGGACCTGGGAACGCAGGTCACGACACGGCAGTGAGTGAGTCACTGAGTTTTCTTTCAGTCTCCCGTATCGTGGGTCACACACTGGAGAAGCTGGCAACCCAGAAACACCAATGGGCATGGATTAAAAAAATAAAAATAAAAAGCCAAAGAAAGCCTGCTATGTCTAGCTAGGGACCAGGAAACGGGCAACCTGGCAAGATGGAAAACTTTTAGACAATAACCACTCTACTCCAGCCAAACACCACGAAAAACAAAAAACAAAAACCCTTGGCTCCACTTCCGCCCTGTCAGCAAAGGTACCCCAAGCAACAGAGCTTGTTCTTCCTGAAGCGGGTACTGTTTTTTCTAAGAAAAACTTAACATTTTCCCGTTACACTAGCTGTGCCTCGTTCTGGGGGAGCTAATATATCCAGATGGCCCTTATAAGAGTTCTTCTGTAATGACTATATTGCTAGCTCTCTAATCCAAGTCTCTGCTGTTCCACATTCGCAGACCGGACCCTAGATTTAAAGAAAAAAATAACCAGTCTTCTCTGACAACCCCAAATTCAGGGGGGGAAATACTTAGCAAACTGTCAGGCTAACTTAGTATCCAAATTCTGTTTGGCACTACTTAGATGGTCATTTGGCAATGGCAAAGGATTTACTTGTGCTTCTCACTAATTGAAGTCATGGCCTGGCACACAGGAAGGAAGATGGGATTCTGAGAATAATTTCACATGATTCAGAAGCTCCACAGTTTTTCTGGTGTGGCCCGACAGTACTGGGCCAGCTGCCCTATTTTTCAGATCCAGAGAGCGAGAAAAGCTTTCAAGACAAAGAATGCAGCTCAACCTTCTCCTTGAAGGATATTTCTAGTTATTCAGATTTAACCTACTCAAATCAAAATGTTATTCTTACAAATGTATGCTTTAGTAATTGTATCTTTTCAGGATGAATAGAAGCAACTCATACACAAATATCTGTCAGTTAATACTGTCAAAGACTATTCTGTGTTGGAAATACCTTGTCATTAAAAGTGAATAGGCCAGGAAAAAGAAAAGAAAGTAGGAAATAAAAAAGAGTGAATAGGCTGGGCGTGGTTGTGCACGCCTGGAGGATGGCTGGAGGCTCCAGAGACCCTGTGTCCAAAAAAAAAAAAAAGGGAGGGTGCTCTTTATAGGATGATGTAACCAGGATTTATTTATTTATTTATTCATTTATTTATTTATTTTTGAGACTGAGTTTCACTCTTGTCACCCAGGCTGGAGTGCAGTGGCATGATCTCGGCTCACTGCAACCTCCACCTCCCCGGCCCAAGCAATTCTCCTGCCTCAGCCTCCCGAGCAGCTGGGATTACAAGTGTGTGCCACCATGCCCGGCTAGTTTTTGTATTTTTTGTAGGGAAGGGCTTTCACCACACTGGCCAGGCTGGTCACGAACTCCTGACCTCAGGTGATCCACCCGCCTTGGCCTCCCAAAGTGCTGGGATTACAGGCATGAGCCAACGCGCCAGGCCGTGAACAGGGTTTTTAAAACCCTATAGCATCAACAATACTTCCACTACTCACATCATCCAGGAAAATATCAAAATGGCATTTTGAGAAAGAAACTTGCCATGATATGTCTTCAGATCAGCCCTGCCTACAGCTCTTGTGAATATGAAATTTACAGCTTTAAAGATTAGCACTCTCGGCTGGGCGCAGTGGCTCACGCCTGTAATTCCAGCACTTTGGGAGGCAGAGGTGGGCGGACCACGAGGTCAGGAGTTAGAGACCAGCCTGACCAACGTGGTGAAACCCCGTCTCTACTAAAAATACAAAAAAGTAGCTGGGCGTGGTGGTATGCACCTGTAAACCCAGCTACTCAGGAGGTGGAGGCTGGAGAATCGCTTGAACCTAGGAGGTGGAGGTTGCAATGAGCTGAGATCGCACCACCGGACTCCAGCCTGGGTGACAGAGTGAGACTCCATCTCAAAAAAAAAAAAAAAAAAAAATTAGCACTCTCCCTGCATGAAACATTAATTTGTAGGACTTTGGGTCTTCTAGATACTTTTGGCAGAATATACAGGAGCTAAATGATATTACGTTGGATCATAATGGCATATTATGGATTATAACAGTGGTCCCCAAGCTTTTTGGCACCAGGGACTGGTTTTGTGAAAGACAAGTTTTCCACAGCAGGTGGAGGGGTGGGGGACGGTTTTGGGATGAAACCGTTCCACTTCAGATCATCAGACAATAGATTCTCATAAGGAGTGCGCAACCTAGATCCCTCCCATGAGCAGTTCACAATAGGGTTTGTGTTCCTATGAGAATCTAATGCTGCTGTTGATCTGATAGGAGGCTGAGCTCAGTTAATAATGTGAGCGATGGAGAGCAGCTGTAAATACAGAAAAAGCTTTGCTCGCTTGCCTGCCACTCACTTCCAGCTGTGCAGCCCAGTTCCTAACAGGCCATGGACCAGTACCAGTTTGTGGCCCGGGGGTTGGAGACTGATGGATTATAATATATATGAGATGTGACCTATCATTTGCAAGTAAGAGAGGGTCTACCCAGTTATTTGCACACTCATGAAGTGACATGGTTTCACACTGGGGCCCATCAGTGGAAAACATTGTTTAAATCTCACTGCTGGCTGGGTGCAGTGGCTCACACCTATAATCCCAGCACTTTGGGAAGCCGAGGTGGGTGGATCACAAAGTCAGGAGTTCGAGACCAGCCTGGCCAATATGGCGAAACTCCATCTCTACTGAAAATACAAAAATTAACTGGGCATGGTAGTAGGCGCCTGTAATCCCAGCTACTTGGGAGGCTGAGGCAGGAGAATTGCTTGAACCCAGGAGATGGAGGTTGCAGTCAGCTGAGATTGCACCACTGCACACCAACCTGGGTGACAGAGTGAGACTCTGTCTCAAAAACAAAAACAATAAAACCTCACTGCTTAGTATCTCGTGTCAAATCTGAGTTCTTTTTTGTTTGTTTGTTTGTTTTCTTGAGACAAGGTCTCACCCAGGCTGGAGTGTAGGGGTGCGATCACAGCTCACTGCAGCCTCAATCTCCCAGGCTCAAGTAATCCTCTTGCCTCAGCCTCCCAAGTAGCTGGGACTACAGGCATGTGCCACCACACTCAGCTACTTTTCTTTAAAAACATTTTTGTACAGATGGAGACTCACATGTTGCCTGGCTCATATCAAACTCCTGGGCTCAAGCGATCCTCCTGCCTTGTCCTTCCCAAGTGCTGAAGTTACAGGTGTGAGCTACCACATGCAGTCAAATTCTTCTATCTTGAATCCCTACCTCTCACTATAAGCAGATGTTAGTCCCACTTATTTTATAACTTTTTGCTCTTTATGTCTCTTTGTCCCTGGACACAGGGATTAGCAACCCACTCTCCACCACATTTCAAATCATTAGGGGCATTATGCTATGTCCCAGGAGTGGCCGAGGCTTCGAGGAACAATGATAGACCTGCTGCTCTAACCTAGGCCAGCTGAGGAGTACAATTCCACCTGTGTTTCTGTCTTGTTCAACAATCGTTCTGAGCTCCTCTAAGTCAGTCCGTCCTGCCACAACTGGGAAGAATCAAGAAACTCTCCAAGAAGATATTTCTCGGTTGATAAACATCTGTTTACCTGCCTGTTGTCAATGAGAAGACAGGTCTGCTGACCGTGGCAGGCATGGCAGCACGTGACAGCAAGCGCCCACCACCGTGTTTGCTGTTCACTGCGTGTTGCACCTGAACTTTCCCATCTGGCCAATGAGTCTTGACAGTGGGGTGAAGGGGACTCACTCTCAAAGACCAAGGCTGACCCGCTTTGAGTCCAATGCCTTGACCTAGTTACTGTCACTGTGGTTTTGTCTTCAGGAACTAAAAGGTACAATAAAAATTGGTTCCTTTAAATGTCCTGTTGATGCACAAAATACTTCAATGCTGCTACATAGGTCTGCTCTTCTGCGCCACAGAGCACCGAGGGAAAGTCCCCACGATACACACGCCTTTCACCTGAGCTGCTACGTGTGACAGTTAAGCAGCTAAAGGTTAAAAAAAAACAAAGCTCCCCAAATGTTGTGGTTGTGACAGCTGGTCCAACTTCACAGTCTGTACTTTCCCTCTCTAACAGCATGGAAAAATAGAGATAACTCGCAACCGATACCCCAGTGTGCCGAGCCATCGATGAGTCTGTGTGATTAGAAAGCAGCATTTAACCATACCCCAGAGACATTAAAAATCAACCCCACACTCATAGACCGTAATGCCACTTTGCTTCCAGATGGCAGTTACAATTGGCAAGGAAATACCTGGTTTACAGGAGGCATTGATACTTACGTTGTTGCAGAAACTGAACCCTTAAAAGAATGTATTCTGGACTCTCTGACCTGGTTACTAACAAACAGTGAACAATATCTAAGAACACACTTGGAACAGAAATGTGAAAAACCAAAAGTAAGAGATATTATGAAGAATCAAATGTAAAATGACATACTGCTAAAGAGGCCACAAAGAAAATTGTAGAATAAGAAAACGACAAGAAGCACTATGTCTTAGTGCATTTGTGCTACTATATAACAAAATACACTAGGCTGGGTAATTTCTAAAGAACAGAAATGTATTTCCCACAGTTCCATAGGCTGGAAGTCCAAGATCAAGGTGCCAGCAGGAGTGGTATCTGGTGACGGCCTGGTCTCCGCATCCAAAATGGCGCCTTGAGCACTGTGTCCTCACATGGCAGAAGGCAGAAGGGCAAAACAGGAAGCTCCCTCCCTCCAGTCCTTGTGTAAGGTCCCTAAATCCACTCGTGAAGACTCTCCCTTCATGACTGAATCACTTCCTAATGGCCCTACTTCCTAATACTATGACACTGGTGATGAATTGTAGAAGGACTCATTCAGACCATAGCACCCTATATTCAATTTCTTAAAAATTATTTGGGCCGGGCGTGGTGGCTCATGCCTGTAATCCCAGCACTTTGGGAGACTGAGGCGGGCAGATCACAAGGTCAGGAGATCGAGACCATCCTGGTTAACAAGGCGAAACTCCATCTCTACTAAAAATACAAAAAATTAGCCAGGCATGGTGGTGCGTGCCTATAGTCCCAGCTACTCGGGAGGCTGAGGCAGGAGAATCACTTGAGCCTGGGAGGCAGAGGTTGCAGTGAGCTGAGATTGCATCACTGCACTCCAGCCTGGCCAACAGTGAGACTCTGTCTCAAAAATAAATAAATAAATAAATAAACAAATAAAATTATTTTGTTGTTTTGCTTTTCTGTTTTTCAAATGACTTAAAGTGCAAAAACTGGATTAATCATAATCCTTGGCTCATAGCATACCTTGGTTCCTATTTCATCCTTGTCTGTGCCTAAGCCTCTATGTAAATATATTTGAATAAAATGGTAATCACTTGTGAGCCCACCACACAACCCAAGAACTAGGATCCGATCCTAACATCTGCTCCTCTTCTGTCCTTTTTCCTGATTCACACCCTTCAGCCCCAGGGGTAACTACTACCCTGAATTTATGTTTAGGATTCCATTCCTTAAAAAATAAAATTGTTTTATTGTATATATATGATTGCCCTAAATAACATATTATTCAGTTTTTTAAGTGTATAATTTATTTACCCATTCTCCTGTTAATTTACCCATTCTCTTATTAATTTACTCATTCTCCTATTAATGAACATTTGGCTTATTTCCAGAAATTTGGTATTATGAATGGCATTACATGAGTGTTTCTTTTCTTTTTTTACTGCTTCTGGTACACATGGGCAAGAGTTTCTCCAGGGCTTATGGTAGAGGAATTACTGTGTCATAACATGTGAGAATGCTCAACTTTATAAGATAATCCAAATTGTTTTCCAAAGTGGTTGTTCTAATTTAAACTCTCACCTCCTGTATTAGTTCGAGATAATCTTGTTGATCCACAGTCTCTCCATATTTGGTGATACGGTTTGGCTGTGTCCCCACCCAAATATCAGCTTGAATTGTATCTCCCAGAATTCCTACATGTTGTGGGAGGGACCCGGGGTGAGGTAATTGAATCATGGGGGCCAGTCTTTCCTGTGCTATTCTCATGATAGTGAATAAGTCTCATGAGATCTGATGGGTTTATCAGGAGTTTCTGCTTTGGCTTCCTCCTCACTTTCCCTTGCTGCCACCATGAAAGAAGTGCCTTTTGCCTCGTGCCATGACTTCGAGGCCTCCCCAGCCATGTGAAACTGTAAATCCACTTAAATCTCTTTTTCTTCCCAGTCTGGTGTATGTCTTTATCAGCAGTGTGAAAACAGACTACTAAAACAGTAAATTTATAACAGTGGAGTGGGGTGTTGCTGAAAAGATACCCAAAAATGTGGAGCGACTTTGAAACTGGGCAACAGGCAGAGGTTGGAAGAGTTTGGAGGGCTCAGAAGAAGCCAGGAAAATATGGGAAAGATTGGAACCTACTAGAGACTTGTTGAATGACTTTGACAAAAATGCTGATAGTGATATGAACAATAAGGTTCAGGCTGAGTTGGTCTCAGACGGAGATGAGGAATTTGTTGGAAATTGGAGCAAAGGTGACTCTTGTTATGTTTTAGCAAAAAGATTGGCAGCATTTTGCCCTTGCCCTAGAGATTTGTGGAAGTTTGAACTTGAGAGAGATGATTTAGGATAGCTGGTGGAAGAAATTTCTAAGCAGTAAAGCATTCAAGAGGTGACTTGGGTGATGTTAAAGGCATTCAGTTTTATAAAAGAAGCAGAGCATAAAAGTTTGGAAAATATGCAGCCTGATAATGTGACAGAAAAGAAAATCCCATTTTCTGAGGATAAATTCAAGTTGGTTGCATAAATAATGAGAAGCTGAATGTTAATCCCCAAGACAATGGGGAAAATGTCTCCAGGGCATGTCAGAGGTCATCACAGCAGCCCCTCCCATCACAGGCCTGGAGGCCTGGGAGGAAAAAATGGTTTTGTGGGCTGGGCCCAGGATTGCTGTGCTGTGTGCAACCTAGGGCCTTGGCGCTCTGCGTTTCAGCCACTCCAGCCATGGCTGAAAGGGACCAACATAGAGCTCAGGCTGTGGCTTCGAGAGTACAAGCACCAAGCCTTGGCAGTTTCCATGTGGTGTTGAGCCTGCACATGCACAGAAGTCAAGAATTGAGGTTTGGGAACCTCCACCTAGATTTCAGAGAATGTACAGAAATGCCTGGATGTCCTAGTAGAAGTTTGCTGCAGGGGTGGGGCACTCATGGAGAACCTCTGCTAGGGCAGTGCAGAAGGGAAATGTGGGGTCGGAACCCCTACACAGAGTCCCTACTGGGGCACTGCCTAGTGGAGCTGTAAGAAGAGGGCCACCATCCTTCAGACCCTAGAATGGTAGATTCACCAACAGCTTGCACTGTGAGCCTGGAAAAGCTGCAGACACTCAACATCAGCCCATGAAAGCAGCTGGGGAGGGGGGCTGTACCCTGCAAAGCCACAGGGGCAGAACTACCCAAGGCTGTGGGAGCCCACCTCTTGCATCAGTGTGATCTGGATGTGAAACATGGAGTCAAAGGAGATCATTTTGGAGCTTTAAAATTTGACTGCCCTGCTGGATTTTGGACTTGCATGGGCCCTGTGACCCCTTTGTTGTGCCCAATTTCTCCCATTTGGAACATCTGTATTTACTCAATTACTTATACCCCCATTGTATTTAGGAAGTAACTAGCTTGCTTTTGAGTTTACAGGCTCATAGGCAGAAGAGACTTGCCTTGTCTCAGATGAGACTTCGGACAGTGGACATTTGGGTTAATGCTGAAATGAGTTAAGACTTTGGGGGACTGTTGGGAAAGCATGATTGGTTTTGAAATGTGAGGACATGAGATTTTGAGAGGCCAGGGACAGAATAATATGGTTTGTCTGTGTCCCCACCCAAATCTTAACTTAAATTGTATCACCCAGAATTCCCACATGTTGTGGGAGGGGCCCAGGGGGAGGTAATCGAGTCATGGGGGCCAGTCTTTCGTGTGCTATTCTTGTGATAGTGAATAAGTCTCATGAGATCTGATAGGTTTATCAGGGTTTCCGCTTTTGCTTCCTTCTCATTTTCTCTTGGCGCTGCCATGTGAGACGTGCCTTTCATCCCCTGCCATGACTCTGAGGTCTCCCTAGCCCTGTGGAACCATAAGTCCAATTAAGCCTCTTTTCCTTCCCAGTCTCGGGTATGTCTTTATCGGCAGCGTGAAAATGGACTAATAAATTTGGTATTGTTAGAGTTCTTAATATTTGTGGAGAGAATAGCTATGCAGTATCTTGTGCATTTTCCTGATTACCAATGAGGGTGAGAAAATTTTTATGTTTTGGAGGCTGTTTTCTCTTTTGTGAAATCCCTATTAATATCTTTTCCCAATTTTCTGTTGGGTTGCTGCTTTAAAAATGAATTCACAGGAGCTCCCTATGCTTTGTTGATATGGTATTAATCTTGTGTAGGTTTTAGGTACTGCAAATATTTTCTTCCAGTTTATAGTTTATCTTTTCACTCTTTTTATTTATTTTTTATTTTTATTTTTTTTGAGACAGAGTCTCGCTCTGTCACCCAGGCTGGAGTGCAGTGGCTCACTGCAACCTCCGTTTCCCTAGTTCAGACGATTCTCATGCCTCAGCCTCCCAAGTAGCTGGGATTACAGGTGTCTTCCACCAATGCCTGGCTAATTTCTTGTATTTTTAGTAGAGATGGGGTTTCACTATGTTGGCCAGGCTTGTCTTAAACTCCTGACCTCAGGTGATCTGCCTGACTCAACATCCCAAAGTTTTGGGATTATAGGTATGATCCACTGTGCCCAGCCTATCTTTTCACTTTTTGATGTAACAAGTTCTTAATTTTGTGATAGTCAAAATTTCTAATCTTTTTTAATGGTTAAATGCCTTTTTGTGTCTCATTCACTTACATTTTCTACTAAAAGTTTTAAAGTTTTGTTTCTGACATTTAAGTCTGGTCCATCTGGAATTTAATGTTTGTATATAGAGTGATGTAGGAATATAATTTCATTTTGTTTCCTAGATCAATAACCATTATTTTTCTATTCCATTTATTGAAAAGTCCTAGGCTGGGCGCGGTGGCTCATGCCTGTAATCCCAGCACTTTGGGAGGCCGAGATGGGCAGATCATGAGATTAGGAGATCAAGACCATCCTGGCTAACATGGTGAAACCCCGTCTCTACTAAAAATACAAAAAAAAAAAATTAGCTGGGCCTGGTGGCAGGTGCCTGTGGTCCCAGCTACTTGGGAGGCTGAGGCAGGAGAAAGGTGTGAACCCAGGAGGCGGAGCTTGCAATGAGCCGAGATCCCGCCATTGCACTCTAGCCTCGGTGACAGAGCGAGACTCTGTCTCAAAAAAAAATAAAAGAAAAGTCCTTCTTTTCCTTGCTGATCTGCCATGTCACCAACATCACATATCAAAGATTAAATTTGTGGAGATTTGTTAGGGAGCTCTCTGTTTCATTGGTCAGTTTTTCAGTTAAGACCATACTGTCTTAATTGCCGTAGCTTTATAAAAGTTCTGATATTTGGCAGGACAAATCTTTCCTCTTCTTCAATAATGTCTTTGATATTCTTGGCCCTTTCCTTTTTCCATATATATATATATATTTATATAATAGAGAGAGAGACAGGGTCTCACTCTGCTGCCCAGGCTGGAGTACAGTGGTGCAATCGTAGCTCACTGCAGACTTGAACTCCTGGGCTTAAGAGCTCCTCCTACCTCAGCCTCCCAAGTAACTAGGACTCTAGGTATGTATCACCACATCCAGCTATTTTTTAAAAGAATTATTATTTCTTTTTGTAAAGATAGGGATCTTGCTATGCTACCCAGGCTGGTCTCAAACTTTTGGCCTCAACCAGTCCTCCTACCTCAGACTCCCAAAGTGCTGGGATTACAAACATGAGCTACCACACCTGGCTCCATTTTCTATATTTTAAGACCATGTTTTAAAGGCTGCTCAACCCTGCTTTTTTCTCTTGGTGCTACTTGTAACTCCCTCACTTAGCCTTGGAAATACTCTTAGTGAAGAAAATCTAAAGAATAGAAAAATAAAATATTTTTTTCTTCCAATTGCAAAAGAACAGATGCCCTCCTGAATCATAAAGCTAGTTCTGATAAATTGGTGAACTGAGAGCATACACAGTAGTATTAATTCTGTTCTAATTTCTGTTTAACTGTGGAGTCTCATCACATAGTCTTAAAAGATTATTGCTATGAAATATTTGTATACATGTAACCCATAACCCCTACAATTCTGCAGTTGTAATTGGTTGTCTTACCTAATAATCAGTTGCTCTGCTTCATAATATTTAAATTGGCATCTCCATTTTCCAAAAATCATAAATACTAGTATAGTTTTTTAGTTAAGCCAGGAGAAAGTTTGCTTTATTTTTTATTTTATTTTATTTATGTATGTTTTTTGAGGCAGAGTCTCGCTCTGTCGCACAGGCTAGAGTGTAGTGGCATGATCTTGGCTCACTGCAACCTCCGCTTCCCGAGTTTAAGCGATTCTCCTGTCTCAGCCTCCTGAGTAGCTGGGACTACAGGTGCCCACCACCACGCCCGGCTAATTTTTTTTTTTTTTTTTTTTTTTTGAGACGGAGTCTCACTCTGTCGCCCAGGCTGGAGTGCAGTGGCGGGATCTTGGCTCACTGCAAGCTCTGCTTCCCAGGTTCCCGCCATTCTCCTGCCTCAGCCTCCCGAGTAGCTGGGACTACAGGCGCCGCCACCACGCCCGGCTAGTTTTTTGTATTTTTAGTAGAGACGAGGTTTCACCGTGTTCGCCAGGATGGTCTCGATCTCCTGACCTCATGATCCACCCGTCTCGGCCTCCCAAAGTGCTCAGATTACAGGCGTGAGCCACTGCGCCTGGCCAGAAAGTCCACTTTATTTACTAACATAACTTATACGTAAAGGATTAACAAATCTCCCCCTGCTTTGCTTCTTTTGCATCTTAACCGCTGAAAATAATATTTCTATAGCAGCTGGGGGTAAACGGACAATGGCTTTTGTGACCAGAGGTGAATGGCCCAAGGGCTCCAGCATTCCAGGTCCCAATGAGCCTGCCCCACGGCCGAGGAGGGCATCGGTATTTCCACACACCTGTAATAGTCGGTGCCCCAGAACGGAGACAGGATGCTCTCCTTTATTCAAATGGCAAGTGGAGGGTACTGTAATTGTAACTTAAGTAATAAGTATTCATACACTGTTAAAATCTGGTTGGATTTGTGTCCCTTCACAAAACAGATTGCTGAAATGAAACCGCAGAGTTCACATAATCGAGTACATCTGCTTCTATGAGATGCTGTTCTAAAATCTAATTAGAATCTAATTTGAAACGTCAATAAAAAGTTTAAATATTCGGCCGGGCGCGGTGGCTCACGCCTGTAATCCCAGCACGTTGGGAGGCTGAGGCAGGCGGATCACGAGGTCAGGAGATCGAGACCATCCTGGCCAACAGGGTGAAACCCCGTCTCTACTAAAAATACAAAAAACTAGCCGGGCGCGGTGGCAGGCGCCTGTAGTCCCAGCTACTCAGGAGGCTGAGGCAGGAGAATGGCGGGAACCCGGGAGGCGGAGCTTGCAGTGAGCTGAGATCCGGCCACTGTACTCCAGCCCGGGGGAAAAAAGGAAACCCCGTCAAAAAAAAAAAAAAAAAGAAAAAAGAAAAAGAAAAAAGAAAAATAGACGAGGAAAGATGGATAGACAAAAATAATTCTGCATAAATGAGACTACTACAGTGCTCATTTGTATAAAAAGCATTAATTTGCATTTGTTTGCATTTTGAAGCTCTGTTGTTGGATGCATACACATTTAGTATCTCTACGTCTTCTTGCTAATTTTTAAATCATTATGTAATGTGTCTCTTTACATAATGATTTTTAAATTATAATGTAATGTTTCTCATTACATTATGTAATGTCCTTATTAACCTTTTTTGGAAATCTATTTTATCTGTTATTAATACAAGCACTCTTGCTCTTTTTTTTTTTTTTTTTTTTTTTTTTACAGAGTTTCGCTCTTGTTGCCCAGGCTGGCATGCAGTGGCACAATCTCGGTTCGCTGCAACCTCTTCCTCCCGGGTTCAAATGATTCTCCTGCCTCAGCCTCCTGAGTAGCTGGGATTACAGGCATGTGCCACCACGCCCGGCTAATTTTTGTATTTTTAGTAGAGACGGGGCTTCGTCTCGTCATGTTGGTCAGCCTGGTCTCGAACTCCCAACCTCAGGTGATCTACCTGCCTTGGCCTCCCAAAGTGCTGCAATTACAGGCGTGAGCCACCGCACCTGGTCAACTCTTGTTTATTACTGATGTTAGCATGATATATCTTTTTTCTTTTCTTTTCTTTCTTTTTTTTCTTTTGTGTGTGTCAACTTAGCTATGCTGTGTTTGAAGTGAGGTTCTTGTAGATGGCACGTAGTTGGGTTATATTTTATTTTCTTGAAACTGCCATCTCCATCCTTTACATCAAAGGTAAATTGATGTACTTAGGCCATGTACCTTTAAAGTAGTTCTTAATGTGTTAGAGCTTAATTCTGCCATTTTACTATTTGTTTTCTGTTTTTATCCTGTTTCCCTGTTCTAGTCTCCCATGGGATACTTGATCACTTTTAAAATCCATCTTGTTTAATTTATACTGTATTTGAGCATATCACTTTACATAGTTCTCTTGGTGGTTGCTCTAGGTATTGCAGTATATATCTATAACTTAGCCTATTGCTATCAAGATTGAACTACTTGCAGTGGAGCATTGAAAACTTACTTTCATTTAGGTCTTTATCCTCCCTACTTTTTAGGTATAATTCTTTCAAATATTTCCTTTTTTATATTGAGCATTCCAACATATGCTGTTACAATTTTTGCTTCAGTCATCAAATATGATTTCAGAAATTCGTAAGAAGAAGGCGAGTCTATTATATTTATCTTTATTTTTACTCATTCCATGGTTCTTTCCTCTGAAGTTCTTGGCCTTCTGTTATCATTTCCTTTCTATCTGGAAAAATTACTTCAGCTATTCTTTAGTGGTAGGCATGCTAGTGACAAATGCTCTTTGTTTTCTTTGGTGTGGGTGTGTTTTCATTTATTTCCCCTGCCATTCTGAAGCATATTTTCTTTGAAATAGAATGCACAGTTGATGTTTTCTTTCAGCACTTGCAAATTGTCATGTCACCTCCTCTGGCCTCTATGATTTTGGATGATTTCTGTTGTTATTCGGGTTGCTGTTTCCTTGCAGGAAACGTTTCATTTCTTGCTGATTGCTTTTAAGATTGCTTTCTTGGCCTTTTGCTTTCGGAAGTTTGATTATGATGTCTCAGTAGGGACTTCTTTGGATTTATTTAACTTGGGGTTCACCCAGATTTTCTTGAATCTGAAGACTTATGTCTTTCACTAAATTTGGGATGTTTTCAGCTGTTATTTCTCCAAATGCTTTTTTTCCAGCTTCTCAGGATGTCTTTTCTCCTTGTATGACTCCAGTGAAATGAACGCTAGAACTTTTGTTATTTCAAGGGTTCCTGAGACTCTATTCATTTTTTTCAGCCCATATCTCTCTGTTCAGATTGAGTCATTTCTGTTTTCCATTCTCATCTTCATCATCTCCATTCTACCGTTGAGCTAATTCAACAAGACCTTTTTTTTTTTTTTACTTGGGTGGTTGTATTTTACTTGAATTTAACAGAAAAAAATGACTTCCGTAAAAGTGAAGTCAATGCTAATCTTTTTTTTTTTGAGACAGTCTCGCTGTGTCACCCAGATCAGAATGTAGTAGTGCAATCCCAGCTCACTGCAATTTCTGCCTCTGGGTTCAAGTAATTCTTGCGCCTCAGCCTCCTGAGTAGCTGAGATTACAGGTGTGTGCCACCATGTCCGGCTAATTTTTGTGTTTTTGGTAGAGATGGGGTTTCGCCATGTTGCCCAGGCTGGTCTGGAACTTCTGGGCTCAAGCAATCCAGTTGCCTTGGCCTCCCAAAGTGCTAGGATGACAGGTGTAAGCCACTGCGCCCAGCCTAAATATAATTTTCCTATAAAATTTTTGAAAGGGTTTTTATAGTACAGACCTAACATTTTAATTAATTTTTATTCTTATATTTTTTATTTTGGTAGGATAGCATTTTTTTCAGATCTGAAATGTCCTTGGAGGTCCTTATGGCTTTGCGGCCCTAGACACTGTCTGTAGTGTACTGCCCAGTGGCTCCAGACCTCTTTTCTTTGGTGGGAGTGGGTCTGGCACCTGGGTGGGCCTTGCCAACATTTTCTTTCTCTTTTGCTGACCATAGTCTCCTTCTGAAGTTTACAGCCTGACCTGTTTCTGTGTCTGGTTACTCCAGGTGACTTGTGTTTTTCTGCTGTCTTTAGGTGTTAAGAGAGGTGGAGCTTGTTATTTAACTTCATTTTGCCATCTTTACCCCGAAGTCTTACATTTTTTATAAAAGTAAAAGCCATCATTTTCAGTCCTTTGTCAGTGACAGCTATCTAAACAAAGACATCAGCAGTTTTTTAGATGTTTAAGGAAGTGTCTGTCATTCTTTGGTTATCATTTCTTTAGGAAACATGTTTTCCTAAATTACTCCAAATTAAATTAAATTAATCCTACAGTTGTTGTCATTTAATTTCAGTTACTTTTTTTTTTTTTTTTGAGACAGGGTCTCATTCTGTCACCCAGGCTGGTGTAGGGGTGCAACCATAGCTTACCGCAGCCTCAAAGTCCTGGGCTCAAGAGATGCTCCCACCTCAGTCTCCCAAGTAGCTGGGACTACAGGTGTGGCCACCATGCCTGGCTAATTTAAAAATTTTTCTGTAGAGGTGGGGGCTCACTACGTTGCCCAAGCTGGTCTCAAATACTTGAGCTCAAGTGATCCTCTTACCTTGGCCTCCCAAAGTGCTGGGATTATGAGCCACCACGCTTGGCCCAATTACTTGCTTTTTAAATAGCTCAAAAGGTTTTTCATCCTTTTAACCAAAGTTACCCAAATCTAAAGCATTATTCCTTTTGGTCATCAAGTAGATGAATGGATGAATATATTTCAGTTCGCTTACTATTAAAATATGTTAGTAATAACATATTTTATTCAGATCACTGCATACTGGCTCTTTCTCATTTTCCATTTTCATGACAAACACACCCAAAACTCAGCTCACTGTATTTATTTTCTTTTCATGATACTGGTTGCTAAGTTTTTTTCTGTTTGCTTCACCGTATTTTGAACAATTTTCTATTAGGATATTTTAAAAGTTTGCCTTTTCAAATGTCTTATTTAGACAAACTCTATAGTCTCAAAGTTATTTTTTCTGCCTGATATTTTTGATGTTTGATGATATTAATTATATATTATTTTCAAAGCCAATTTGTGGTTTCTACACTGGTGGAAAAAGAATAAAGTGATGAAGTTACAGGTGTTTTTAAAAATGTGAATAACAGGAAAATGTTTTTTTTGTTTGTTTGTTTTGTTTTGTCTTTGAAACCTGTCACAGGCTAGATTTGAAGGTTTATGAAGGATGGGGCAAAATTATCTGGGGAAAGTTGCATCCTATGACCTCAGGCTGACTTCAAGTAAGAGAGAGTGGATTTGATAAAGGCATTGTCTTTCTTGGAGTACCTGCATCTTGGCAGGGGAACCCGGAGAGGCAGCATAGAAGAATTGTTTTAGATGTTGGATCTCTGTGACCTCCAGTTACATTTTGTTGAGCCATTGTCAGTTGGGGGAAAATACAAAAAAGAAAAGATCGTTATAATGCTACTATAATGCACATCACCTAGAATTGCAATGATTTGTTGGTTGTTCATTCCAGGCCAAGAACTGTGAGTTTCTCTAGCCAAAGGCCTCGTATTTATTGATCTTTCTGTCCCACAGGCCTAAAACAATGGTTGGCCCATGGACAGTTTAATAAATGTTTGCTGAATAATATGTAGCATATTTAAAACCTTTTCCATGGCCTTGTATCTGGAGATTAAAATTTCCAACACTTGTACATAAAAGACGTTTATGCGTAACTGTAGGGAAGACATTGTAATTTCTGAAGAGGAGGACCAAACCTACAAGGTTATTGTGGCATTGATTAGAACGAATGGTAGCAGTCTGTTCTCAGATCTATAGATGCCTATTTACCTGAGGCACTGGCACCAATGCCCCCATTTTGGTGTCCCATCTTCCCTTCACCACTGGGGACAACACAGATAATAAAATCAGCTCCAAAAGCTTACACGTGGTGGATCCCTTCACACCAGTTCGCAGTACAAAGTAACCCCTTGCTTGTGGAAAACATTATTATTATCATTATTATTTTGAGATGGAGTTTCACTTTTGTAGCCCAGGCTGGAGTGCAATGGCGCTATCTCAGCTCACTACAACCTCCACCTCCCGGGTTCAAACGATTCTCCTGCCTCAGCCTCCTGAGTAGCTGGGATTACAGGTGTGCACCACCATGCCTGGCTAATTTTTTATATTTTTAGTAGATACGGGGTTTCACCATGTAGGCTAGACTGATCTTGAACTCCTGACCTCAGGTGATCCGCTCACCTCAGCCTCCCAAGGTGCTGGGATTACAGTGTGAACCACCACGCCTGGCTTAGAAAACATTAATAGCAAACAGTAGCAGTATGCTGGGGGGTTTCAGGATTGATTATTTTCAAATCTCTAGAGAAGCTCAATGCATTGCGTTAGGCTATAGTCCCAGGGGAGAGTCTCATCTGTTAATGAGGGGCTGGTCTAAGGTTCCTTCCAGCTCTCAGATTAATGGTTTCCCAGGTTAATCTGCTCCCTGCCACCCACCCATCCTCCATTTTGTTTTTTTGTTTGTTTTTATAAAGACAAGGTCTCACTATGCTGCCCAGGCTGGTCTTGAACTCCTGGCCTCAAGTGATTCTCCTGCCTTGGCCTCTCAAAGTGCCGGAGTTACAGGTGTGAGCCACTGTGCTCAGCCCGTCCTTGGCTGTTAAAGTGTGGAGGTAAATAGCAGATGCCAACTTACCTCCAGGGCAGAAGCGGCAGATGCCCCAGGGCAGAATCATGACCCTCACCAGGCCTCCCACTGGATGAAGACCTTATTTTCTGAAGCTTAAACCTGGACAAAGGTCTGCCCAGTAGCACTGTGTTCAGGAATAGCAGGTCAAAAATTTAAAATGGGGACTGTTCAGAAGAATCTGGTAGATGCAGGTGCAGTCCGCAGTCCGATGGTCAGTTATGAAAACACGCTACTTGTGCTTTCTCTTTTTCGTGGAGTGTTTGATGTAAACATTGATGACGCTTTCTGGCTTCCGGTGTGCTTCCCTTCCTTGTTCATTTCCCATAAGGAGCTTCCTCCATCCCACCTCCCAACAGGCCACAGTCAATTCAGGACATTTTAGCCATGAAAATGGGGCTCCATAAAAGGAATTTAGAGGCTGAGCGCTGTAGCTCACGCCTGTAATCCCAGCACTCTGGGAGGCTGATGCGGGCAGATCACCTGAGGTCAGGAGTTCAAGACCAGCCTGACCAACATGGTAAAACCCTGTCTCTACTAAAAATACAAAATTAGTCAGGCATGGTGGCAGGTGCCTATACTCCCAGCTACTTGAGAGGCTGAGGCAGGAGAGTCACTTGAACCTGGGAGGTGGAGGTTGCAGTGAGCCAAGATCATGCCACTGCACTCCAGCCTGGGCAATAAGAGCAAAACTTCATCTCAGGGGGAAAAAAAAAGGAATTTAGAAATCAAAATACAGGAAAGAACAAAGGGGCCATCCCCTTAAAAAATCCCCCAAACCAACCAGCCGCAGTGGCTCACGCCTGTAATCCTAGCACTTTGGGAGGCTGAGGCGGGCGGATCACGAGGTCAGGAGATTGAGATCAGCCTGGCTAACACGGTGAAACCCCGTCTCTACTAAAAATACAAAAAAACAAAACAAAACAAAAAAAAACTAGCCGGGCGAGGTGGCGGGGCCTGTAGTCCCAGCTACTCGGGAGACTGAGGCAGGAGAATGGCATGAACCCGGGAGGCGGAGCTTGCAGTGAGCTGAGATCGAGCCACTACACTCCAGCCTGGGCGACAGAGCGAGACTCCGTCTCAAAAAAAAACCCCCAACCCCTTTAACAGGAGTGTAGGTTCTAATATAAATGTGTGGAGGATACTTTTTGCCTTCGTCTATGAAGGACTCCAGCGAGATTATGCTGATGATATTGTTGTACTTGGAAAGGACCGGTCCTTCCTTCCATTTCCTGGATCTGTCCCTTCATTCTTTTGAGTGCAGGCATAACTCATGTTATTACACTTTGCAGATATTGTGTTTTTCACAAGTCAGGTTTGGCAACCATGCCTGGAGCATCTATCTGTGCAAAGGTTTGGCAACTGTGCGTGGAGCGTCTATCTGTGCCACGTTTCTATCGTCACGTGCTCACTTTGTGACTCTGTGTCACATTTTGGTAATTCTTACAATACTTCAAACTTTTCCATTACTATTATCTCTGTTTTGGTGATCTGTGATAGGTGATCTTTGATGTAACTGTTGTAACTATTTTGGGGTGCCATGAACCAGGCCCCTATACGGTAGCAAAGTTAATTGATAAACGTTGTGTGTGTTCTGACTGTTCTCCTGACTAGCCGTTTCTCCATCTGTCTCTCTCCTTGGCCCTCCCTATTCCTTGAGACTCAACAATATTATAATTATGTCAACGAGTAATCCTACAATGGCCTCTTAGTGTTCCAATTAAAGGAAGAGATACAGGTCTTTCACTTCCAGTCAAAAGCAAGAAATGATTAGGCTTAATGAGGAAGTCCATGCTGAAAACCCAGACAGGCTGAAAGCTGTACTTCTTGTGCCAAAGTTAGCCAAGTTGTAAATGCAGAGAAAAAGTTCTCAAAGGAAATTGGAAGTGCTACTCCAGTGAAAACACATGATAAGAAAACAAAGCCCTAATTACTATGGATAGTGCCTGGGGGAGTACTCCACGCCCTCTGGGCACACCATAGTTACTATCTGATTATCTGAGGAATTGGAAAGGAGCAAACCAGAAGTGACTTTATTTTCCCCCATGGACTCCGTTGGACTAATTTTTAAGTCTTGGTTGGAAATCACTGAGTAGGTTCATACTGTGCATGACAGAAATAAGCTTTATAGTGGTTTACCTTCGTTTAGTTTTGGAAGTTTACCTTTGCCTTAGTTTTGGAAGTTACTTCTAGTTTGTCGTTCTTACTTGTGATGAACACGTTAAAGACTAGATTTAAAAACTGCCTTCAAGATCGTTCTTACTTACAAGACTTGCCCCTACTTCTATATGCTGAAAATTCTCTCCACCTGAAGAGAATACTATAAGATCATGAGTTAGCTGGAAAATGATCAGATTAATTAATGTGTATTGGTAGTTGAATCTAGCAAAGAAATAGAGATAATCATGATTATACCTTTATTTTTACAGGAAGAGATGATGTAACTAGAGTACGTGCCTATGTGCCTACAGGAGTAATAATGGTTTCCAAAGAGTATTTATTTATTTATTTATTTTGAGATGGAGTCTCGCTCTGTTGCCCTGGCTGGAGTGCAGTGGTGCAATCTCGGCTCATTGCAACCTCTGCCTCCTGGGTTCAAGCAATTCTCCTGCCTCAGCCTCCTGAGTAGCTGGCATTACAGGCATGTGCCACCACAGCCAGCTAATTCTTGTAGTTTTTTTTTTTTTTTTTTTGAGACAGAGTCTTGCTGTGTTGCCCAGGCTGGAGTGCAGTGGCGGGATCTCGGCTCACTGCAAGCTCCACCTCCCAGGTTCACGCCATTCTCCTGCTTCAGCCTCACAAGTTGCTGGGACTACAGGCGCCTGCCACCACACCCGGCTAATTTTTTTATAATTTTCAGTAGAGACAGAGTTTCACCATGTTAGCCAGGATGGTCTTGATCTCCTGACCTCGTGATCCGCCTGCCTCAGCCTCCCAAAGTGCTGGGATTACAGACGTGAGCCACCGCACCTGACCTATAGAGTTTGTTTTTTTTTTGAAACAGAGTTTCACTCTTGCTGCCCAGGCTGGAGTGTAATGGTGTGATCTCAGCTCACTGCAACCTCCATCTCCTGGGTTCAAGTGATGCTCCTGCCTCAGCCTCACAAGTAGCTGGGATTACAGGCATGTGTCACCGTGCCTGGCTAATTTTGTATTTTTAGTAGAGACGGGGTTTCTCCATGTTGGTCAGGCTGGTCTTGAACTCCCGACCTCAGGTGACCCTCCTGCCTCAGCCTCCCAGAGTGTTGGGATTACAGGCATGCGCCACCATTCCCAGCTAAGGAGTATTTTTTAAAGGAACAAAATGAGCATGAATTAACTCTTCAATATAAGCTATAAAGGAATAGTTGGTTGTGAATTTAAATGGCACCAGCTAGCACCTCTATGTTTTAATGATCTTCCAATGTTTCTAGAATAAGCCCTTATTTTCAAGGGTTTATTACAGACATAAAACTTCTTGTCCTGGCAAAAGTTGCTATGAAAAAAAGACTTAGCTTGGGAAGATAGATTTTTTTCCCTCCAATTACAAAATCTATGTATTTTGGCCCTTCATTTTGGAGGAGTGCAAAAGTTGGAAGTAAGAAGTTTTATTTTAAATACTTTCAGTGCTCAAAAAAGTACAATCACGGTGTTGTGTATAATAGTTCATAGGTCGATCACTCGTAATAATTGACTCTAAGGTTTTTGTTAAGAAAACAGCAGAAAGATTAAATCTTGAACTAAGTCTGGGAGGGAAATGGCCACTGTGCAGCTGGAGTTTTAGAGTAATAATGAAATTCTACCTAGAATGCAAAATTGGGTCTATGAATTACATAGCATGTGGTTGGGATTTTTTTTTTTTTTTTTTTTTTTTGACAGAATCTCGCTCTGTCACCCAGGCTGGAGTGCAGTGGTGTGATCTCGGCTCACTGCAGCTCCCAGCTCCCAGGTTCAAGTGATTCTCCTGCCTCAGGAGAATCCCTGAATAGTTGGGATTACAGGCACGTGCCACTATGTCTGGCTAATTTTTGTATTTTTAGTAGAGATGGGGTTTCGCCATGTTGGCCAGGCTGGTCTCATACTCCTGACCTCAGGTGATCCTCGTGCCTTGGCCTCCCAAAGTTCTGGGATTACAGACGTGAGCCACTGCACGCGACCAAGATTTTTATTTATTTTTTTAATGTACAGAAGATCAAAGCTACTCGGAAGGAGTGCCCGTAATTTGTCAGTAAGCCACAAATTAAGATTGCATCTTATATACCAGCAGAGTAGCCTTAGCTTAGGGGGAGGGTAGGAAGTTTGGGGGGCTTTGAAGATTTAGGGGGACTTTGATAGAGAATTTTATAAGCTTCTTTCTCTTTAATTAAGACTTGTCTTATATGTTGCTGTCATTAAAGGCAGCTGTTTCTAGAATTTCAATCACTTAAGTACACCCACAAGAGTAGGGAGATCTTCTTTTCCCTTCGACTTTAAATTGCCCAGTTATACCTCAGTGTTGTAACAGTACTATGATACCTGGCACAGAGATTTAATCTCGTGATACCCTCTGTACTGACCGGAAAGAGACCTAAGCGTCCTTTCTCTTTTTGAGTTTGAATCATAGGCTTGATGCGGTCTCTTGTTTTATGTCCTTGTTCCTAATGTAAAAGTGCTTAACTGCTTCTTGCTTGTATTGGGTAGCACTGGGAGCAGATTTTAACTGGGTATTCTTGAATTGCTTTTACAATAAACCAAGTCTATAATATTAAAAAAAAAAAAAAAAAAAGAAAAGAAAAAGAAAAAAAACAAAGCCTTATTGCTGGAGAAAGTTTAAGTGGTCTGGAGAGAAGATCAAGCCAACCACAACATTCCCTTAAGCCAAAGCCTAACCCTTAGCAAGACCCTAATTCTCTTCAATTTTATGAAGGCCGAGAGAGGTGAGGAAGCTACAGAAGAAAAGTCTGAAGTTAGCATAGGTTGGTTCATGAGGTTTAAGGAAGGAAATCACGTCTATGATACAACAGCGCAAGATGAAGCTGCAAGTTCTGATGTAGAAGCTTCAGCAAGTTATCCAGAAGATCTGGCTAAGATCATTGATGAAAGTGGCTATACTGAATAACGGATTGTCAAGGTAGGTGAAACAGCCTTCTATTGGAAGAAGATGCCATCTAGGACTTTGGATAGAGAGGATAAGTCCATGCCTGGCTTCAAAGCTTCAAAGGGGCCAGCCACAGTGGCTCATGCCTATAATCCCAGCACTCTGGAAGGCTGAGGTGGGAGAATTGCTTGAGCTTAGGAGTTTGAGACCAGCCTGGGCTGGTAAGAAGGCACTAGACTCAAAATATCTATGAGCCAATGGACATGAATGATTGAAAGCGGGAGGATTATTACCTGAAGGGGTGGAGGGTTGGACCTCAGGATATGACCTGTGAGATCCTTCCTGCTGGCTCAGTGCTGGCTGAACGTGGGGTCAGAGAGTGCCAGGAACAACACATATCTGGGACAGAAGGAAATTCGGGGAGGAAGGCAAAGAGAAACAGGCCCTTTTTTGTTTTCATTGATACATGACAATTGTACATATTTCTAGGGTACACATGATATTTTGATACATGCATAAAATGTGTAGTGATCAAATCAGGATAATTTGCATATCCATTACCTCAAATATTTATCATTTATTTGTGTTGGGAACATTCCAAATCTTTCTTCTAGCCATTTTGAAATATATAATAAGTTATTGTTAACGATCGTTGCCCTCCTGTGCTGTTGAACACCAGAACTTCTTCTGTTCTTTCCATCTAACTGTATTTTTGTGCCCATTAACCAACTTCTGGGAAGGGCAAGTGGGTAGGGGGATGAAAAGGGCCCTTTTTAAGGCAGAGATAATCTTACCAGAAGGGAAGAAAGTTTAGGAGAAAGAAAAAAGGTGGACCATGAACTTAAAGTGGGGACTACAGAAATTGAATGGCAAAGAGAAAAAAACAACTTAGCAATGTGAAACTACATCTCAGTGTCATTCCTTTCACAGGCCAATGTCTGATATTCTTTTGAGAAGCTGGATATGAAGTAGGAATCTTTCTTTGAGTCAATGTATTTTTATGATTATGATTATGATTATTGAACGGTAGCTGACAATTATTGAGGACAACAGCGCTTTGACAAGCTCTTTTCAAAGGCCTTTACATATGTTTTCTCCACTTCTCATTGTTAGTTATTCTTATCGTTCCCATTTTGTAGATGAGGGATGCACAGGCATCAAGCCTATGTAGCAGGCAGAGAGCAGCTAGGTAACCTGACCATGGCCCAACAGCAAACAAATGATGGGGCCCACATGCAAATCCAGGCAGAGCCCTTCTATTATGTGAAGCTCAATGTTTTCTTGTTTTCATCTTGTTGTGAATACACCTATTTGCAAATGGGTTTTGAAGCTACTTTAAAACTTTCTGTGCCCAGGCGCCGTGGCTGACCCCTGTAATCCCAGCATTTTGGGAGGCCGAGGTGGGCGGACCACCTGAGCTCAGGAGTTTGAGACCAGCCTGGCCAACATGGTGAAACTCTGTCTCTACTAAAAACACAAAAAATTAGCCAGGCATGGTGGCGTGCACCTGTAATCCCAGCTACCCAGGAGGCTGAGGCAGGAGAATCGCTTGAACCCGGGAGAGGAAGGTTGCTGTGAGCCGAGATCGCGTCACTGCACTCCAGCCTGGGCAACAGAGTGAGACTCTGTCTCTAAATAAATAAATAAATAAACTTTTGGTCTACTTTTAAGATTTCAGAGCTTAGCTGTTGAAAAAGGGGTGAGAGAATTCAGCAAGCATTTGGTGAGGACCCACAGTCTGTTGGCACTGGGGGACACTTAAGGACAACACAAGGAACAGGCAGGAGTTTATGTATATCTAAGTCACTGGACAGATCATAACGTAAGGCAGAGAGTGACAAGGGATTAAAGAGAAGAGGTACAAAGTGCTGTGGACACTCTGAAGTGGGGAAGATTATATCCTGGGGTTGTGGGAGGATCAGAGGAGTTCCAGGGGAAAATGTTGCATTGCACGATGGGTCTTGAAAGATGGATATGGTTTTAAATGTTGAAGACTGGATTTTGAGCTCTGATCATGTCTGTAGATTGGATTCATACGTATTTTTATGTCTACTATGATTTATTCTTAGTGCATTTTTTTTTTGAGACGGAGTCTCGCTTTGTTGCCCAGGCTGGAGTGCAGTGGTGTGATCTCGGTTCACTGCAACCTCTGCCTCCCAGGTTCAAGCGATTCTCCTGCCTCAGCCCCTGAGTAGCTGGGATTACAGGCACCTGCCACCATGCCTGACTAATTTTTTGTATTTTTAATACAGATGGGGTTTCACCATGTTAGCCAGGATGGTCTCGATCTCCTGACCTCATGATCTGCCCACCTTGGCCTCCCAAAGTGCTTGGATTACAGGCCTAAGCTACTGCATCTGGCCTGGGCATTTTTTAAGTTAAAGTATTTATTGAGCATCTACTGTATATCATGTCCTGAGATAGGCACCAGGGGTGCAGGAAACATATGGCACAGTCTCTGCCCTCAATAACTTTCACTCTCACACATATGTATTAGGAAATCAATATGTATATGGATATAAGATAGTATGATAGACATTGCAGTATGATAGACATTGCAACAAATAATTATATGTTGTAAACCTATTTCATAGGATTTTAGACTTAAAGTACTTTCATCCTATTTCCAAAAAATCCTACTGCATAACCTTAAAGGGATTCTCAGTTTGAAATCATCATATAAACTGCAGTAGCATCTGCTGGTGAAATACCACTTTGTATCTATTAGAATAGTCCAAACAATAGGGAGAGAAGTGCATTATTAGAGCTGTAAAAGATATTGTCCAGAAATCTTTGAAAAGAAGAGGAAGTTCTATGGCAGGTGAATAAGATGACATCTAAACTGTTCTCTTAAAGCTACTGAAGTTCCACGAATATCTCACAGCACAAAGCTCAAGTGTATGCCAACAACTCCTCATGCCACAAGATGTGACATCCTTCTAACCTCTTTTTGCAAAAGTTTCCAATTCTGTCTCTTATAAGACTACTTTTCATACCCACATATTCCGGATTTTGTAGTGCAAGCAAAGACAAGATGGGAAGGGGCTTCCATTTGTTGATGCCAGCTGCTGTATGGACCAGGCCCTGCCCATGCATCCGTACTGGTTTTCTTTTTTTTTCCCCATGTCAGCCATAACACGGAAGCGTTAACCTCCATTGTACAGATGAGGAAACTGAAACTCTAAGAGAATATGCAATCTAGCCGGAGTCACGCAGCTTGCATATGTAAGAGCTGGAATGAAAATCCAATCTGTGTGAGTCCCAAGTCCCCTTCTACCATACGGTTTCCATTTCATTTTGCAATCATCCTGGCTGGGATATGTCTGCCCTAAAAGATAGTAAGGAGGAATACTTGTCTCTGTACCTTAACCTAAATCCATGGGTTTGTTTTTTGTCTTTGGAGGTGTCATAACATTACAATAATTTGATTTTATTTGAATAGTGAGTATTATACTACTCAGTCTAGAGATTTGTGACATTCCAGTCTAAACTGGATGATAGCAATGAGGCTTCTTCAAGGTGACCAGTATGATTAATAAAAGTAGAAATAAGTGGAATTGCTATGGAGTTGCTACTCCTGAATTTAAAGCTAGTTGAGATTAAGCACATGTTTAACAAGATCTCTAGGGGTGTGCGTTCAAGACCAGGGCCAGAGGTGCATGTGGGACCGGGAAGAGAGAGAATGTCTTTTCAGGGCGGGGATCCTGGAGGCTTTGATCCAGGTGGTGGAAGTGGCGGTTTCCACCGCGGTGGCAGCAGCAACCGCTTCTGAGGTGGAGGCGGCGGAAATATCAGAGGTGGCGACAGGGGAGGATTTGGACGAGGGGGTGGCCGCAGAGGCTTTAACAGAGGCCAAGACCAAGGACCGCCAGAACGTGTAGTCTTATTGGGAGAGTTCCTGCATCCCTGGGGAGATGACATAGTTTGTAAACGTACTACAGATGAAAATAAGGTGCCTTATTTCAATGCTCCTTTTTACTTAGAAAACAAAGAACAAATTGGAAAAGTGGATGAAATATTTGGACAACTTAGAGATTTTTATTTTTCAGTTAAAATGTCAGAAAATGGGAAGGCGTCATCCTTTAGGAAACTATAGAAGTTTTATGTAGACCCATATAAGCTGCTGCCACTGCAGAGGTTTTTACCTCGACCTCCAGGTGAGAAAGGACCTCCAAGATGTGGTGGCAGGGGAGGCCGAGGAGGAAGAAGGGGAGGTGGCAGAGGTGGTGGCAGAAGTGGTGGTTTTAGAGGAGGAAGAGGAGGCGGAGGCGGGGGCTTCAGAGGAGGAAGAGGAGGCGGAGGCAGCAGCTTCAGAGGTGGAAGAGGAGGTGGAGGTGGGGGCTTCACAGGAGGAAGAGGAGGCGGAGGTGGGGGCTTCAGAGGAGGAAGAGGAGGTGGAGGTGGGGGCTTCAGAGGAGGAAGAGGAGGCGGAGGTGGGGGCTTCAGAGGTGGAAGAGGAGGTGGAGGCGGGGGCTTCAGAGGAGGAAGAGGAGGTGATGGTTTCAGAGGGAGAGGACATGAAGTGAAACAGTTGACAGACATCACCAGTTGACTTCTGCATGAACCTGCATGATCTGTGTCTACTATGGATTGGAAACTTGTTTCTCCAGCAAGTCTTGAAGATCTTGGTCATTTTATGACAATGGATCTACAATGTCAGCATCATGCAAAGTGCCATGGAATAGTGAATTTTGCTCTAAAAGAGCACGAACAAGTCTTTCTAATATTTTGTACAGTGCCTGGCACTCTGTGGGTGCTTAATAAATGGACAGGAGTTTTCATTAGAAGCATATTTGAATTTTTAAAATAAAGTGTTTTATTACCTTAAAAAAAGATCTCTATAATCTTCACTTGAATAATACAAACATTTCTTATTTTTTTACATATTTGTTTATGCAACATAGTTGTAATTTTAAAACAGAATTTTTGCAAATTGTATTAAAATATATTAAAAACATACTACATTATGATCCAATGGAGTTTTTCACAGTAACTTAGTGTTAGTTTAAAATGTGAAATTCAATCAGTATAATTCACCATATAATACGGTATGTATGTCAGTATAATGTATATTGAAATTGGAAAGAAGTAAATTTATCTGTTTTTTTAATAAGATGAAATTAAAATTTTAATTAATTCTGGCCAGGCACAGTGGTTCACACCTGTAATCCCAGCACTTTGGGAGGCTGAGGCAGGCAGATCGCGAGGTCAGGAGTTCAAGACCAGCCTGGCCAACATGGCATACCCTGTCTCTACTGAAAATACAAAAATTAGCCAGGTGTGGTGGCATGAGCCTGTAATTCCAGCTACTCGGGAGGGAGAGGCAGGAGAATCGCTTGAACCTGGGAGGCAGAGGTTGCAGTCAGCCGAGATTGCACCATTGCACTCTAGCCTGGGCGACAAGAGCAAGACTCTGTCTCAAAAAAAAAAAATAAATAAATAAAATAATAATAATAATAATAATAAATTTCAATGTCTATTTTAGATTCGGGAGGGTACCTATGCAGATTTATTACGTTGGTGTATTGTGTGATGCTGAGAGTTGGGGTATGAATGACCCCATCGCCCAGGTAGTGGGCATAGCACCTGATAGTTTTTTAATCCCTGTCCCCCTCTCCCTCCCTTCCCCTCTAGTAGTCCCGGGTGTCTATTGTTGCTAACTTTATGTCCATGAGTACCCACTCATAAGTGAGAACATGCAGTATTTGGTTTTCTTTTCCTGTATTAGTTCACTTAGGATGGTGTCCTCTAGCTGCACCCATGTTGCCACAAAGGACATGATTCTGTTCTTTTTATGGTTGCATAGTATTCCATGGTGTATATGTACCACATTTTCTTTTCCCAGTCCACTGTTGATGGGTATTTAGGTTGATTTCATGTCTTTCCTGTTATGAATAGTGCTGCGATGAACATACCAGTGCATCTGTCTTTTTGGCAGAATAGTTTATTTTCCTTTGGATATATATGCAGTAACGGGATTGCTGAGTCAAATGGGAGTTTTGTTTTGAGTTCTTTGGAAAGTCTGAAAACAGCTTTCTATAGTGGCTGAACTCATTTACCATTCCTACCAGCAGTGCATAAGCATTTCCCTTTCTCCTCTGTTATTTTTTGACTTTTTTTTTTTTTTTTTTTTTTTTGAGACAGAGTCTCGCTTTGTCACCCAGGCTGGAGTGCAGTGGCATGATCTCAGCTCACTGCAACCTCCGTCTCCCGGGTTCAAGTGATTCTCCTGCCTCAGTCTCCCAAGTTGCTGGGACTACAGGTGCACGCCACCGCGCCTGGCTAATTTTTTGAATTTGTAGTAGAGACGGGGTTTCACTGTGTTAGCCACGATGGTCTTGGTCTTTTGACCTCATGATCCACCCGCCTCCACCTCCCAAAGTGCTGGGATTACAGATGTGAGCCAGCATGCCCGGCCTATTTTTTGACTTTTTAATAATAGCTGTTGTGACTGGTGTGAGATGGCATCTCACTGTAGTTTGGATTTGCGTGTCTCTGATGGCTGGTGATATGGAGCACTTCCATGTGGTTGTTGGCTTCTTGTATGTCTTCTTTTGAGAAGTGTCTCTGCATGTCTTTCGCCTTTAATGGCGTTTCACTTTTTAATGGCATCGTTTTTTGCTTGTTGAATTTAGTTCCCTATAGATTTAGATATTAGACCTTCATCAGATGCATAGTTTGTGAATATTTTCTCCCATTCTGTAGGTTGTCTGTTTACTCTGTTGATAGTTTCTCTTGCTGTGCAGAAGCTCTTTAGTTAGGTCCTGGCCGGGCATGGTGGCTCATGCCTGTAATCCCAGCACTTTGGAAGGCAGAGGTGAGGGGACTGCTTGAGCCCAGGAGTCTGGGACCTGCCTAGGCAACATGGTGAAACCTTGTCTCTAAAAAGAAAACAAATTAGCCAGGCATGGTGGTGTGCACCTGTAGGGGGGCAAATCACTTGAGCCCAGGAGGCAGAGGTTGCAGTGAGCTAAGATTGCACCATTGCACTTCAGCCTGGGAGACAGCATGAGACTCTACCCTGCCCAAAAAATTTTAATTAGGTCCCACTTATCAATTTTTGTTTTTGTGGCAATTGCTTTTGAGGACTTAGTCATACATTCCTTCCCAAGGCTGATGTCCAGAATGGTATTTCCTAGGTTTTCTTGAATTCTTATAGTTTGAGGTTTACATTTAAATAATTAATCCATTTGGAGTTGATTTTTTAATATAGTGAAAGGTAGCGGTCCTGTTTCATTCTTCTGTATATGACTGGCCAGTTATCCTTTCCTCAATGCTTTTTTTTGTTGACTTTGTCAAAGATCAGATGGCTGTAAGTGTGTGGATTTATTTCTGGACTCTTTATTCTGTTCCACTGGTCTCTGTACCAGTACCATGCTGTTTTGGGTACTGTAGGCTTATAGTATAGTTTGAAGTCAAGTAATGTAATGCTTCCAGCTTTGTTCTTTTTGCTTAGGATTGCTTTGGCTAGTTGGGCTCTTTTTTGGTTCCATATGAATTTTAGCATAGCTTATGCTAACTCTGTGAAAAATGACATTGGTAGTTTGATAGGAATAGCACTGAATTTGTAAATTGCTTTGGGCAGTATGACCATTTTAATGATATTGATCCTTCCAATCCATGAGCATGGCATGCTTTTTTACCTGGCAAACGTTTTTTAGATCAAACGATGTGTGATATAGATGTTTACATATGAGCAAATAAAACCCACCCTAAAATGCGAAGGTCATTTTCTCTGCTATCTCTTGAGAAAAAAAAAATGATATTGAATAGCAACTGTAGGTATTAGGCAACCAGTATCATGGTTCAGGGAAACTAACTGACTTAAACAAGTAGATAAGATTTTCAAAGATGAATCAACCATAAACCTGCCTACAGCACAGACTAGCAATTAGTCTATTTAAACTCATCTACTTTTTTTTTTTGAGACAGGGTCTCACTCTGTTGCCCAGGCTGGAGTGTAGTGGCATGATCATGGCTCACTGCAACCTCAACCTCTCAGGCTCAAGTGATCTTCCTGCCTTAGCCTTCCGAGTAGCTGGGACTACAGCTCCAGAGACCAGAATGCCTGACGGTCTAAAATGAGCTGCAGTATCACTTAGGGTTCATGTCTTAAGTAAATTTCAGGAAGGGGTCAAACCCTTGTTTAAAGATAAATGTAAGCTGGATGTGGAGGCACATGTCTGTAGTCCCAGTTACTCAGGAGGCTGAGGCAGGAGGATCCCTTGAGCTCAGGAGTTTAAGACCAGCCTGGCCACCACCATGCCTGGCTAATTAAAAAATTTGGTTTTTTGTAGAGACAGAGTCTTCTTATGTTGCCCAGGCCAGTGCATCTCCATTTTGACACAAAGACTGAGGACTATGTAAAAGGACTAGCGTTTTGAACTGAATCTGATCTGGAAGTCCGAAGACTCAAGTTCCAGGAACAGTTTGTTTATTCTCCACATTCTTCCCCAAAATACCCAATATGATACTGCTCAATTTGTTTTTAACAGTGTGACTTTGGGGAAAAAGTTATACATCTTAGGTTTTCTATCTGTAAAATAAAAATCGTAGTCCTGTACTTATTTATTTCCTTCCTACAAATATTGTAAATGCAGCAAAACTTCCCGGTAGACTCACTTGCATGCAATGTGATTTATTATTTTTGTTGTTGGTTGTTTGCTTTTTGTCATAACCATATGGCCAACCTTCATGCTTTTCTCCCTTCTCATGCTTTATTATTGCCTTCTGGAGAGGGCTTGGCTCTGATTAAAGAAAAACAGACACCAGTCGAATTTGTATAGGATAGAGGAGCTGTGGGAAAGAAACAGGTGGGAGGGATATGGGGTTAAAAGCAGGGTCAGGAGAAGACAGGTCAGAGGTTTGGATTTTGACTCTCTATAAAGGCTAAAACTCTCAACTAGAAACTTGTATGGTTTACTAGGCTGGTACCACCTCCCTCAGTTCCCATCATGCTGGCTACAAGGAAGTTTTGCTAGAAGGAAAAAACAAAAATAAAATTATAAAATTGTAAATCACAGATGATCTGCAACAGATTGATTTTAGTGAATTTCATGGCTTCCAGGTGTCCTCACTTAAATACCGTGATGAATGCTTTTCATACCAAGCGTCTCACTCTCCCTGCCACTCAGTATCCCCACCACCACCACTTCTGCCCAGGTGGCCGCATTCCAGTTCCCGGCTCATCACAGAGCCTGGCGCCCTCCACTGGTGAAGCCACCTCTCTCCTGGTCTGGGCTTTGGAGCGGAAGCTGTTAGGAGCACCCAACCCATGAGCAGATCTGAGCAGCAGGCAGACGGCCCTTCTGAACCAGGTTGGAGACTTAACTTGCAATAAGCTCACGTCAGGCAGTGCATCTGTCCTTAGTGGAAACATTTCTCGTCTCTCCAGGAGACTGGCCAGGTAATAAAGCCCTGAGAGGCAATGATCAACTTATTTAGAGACCCTCAGAGGGGAACAGAAATCACTGATGATTTTCCTGCCATCTCCTATCCCAGGTGAAACTGTGTGATTGTGAAGCAGCACAAAGTCTAGACACCCTGGGAGCAGGCTTCACTTCTCCGAGGTCAGCGCGGGGAGGGGGTAGTCTGGTCAGCAGAAATGACCAGGAGATATGGAGTGAAGGGACCAGACACTAGGGGAGACATGTCTTTGATGACTGTCTACCCAGCATCCGTGTCTTCACATAGGGAGGGCACAGGGCTGGGAAGAAATTCAGCGATTCAGCCCCAGGAGGAGGCCTTGCTCTGTCCTAGGCCCCAAGAGGGCCAGATTTGCCCTGTTGAATCTCCGGAGAAGTTGGTAGGAAGGTATGAGTGCCTCTCTTGAACTTGTACCCAGAGCAACCTCCCCTGATCAGCAGAGGGTTAACTAACTTGAATTACACTTGAATTTCTTAGGAGATCAGGTCACAAAGGGCAAATAGTGGTCCAGAGACCAAAGTGTCTGATGGTCTAAAATGAGCCTGCAATATCACTAGGATTCATGTCTTAACATAAACAAATTTCAGAAAGGGGTCAAACCCTTGTTTAAAGATAAATGTAAGCTGGGTGTGGAGGCACATGTCTGTAGTCCCAGCTACTCAGGAGGCTGAGACGGGAAGATCCCTTGAGCTCAGGAGTTCAAGACCAGCCTGGGCAACATAGGAAGATCCCATCTCAATTTTTTTTTTTTTAAAGGATAAACTTAAGCATATTAGAATTTTAAAGAGTTTATTTGAACAAACAGAGATTCATGGATCAGGCAGCTCCAAAGTGAACGTGGTTAGAGGACGCACTGGAGGTGTTTGTAGAGAAGGCTTTTATAGGGTGAATGTAGAAGTAGAGAAACTATTTGGTGAAAATTTGGGCAGTTGCATTATTTGAATTATCCTGGTGGAAGGCCTCTCATTACACAGGTAATACTCAGCCGGACACTTGTGACTGGCTAAGCTTGTTTCATTTTGTCTGTGTAGGAACCCAGGCCATGGGAGCTATCTCAGCCTAATGGTCTTCCATTAAGTTATTTTACACCTTCTCTGTGTGTCAGGATAAGCAGAGGTCTTCCCCGCGAGGGTTCTTACCATCCTGTTTCCCTCAGCAAAGTGAAACTGTCCCTTTTGCCTCTGTAGGCAACCTTCTGAACAAAGGCTTTCCTAATATTCTTATCTCATCTTATTTTATTGTATCCTCTTCTCTGTACCTTGTTTACACGCTTCTGGAACACTTGTGTGTCTTGCACCCATCCCCTGCATTATTTAGGCAATCCTAAAAGAAGACTTCTAGGATGGATTGGTAGAGAACTGCTAGCATATTGAACCTTCTCTCTTTGTATCTGGAACTTTCATAATTACCTTAGTTCTCCACGCCAATTTTGCAATTATCTTTGTTCTCCACTTCAAAATACATGTACCTCTGACAGAAGCTGAGCACATAAAAGGGACCTTTTCCAGTGGTACATATGAGGCAGGAAACATGATATATTTAAAATTATAAACTAAAAACTTTCTGACACCAAAAGCATGGGCAACAAAATAAAAAGATAAGCAAATTGGACTTCATCAAAATTTAAAACTTTTGTGCAATCAAAGGACAACCTGCAGAATGGAAGAAAATATTTCAAATAATATATTTGATAAGGGATCAATATCCAGAATATATAAAGCAATGGATAAACAACTCAATTAAAAAATATTCAAAGGACTTACATAGACATTTTCCCAAAGAAGATATACAAATGGCCATCAAGCACATAAAAGACACTCAACATCACTGATTAGTAAGGAAATCAAAACCACAATAAGATACCGCTTCATACCCATTAAGATGGCAATTATTAAAAAAAAAAACCGGGAAATAATAAGTTTTGGTGAGGACGTAGCCAAATCGGAGCTCCTGTGCATTGCTGGTGGACTCCACAATGGTATAGTCACGGTGGAAAAGAGTACAGTGGCTCCTTAAAAAAATGGAACATAGAATTACCCTAGGAGTCATCAAGTCCACTTCTGGGTTTAAACCCATGAGAATTGAAAGCAGGGACTTCAGCAGATATTTGCAAATTCATTTGCATAGCAGCATTATTCATGATAGCAAAAAGGTGGAAGCAGTCATTGACAGAGGAATGGATAAACAAAATGTGATACAGACATACAGTGGAATATTACTTAGCCTTAAAAAGAGACATTCTGACGCATGCTACGACATGGATGAGCCTTGACGTAAGGCTAAGTGAAAGAAGCTGGATACAAAAAACACTGCTTGATTCCACTTATATCAGGTCTCTAGAACGTCATTTTCATAGAAACCAAAAGTAGAATGATGGTTCCCAGGTATTGGGAGGAGAGAGTAATGAAGGGCTATTGTTTAAGGGGTACAGAGTTTCAGTTTGGGAAGTTGAATAGGAAAAAGCTCTAGAGATGATGGATGGTGGTGATGGTTGTACAATCAGGTGATTGTATTTAGTGACACTGAACTATGCACTTAGAAATGATTAAAATGGCAAATTTTATGCTATGTATATTTTGCCACAATAAAAATTAAAAGCTTTTTTAAAATTAAAAGCTTTAGAAGAATTAAGATAAAAGTGATTAAAGCTATTTTAAAATTAAAGCTAAAATGAATTCTCCCTCAACCCCAATAACTATGTGCCAAAAGTGCTATTTCTGCTCTGATTATTCTACCTACTGTGAATATCCATGTGTGACTTTTTGGCTAGTTCATAAAATAAACTTGAATGAGCATTAATTTTTTCTAATACTCTTCCTCTATTCACAAGCTACATTCTACACCCCACAACTTGCAGACCACACCTGATACAGATGAATCATTTTTCTGCTCCCTCTCCCAATTCCCTCTAGTACTGGCGTTTTATATACTACCTCCTGCTGCTCTAGGTCCAATCTCTGTGCAGTTTGATGTCTTGGTATTGGTAACTCTTGACCTGGATAAGCAAAAAACACAGTGAAATTGATGTTTTGTCTTTGAAGATTACCTTGGAATAGGAGAATCTTTGGGTGGTCCATCCATCTTCATTCATTCCTATTAACAATGTTAACAAGCATTTACTGGCTTAGGACTTTAAAGAAGGAGAATTGTATTAATTTATCAGCTGAATCGGCATTACAGCGGCTTAGGAAGCATTTGTCGTTGTTTGGGGTTACAGTGAGGATAACATGAAACACTTAATGAAAAACTTTCACAAAACCTGGTCTCTTTCCAACAGCTTAGCTATGTGAGAAGAGCTTTTGTAACATGACAACTCTAAAAATAAAACCGTTTTCAAGTTAAACTGTCCTTCCAGTCGCTGTTTCAAACTTTATCCCAAGAACTGAGGTGCCATTCAGTAAAAGGCAACTGCAGGCTTCTCAACCATAAGGCTAAGTACTTGTTTTATGTTTTCTGGTGATGAATTTATTTCTTGTCTTTGAGTTTACAATGACAGCTATAAAAGTGATTGTCAGTAATATTTGTATAATTTAATTTCTAATAGAGCGAGTTTTCTATGTATGTGTTAGAGCTACGATAATCTTATTTTTATTTTTTTACTATTATTATTTTTTTGAGATGGAGTCTCACATACCCTGTCACCTCGGCTCAATGCAACCTCCACCTCCCGGGCTCAAATGGTTCTCCTGGCTCAGCCTCCCAAGTAGCTGGGATTACAGGCACCCACCACCACACCCATCTAATTTGTGTATTTTTAATAGAGACAGAGTTTCACCATGTTGGCCAGGCTGGTCTCGAACTCCTGACCTCGTGATTTGCGTGCCTCAGCCTCCCAAAGTGTTGGGATTACAGGCGTGAGCCACCGCACCTGGCTGTAATTCTTCTGCCTCAGCCTCCTGAGTAGCTGGAATTGCAGGTGTGTACTACCACACCCAGCTAATTTTTGTATTTTTAGTGGAGATGGGGTTTCACCATGTTGGGCAGGATGGTCTCTGTCTCTTGATGTCATGATCTGCCTGCCTCAGCCTCCCAAAGTGCTGGGATTACAGGCGTGAGCCACCGCGCCTGGCTGATATTCTTAATACCAGAATTTGTTTTGTGCTCTATGATGATGATACTAGTGAACTGTATTCTCAGCAATATTTTGCAATCTTCACACTATTACTACACTTATTTGTGTTTTTAGCTGGGTGCAGTGGCTCACACCTGTCATCTCAGCACTTTTGCAGTCTGAGACAGGTGGATCACTCAAGCTCAGGAGTTCGAGACCAGCCTGAGCAACCTGGCGAAAGCCCATCTCTACTAAAAACACAAAAATTAGCCAGGTGCGGTGGCGCATGCCTGTAGTCCCAGCTACTTGGGAGGCTGAGGTGGGAGGATCGCTTGAGCCTGGAGGTGGAGGCTGCAGTGAACCGAGATTGTGCCACGGCACTCCAGCCTGGGCGACAGAGTTGGACCCTGTCTCAGAAAAAAAAAAAAAAAAAAAAATCAACTCTGTGCCATGCACTGGGAAGACAAAAAGAAACAAAATCACTCCTGCATTTAAGAGGCTCACCTCTCTCCGAGGGAAAAGATAGAAACGATGAGAGGTAATGACTATGGACAATGGGAGTGAGACAGGCCTGTGCACCGGGGTGGACCCTCGGCAAGTTCACGCCCTTCGCACTGGGGAGGGGCCCGGCGCCATCTCTTTCTGGGTGGAATGTGGGATTCAAATTGGCAGACAGGAAGGGCACGAGCAGGGACTCTGGTTTCGCAGAGGGTTCCTTTTCCTCCCTTTTTCCCTTTTCACCCAAAGAAAACCCTGCTTGACTCATCCTTCAAACCGTCTGCAAGCCTCCGTTTTCGTGGCTGTGGGCCGGGCAAGGAGCCCATCGTCAGCTGAACTAAGGGAAAGTCTGTAACAGGAGCACGGAGGGAGGTCTCTGCTGAGGGTCCGGAGATCTTGCAGAAGAGGCAGGGCTTCAGGACAGACCTGTAGCATGAGTAGGTGATGGGCAGGGCGTGGGAGTGGGGAAGGGAGCATTCCAGGAAGTGGAAACAGCCTGGACCCAGGAAAGAGAGGCAGAAGGCAAATGGTGGGAAAAGGCACATCATTCCCTAGGGCTGGAGGGAGAAGACCAGCACACAAGAGGTGGAGAGTACAAATGGGAGGCGAAACGTGTGCTGGATCCTGGTCATAAAGGAACTGCTATTCCCTTCGAAGGAGGGGACACTACTCTGAAAAGCTACTGAGGGATTTCAAGCAGAGAAGAGCTGCAACCTGATGTGTCAATCTGAAGAGCACTCTTTGTCATTTATGAATAAGGAAACGTTGGAACTTTAAGAGACACAGAGTGAGTCTGCATACTTCCTTTTCTATGACAACTTCCTGTATTAAGGGTGAGAAACACCCTTAATACGGATTCTCATGATTATGTGTATTGTGGGGTGGTGTTGGGGTTCTCAAAGGAGATGGTTATTCCTTGTTAGTTGTTTCTTAAATTTTCGTTTCTTTTAACATGATTTGTTTTGGGGCCGGGCGCGGTGGCTCACGCCTGTAATCCCAGCACTTTGGGAGGCCGAGGCGGGCGGATCACGAGGTCAGGAGATGGAGACCATCCTGGCTAACACGGTGAAACCCCGTCTCTACTAAAAATACAAAAAATTAGCCAGGAGTGGTGGCGGCGCCTGTAGTCCCAGCTCCTAGGGAGGCTGAGGCAGGAGAATGGCGGGAACCCGGGAGGCGGAGCTTGCAGTGAGCTGAGATGGCGCCACCGCGCCCCAGCCTGGGCGACAGAGCGAGACTCCGTCTCAAAAAAAAAAAAAAAAATTGTTTTGGTTTTTCTGTTTTTTTGTTTGTTGCTGGTTTTTTAAAGGTAGGGGTCTCACTATGTTGCCCAGGCTGGTCTGGAACTCCTGGGCTCAAGCCATCCTCCCTGCTCAGACTCCCGAGTAGCTGGGCCCACAGGCCACACGATCGCTCGTGGTTTTGATGCTGCTTTTTATTATGGAGATTTTCAAGTGTATACAGAATCAGACAAAATTGAGTAATGTACACTTATGTGCCCCCCACCACTCCCAACAACCAGCATCCTCTGGCCTTTACACTGGAAACTGTAAAGATAAAGTCTCCTCAGCAATGCTTAGAATTATGACAGATGGAGTCTCTCAGGCAGTTCCCCGGTAATCAGATAGAAGAAACTCTGCATTTCCCTCGTAATCAGATGACCACCCCCTGCTACCAACAGCCCCACCCAGGTACTACTTCCTAGAGTGCTATACTCGCCCTGGGATAGGCAAAGCCAGGCTTCCAGAGCCCATCAAACTTCCTCAGACACCACAGACTTCCTCAGAAATGCTCTGTGTTCTGTCTTGACCTTTCATATTTGTTGTTTCCTCTCAACATGAACATTTGCTTTGGTCAGGGGTGAATAAACCATGGGTGAATTCAGGCCTCAAACTCCTTGGGAGGAAGCAGAATTCACACCAGACACAGAGGAGGCAGGAGTTTCCCCAGTTCAAGGTGCACACAGCAGGGACCTGGGGTACACAGCACCTCCTTGGCTCCTTCTCTGCCATCTCCGCAGTCGGACCTGGCCAAGAGGCTCTGCCACTGGACTCTGCACTCTGCACTCAGCCTCCTGATTCCAACCTCCACACCAGGGAGTGGCCACCACAGCTTGATTACTGTCTATTGAGTGTTCATCATATGCCAGGTATTGTGTCAATGCTGTCAATCCTCATAATTGTCCTTTGAGTTCAGTTTTCTTAACACCTTTACATGCATGAGGAAACTGAGGCTTTAGAGTTTAAGCAGTTTGTACCAAGCTACATAGACTGTAAGTGACAGAGCTGGAATTTGAACTCAGGTCTGACTGATTTCAAAGCCCAATACCTCTCTGGTGGATGGAAACAAGAGGAGAGGTTCATTGGCCAGGCATGGTGGCTCACGCCTGTAATCCCAGCACTTTGGGAGGCCGAGGCAGGCAGATGATGAGGCCAGGAGATTGAGACCATCCTGGCTAACGCGGCAAAACCCCATCTCTACTAAAAATACAAAAATTAGCCAGGCGTGGTGGCACGCACCTGTAGTCACAGCTACTCGGGAGGCCGAGGCAGGAGAATTGCTTGAACCCGGGAGGTGGAGGTTGCAGTGAGCAGAGATTGTGCCACTGCACTCCAGCCTGGGCAACAGAGCAAGACTGTCTCAACAAAAAAAAAAAAAAAAGGAGGAGTGCAGTCTGTTGCCCAGCCTGGAGTGCAGTGGTGCAATCTTGGCTCACTGCAAGCTCCACCTTCCAGGTTCATGCCATTCTCCTGCTTCAGCCTCCTGAGTAGCTGGGACTACAGGCGCCGCCACCACGCCCGGCTAATTTTGTTTGTATTTTTTTAGTTGAGACAGGGTTTCACCGTGTTAGCCAGGATGGTCTCGATCTCCTGACCTCGTGATCCGCCCGCCTCTGCCTCCCAAAGTGCTGGGATTACAGGCTTGAGCCACCGCACCCGGCGCGTGAAACCAAGTTTTTACAAAATTATTTTACTTTTGTAGATTTGGGGGCTACAACTGTAGTTACCTTACGTGGCTATATAGCATACTGGTGAAGTGTGGGCCCTTAGAGAAACCCTCACTAGAACAGTGCATGTAGTCCCTACAGGTAATTTTTTATCTCTCACCCCCGCCCACCCTCCTACCTTTTTGAGTCTCTGATGTCTATTGTCCCACTCTCTATGTCCATGTGTACATGTTATTTAGCTGGCACTTAGAAGTGAGAAAATGTGATACTTGACTTTCTGTTTCTGTTATATTTCACTTAAGATAGCGGCCTCCAGTTCCATGCATGCTGCTGCAAAAGACATGACTTCATTCTTTTTTATGGCTGACTAGTATTCCATGGAGTATACACATTTTCATCACTCGGTCCTCCACTGCTGAACACTTAGGTTGATTCTCCATGTTTGCTGTTGTGCATTGATTGCATTTTGACTGCTACCCATCCCATGAGGGCGGTGTGAAATTTTCCCCTTGTATCATGTTGACACTCAAAAAAGGTTTCAGATTCTGGAAGATTTTGGATTTTGGATGTTTGGACTAGAGATACTCAACCTCTATTTACACCATGTGTATTAGTTTCCTAGGCTGCCATGGCAAAGTACCACAAAGTGTGTGGCTTAAAACAATAGAAATTTATTCTCTTCTTGTTCTGGAGGCCAGAAATCTGGAACCAAGGTCAGCTGGGCTATGTTTCCTCTGAGATCCTGGGTAGAAGTCTTCTTTACCTCTTCCTAGCTTCTGGTGGGGGCGTCAATCCCTGCCACTCCTTAGTTTGCAGACGCTGCTCTAATCTCTGCCCCCAGAGTCACGTGGCATTCCTGGTGGGTGTGTCTGTCTGCGTCTCTTCTCCTCCTCTTATAAGGACACTAGTTGTATTGAATTAAGGACCCATCCCACTCCAGTGTGACCTCATTTTAACTAATTGTATCTGCAGTGACCCTATTTCCAAATAAGGCCACATTCGGAGCTTCTGGGAGTTAGGATTTCAACATATCTTTTTGAGGACGCAATTCAAATTATAACACTATGGAAATCAGCAAATACTACAAATCAGGGCTTTTTTTAAAAAAAAAAAAGAATTAAAATGTAAAATTTTTTAGAATTGGTTTCCAGCACATCAGTGTGTTGGTCTGTCACATGACATCAGGACAGGGCCACTCACCTGAAATATCACTTTTCCATGGGGATTTTTCATCAGAAATTTCCACTTACTCCAAATGGACTATATGCTCTCTGTCAGAGTAAGAACTAAAGGTGACAGCATGCTAGTGAGGATTTACCAGTCATTTTTTAGCCTTTTAAACATTTCTTATATGTATTTCCATTATAGAAAACTTTAAAAATATGGGAGAGTAGAAAGAGAAGTTAAAAAAAAATCATTCATAGTTCCAGCATCCAAAGAGACAGCTCTTAATAATCCCTGAAAAATTTTCTCCAAAAATATATTTGGAACTTTTTCTCACTTTTTCTTTTGCCATTTATATTTTTTCTCTTGTGTTGAACCTGTTTGAGAACTTTGGCTTTTTTTCCTAATGCTTTTTATTTTATATATATTTTAAATGTGTGAGCAATACATCAATACACTTTCAGTTAAAACAGTAAGATGAGCAAAATCCATCTTGACCACCGCCTCAATCCCAGTCTTTCCCTCTGGACGTAGACACTGTTGTTAGTTTCAGGTGGATCCTTCCAGACCCTTTTCAATGCATTGTATGCGTTAATATTTTTGTTCATACATAAACCATATCATATGATATATTTCTATCCCATAGTTTACTCCTTCCCCCACCCAATAAATTGTATGTCCTTGACAGCTTTTCATATTAGATTTAACTTGTTCTCTTTAACTGCTGCAACATATTTCATCCTATAAATAAGTCATATTTTATGTCATTGTTCTCCTGTTGCTGCTTTTTAGATTGGTTTTGATCTTTCATGATTGCAATTATGAAGCAATGAATGTCCTTTTACATGCCTCTTTGTGCCCATGTACAAGCGTTTCTCTAGGATAAATAAGAAGCAGAATTTTTAACTTGAAGAGTATTTATAATTTTAATATCATGCTAAATCTCCTTTAAAAGAATACCAATAAACCTTCCCACGGTATCCATTTCTCCGCATCCCAACCAATACAAATATTTTTTTAAAAGTTTGTTGATCTGATAGGAAAAACATGGCATTTTTCTGTTGTTTTGGTTTGCATTTTTAAGAGATTGCTAGTGAGGTTTATTGGCTACTTAGTATCTCTCTCAGTTTGGTCAATTTCAGTGGGTCTTCAGGCATGTAGAACCCATCAGCCCCTCTTAATGGTCTAATCTGCAGTAGGTTTAAAGCTCAGGCTCTTGAAAGAAAACTTCATATGTTTAATAATGGGTGCATTATGGAAATAAAGCTAGTGTTTCATCTGAATTCAGATGGTCTCTCAGTTTATTAATGAATCCATTTCTATCACTGATGCTCTTTTAAGGAAGTGTGATAATGTCTCAGGATTTGAAAAAGTAGGATTGCATTTTTTAAAAATCTGTTAACTTAGAATTCACCCCGGAAAAAATTTCTGCAAAGTCAACTAGAGAATCAAAAATTAAGCAAATCATCCAATATAGTCATCAGCTTCACTGCCTAATCCAGGGGGAATTTCAATCCTAATTTCTAAATTCCTGAAGATTATTTTCAGTTATGTCAAAGAAGACAGCAGAAGCTCTCTTCTGTGATTTACATTAGTAGGTAGTTGTATAATTATAAGAGTTAGTAAAAGCGGAGAGTTGAAAAATAGAAACAAATGTTAAACATTGTAACTGAAAATAAAAATACACTCATTTATCCATCTTTTATAGGCAGGGACCAAAGTGTTTTCTCTTTGTATAGATCTGCTGACCTCATTTCGATGTAGTCTTTTTTTTTTTTTTTTTTTTTTTGAGACAGAGTTTTGCTCTTGTTGCCCAGGCTGGAGTGCAGTGGTGCGATCTCGGCTCACTGACCGCATCTTCTGCCTCCCGGGTTCAAGCGATTCTCCTGCCTCAGCCTCTCGAGTAGCTGGGATTACAGGCATGTGCCACAACGCCCGGTTAATTTTTTTGTGTGTGTGCGCACGGCTAATTTTTTTTTTTTTTTTTTTTGGTATTTTTAGTAGAGACGGAGTTTCCCCGTGTTGGCCAGGCTGATCTCGAACTCCTGGCCTCGAGGTGATCCGCCCACTTCGGCTTCCCAAAGTGCTGGATTACAGGCGTGAGCCACCACGCCTGGCCCTATGAAGTCTTTCTTGCGTAAATCACCCCCATATGTATCATCTCCAATTTCCAGGGTCTGTTTCTTTAAAGTGGATCAAAAACTTTAATTTTTTTTTTTTTTTTTTGAGACGGAGTCTCGCTCTGTCACCCAGGCTGGAGTGAGTGGCGCGATCTTGGCTCACTGCAAGCTCCGCCTCCCGGGTTCCTCCTGCCTCAGCCTCCCGAGTAGCTGGGACTACAGGCGCCCGGCTAGTTTTTTGTATTTTTAATAGAGACAGGGTTTCACTGTGTTAGCCAGGATGGTCTCGATCTCCTGACCTCGTGATCCACCCGCCTCGGCCTCCCAAAGTGCTGGGATTACAGGCGTGAGCCACCGCGCCCGGCCACTTTAATGTATTTGAAAAGTATTCTGTGTATAGTCTAATTAAACAGTATTTCTCAGCCACTTAGCTTTGTTGCCTTTCCTCAAAGTACTCAGTGATTATCATTGAAACAGCAAGTCACTTTTGTTTTGGACTCATAGCTCCTTACCTCGCCCGCAGCTTAATTAAATTACATGTTAACAGTAAGTACAAATGGTGCCAGTGGGTTTGAAGACAACAAGTAACTCTGAAAAACTAACATCTCAACTAATGGAAGAAAAAGGAAGCTGGCCTATTGGAGAAAAGCCTCGGTGCGCCAACAGCACTAGTCAGATACATTATTACTGAGGTTGTGGGTAGTACAGGTCAACTGGAGAGTCCACGAAATGGAAATCTTTTAAGCAAGGTTCACTCTGTTACAAAACACACTAAAGTAAATGTCTCAGTGCACAATTAGTTTCGAAAAACTCGAACTGAGAAAAGATAAAATTGAACTAGGCACAGAAAAACGGATTGGGTAATGTGGTCAAAGTGCTTTGATTTCTTGGGTAAAAAAGATAACCATGAGGTAAGACATTGAATAGTTTAGCGGGAGAAAGGAAAACTAGACTTAAGTTAGTAGAACTGAGCCTTAGTATGTTATTGGGAGATTATTTAGTTACACTGGAAAAATACAATTATTTAACCTCTTTGTGCCTCGGTTTCCTCTTGTTAAATTTGAAAAATCATTCCTAATTTACTTAATAGCATCATTATGATAATCAGAATATATATTAGTGGATGATGGGCTCCCAAAGGCAGAGACCATGCCCTGTTCATTTTTTGTGATCCATGGCATTTGTGAGGTGATGACCCCTTCAAAAATAAAATGTGAACAAGATAATACTTGTCTTTGAAGTATCCACTGACTGGGAAAATCAACCCATGCCTAGGAGGGTTCTCAGGGCTCCCTGCAGTGGTGCCTCACCCATGAGGTGTGAGCTGCACTGGTTGGGAGTTGCATTTTCTTGGCACTCAGCACACAACCCCTTTCTGTAGTACACATTTCGCAAGTGTTTGCTGCTGAACTTTCAAAGGCAAAGGCACCATAGCAGTAGAAATTTTTTCTTTTTTTTTGAAACCCAGGCTGGAGTGCAGTGGCATGATCTCCGCTCACTGCAACCTCCACCTCCCAGGTTCAAGCAATTCTTGTGCCTTGGCCTTCTAAGAAGCTGGGATTATAGGTCCACACCACCATCCTCAGATAATTTTTGTATTTTTTAGTAGAGATGGAGTTTTGTCATGTTGGCCAGGCTGGTCTCGAACTCCTGGGCCTCAAGCAGCCTGCCTCGGCCTCCCAAAGTGCTGGGATTACAGACATGAGCTGCCACGCCTGGTTATAGTAGTAATATTTATATTAGACCCAAACTTTGCTGTTGATATACTCAAAACAGAACTGTTTTTATTTGAAGTTTCTTTTTCACAATATATACATATTTTGAGAGGGAGTCTTACTCTATCTCCCAGGCTGGAGTGTGCAGCGGCACGATCTCGGCTCACTGCAACCTCTGCCTCCTCCTGGGTTCAAGTGATTCTCCTGCCTCAGCATCCCAAGTAGCTGGGACTACAGGCGCGTGCCACCACGCCTGGCTAATTTTTGTATTTTTAGTAGAGATGGGGTTTCACTACGTTGGTCAGGCTGGTCTCGAACTCCTGACCTCATGATTTGCCCACCTCGGCTTCCCAAAGTGCGGGGATTACAGGTATAAGCCACCGCACCCGGCGTTTCACTAGATATTTTATTTGTGATGGAAACTATCTCAGCAGTTCAGATGCCTGACTGACAGCTGGGTCAGGATTGAGGTGCCATTGCCACTAAAAGCAAGGACCATGACTTTCACCCAGCTAGAGGGATTAAAGCTCTTAATGATTTGTACTCGGCCTTCCCCTCCTTTAGTACAGAAAACTGAGAATTGACTGTTACTATTTTATGTCTTTGTTACCTTTTATGTAGTATTATTTGTTATTTATTACGTAGTATTACATAGTATTATTATCTTAATCAATATAATAGTCAAATAAATCCAAATAAAACAAATAATAGTATAAAGATAGTATCAATAATATAAATACTACTAACAGTCAAATCTTAAGTAATTGAAGAAATAAAAATCACAAAAAAAGATGCTGTATGCTGGACTCCATATTTGCTTATTTATACCTAACTTTTAGAAAATTCCAGCTTTCCCTCCTCTGAATTTCCTGGGTTCTATCTAAGTTCTCTGATTAATAACCTCATCTTTTGGCTCCGACTATAGATTTCTTGATTGTAGATTTAAATTCCCAAGTGGTTGTCTCACTCCCCTCCCCTAAAAGGAGCTGATTAATTAGGTTAAAGCACAGTCCCAATAACTAATTTAACTATGTTCTATTTAAGTAGTAGCTTTCTCTCTCTCTCTTTCTCTCTTGTGAGATCCTTCTATTTAATGTAAAGAAAAAAGGCCTTCTTGTCAAAATTTATTAAGACGTTACATATACCATATAATCTTCAACCTCCTAGTTCTGCTCTGATATGTATTATTTCTTTCCTTCTACTATTTCTGGGTTTGATTTATTCTTGCTGTTGTAGTCCTTGAGGTGCATCATTAAGTTGTGTATTTGACATATTTTTCTACTTTTTTGATGTAGGCATTTATTGCTATAAACTTCCCTCTTAGCATTGCTTCTGCTGTATCCCACAGGTTTTTGTATGTTGTTTATATTTTCATTTAAGAAATTAAAAAATTTTTTTCTTAATGGTTGTTCAGAAGCAGGTTGTTCGATCTCCACGTATTTGTAATTTCTGAAGTTTCTCTTTTTATTGATTTCTAGTTTGATTTCATTGTAGTCTGATAAGATACTTGATATGATTGTGATTTAAAAAATTTGTTGAGCTGGGCATGGTGACTCACGCCTGTAATCCCATCACTTTGGGAAGCTGAGGCAAGCAGATTATTTGAGCCCAGAAGTTTGAGACCAGCCTGGGCAACATGGTGAAACCCTGTCCCTACAAAAAAAATACAAGAAATTAGCCAGCCATGGTGGTGTGTGCCTGTAGTCCCAGCTATTTGGGAGACTGAGATGGGAGGATCACCTTAACCCCGGGGAGGTTGAGGCTGCAGTGAGCCATGAGTGCCACTGCACTCCAGTTCTGAGCGACAGAGTGAGACCCTGTCTCAAAAAACAAAAACACACAGACACATACATAAATACTCTGCAGAATCTGTGTAAGTATGTATGCATTTCCCTGCAGAGGACAAAGGGCTACATAAGGGACACTATTTGTAAAGTGTGTTTGTGTGTGTGTGTGTGTGTGTGTGTGTGTTTGAGACGGAGATTTTTTGAGACTGGCTATCTGGCCAATTTCAAAATTCCACAAGGATGAAAATTGGGTGGCAGGCATTTGACTTGCATAGTTACGCATTTTATTTGGTTACCCAGGTCGTCCACACAACCCATTTCATTAGTCATTAGTCAAATTCTTTTTTTTTTTTCTTTTTGAGACAGAGTCTTGCTCTGTCACCCAGGCTGGAGTGCAGTGGCACAATTTCAGCTCACAGCAACCTCTGCCTCCCGGGTTCAAGCGATTCTTCTGCCTCAGCCTCCCAAGTAGCTGGGAACACAGGTGCGTGCCACCACGCCCAGCTAATTTTTTTATTTTTAGTAGAGACAGGGTTTCACCATGTTGGCCAGGCTGGTCTTGAACTCCTGAGTTTGTGATCTACCCACCTCCGCCTCCCAAAGTGCTGGGATTACAGGTATGAGCCACTGTGCACGGCCATAAAGGTTTTTTTTTCTGTAATTTTTTTGGTTTTATTTGCTTTTCTAGAAACAAATAGGGAGGAAGGAAGAGAGGAAGGATCTGAAGTAAATCTGATAAAACTTTGTAGCAGATACCAAGGTGTTTAAAAATTACTATGTGTTTTTCTTTATACTTAAAATATTTCAAACCAAAGAAGTATTTCATCCTTGTAAACAATGAGGAAAATACACGTAAGTTTTATAAAATGCAACCCTCTCATCCAAAGAAGATTAATTTTAACATTTTGATGTATATGATTCCAGACTGTGCCATACTTTCATTTGCCTACAAGTCCTACATATAATATGGGTTGGTGCTTTTTGTTGTTTTTTTTTTGGGGGGGGGATATTTTTTGAAGAAGCCAACATTTAAAAAAAATTCTGTTTATAAGTGGATGACTTTGAGGTTTGTTCTTTCTCTGAGTCTGCGTTGGCTCGCCTTCCTTGATTTATGACGTTTTGTCACAGTTCCACAGTCCTGTTTGCAGATGTTGTGGGTTATTCTTCACCCCACTCTGTCCACTTGGGGGCTATCTCAGTCCATTTCAGATCTGAGACTGGACGGAGGCCGACACCCGTTTCCAAGCCAAGTCTCCCTGTGCGGCCGACGTTCACCAGATCACCCTCCCTCTGTGAAACGAGGTCTGCTAACGGCACCCCCTGACTTTCTGACACCCTTCATACATTTGTCCCTTAGTATCCACAGTATTTCCCACCGGTGGATTCAATCAACCAGAAATCGAAAATAGCCTTTAATCAATTGCATCTGTACTGAACACGTACAGACTTTTTTCCTTATCATTATTCCCTAAACAACACAGTATAACAATTATTTACATTGCATTAGGTATTAGAAATAATCCAGAGAAGATTTAAAGTACACGGAGGATGTGCGTAGGCGATATGCAAATATTACGCCATTTTATATTAGGGACTTGAGCATTCCGGATTTGGTATCAGCAGAGGTCCTGGAACCAATTCCCCCAGGCATGTGGAAGGAGGACTGTGCCATTCAGGAAAAAGTACAGTCCTCTGTGGTGCTGCCCCCAGCTCCCCGCCTTCACCACTGCGCCTGCGCCTCCGAGAGCGGACTACAACTCCCAGGATGCACCGCGCCCGCCACCGCCCTGGCAGCCCGACTTCCTGCCGGGCGCTTCATGTGACTTAGGGCTCCGCCCAGTATGGGGAAAGTTTAAGGTGGAAGGGCGGTTGTTTGTCGGCTGCTTGGGAAGGTATTGGGAACAGCTTATGTTTTTCTTTCACAAAAAAGCAGCAGGCACCACAGAGAGAGTCGGCTGTCTAGGTTTTTGATGTGCACAGACCTTGCTTCTCTGAACCGGGAGAGAGGTGTTTGCCCCTCACTGCGGGGGCCCAGCACAGGTGGTTCCTGCTGGCTCCTGTTCTGGTCATCTCGTCCTTGGAGTTGTGGGAATCCCTCCCAGAGTGTGGGATAGGCTGACAATCCTGCATGTTATTGTTGTGGTGAATGTTTTCTCTTTAAGGGATTTCAGTGGGAAATTTAGAGGAACGTAGAGGAGGCTGTTGGGTATTTTACCCTGCGTGCTTCCTTTAGAGGCTGTTCTGAGCTATGGACTTTGTAATCCTTGGACCCGGGATTCTTACCATGTTCGTTTCAACTGGTTTTTTGTTACTGTGTTTGTTCTGAAGACAGTGTCCTGGGGGAATGAGACTTCTCCTTAACGCGCCGCTTGACTGACAGGCACCCTTAATGTATGTAATTCATGGAAAACTACAGTCCCCACTTCACCCACCCCAAATAAGCAAAACTTCCGAGTTAGGGGTGTGTCAGATTGAGATACAACAGGTTGAAGAGTGAATGGTGGCTGGAAGGTGAGCAGTTGGAAATGATTGTGAATTCCTTTCCAGTATATTGTTAAGAAGGATAGGATGGTGGCTTGACACCCATCCCTGCTATTTATTTATTCTGTTATCTCTTACGGGTTAGTTTCCCTCTTTGAGTCTCAATTTCTTGTCTGTAAAATAAGGGTGATATTGCCTGTCCTCCCTGCTTGACAGTTTTTGTGAAGGCAGTTCAAAATAAAGTATGTCAACATAGTTCCTAAATGCCACAGACTCCCAAAAGTCAGTGAGTTGGTAATCAGTAAAGTGTCCAGTGTAATGAAAGGCCAGGGCCGCTAGAAATGCCGTTCAAAAACAGACCACATCTACAAAATACCTTCACAGTAACACCTAGATTAGTGTTTGATTAAATAATTGAATTAATAATAATAATTAATAATAGCCTAGGCATATTGACACATAAAACTAACCCTCATACCCCAGAAAGTCTTTGCTCAAATATTATGTTTTCATAACATTTAAAATTGCAGTACTACACATGTGCACACCTTCCCTAATATTCTCTCTCCCCCTTCCCCTATCCTGTTTTCCTTTAGCATTTGTTATCTTTGAGCCATCCCTGTATTTCTTATCTCTGTGTTTATTTTCTCTGCCTTCTCTGGAATGTGAGCTCCACATGGGCGGGGAATTTTTGTCAATGTTGTGGACTGATGAATCCTCAACACCCAGCACGGTATCTGGCACACAGTGGGCTCTTAAGAAACCTTTGCAGATGAGCGAATGAAGCATTAATGTAAGCACTCAGTAAATATTTTTTTGAATGAATTTAGAGCTGGAGTTCATCATGAGATATTCCTGAACAGCCTCAGTAGGAGAGAAGTAGGAAAAGGGTAGAAGGATGGCAGATTATAGGAAAAAAGAGAAAAATTTCAGAGTTTGATATCTAAGAAGTCGAAGAATTAGCAAAGAAGGAGCACAGACTTAGGTGTCAGTTCCCTTTACCCCTTACTTAGCTGTGTAACTTTGGACAGGTTGGCTGATCTCCTTGAACCTCAGTTTCTTCGTCTGTAAACTGGGAATAGTAATACTTAGCATGTAGGGTTGTACCAGTGGTGAAAAATTGATGCATATAATGGGCTTAGCATAGGGCCTGGCCCATAGTGAGTGTTTATTTAAAGAGGTGGCTGTTATCATCATCGTCATTATTCAATATCAAAGTGGGGAAATTTATAAGAAATCATAGAAGTGTACTAAAAGTAAAATTTTTGTTTTTGTTTTGTTTTGTTTTTTGTTTTGAGATGGAGTCTCGCTCTGTCACCCAGGCTGGAGTGCAGTGGCGCAGTCTCGGCTCACTGCAAGCTCCGCCTCCCGGGTTTACGTCATTCTCCCGCCTCAGCCTCCGGAGTAGCTGGGACTACAGACACCCACCACCACACCCGGCTAGTTTTTTGTATTTTTAGTAGAGACAGGGTTTCACCGTGTTAGCCAGGATGGTCTCGATCTCCTGACCTCGTGATCCGCCCGCCTCGGCCTCCCAAAGTGCTGGGCTTACAGGTAAAAGTAAAATTTTTGAATTTAAGTCTAGCCTGTGAAGTTGGGATGTTAAAACCTGAAACAATGTTAATACACAAGTTTGGATTGTACAGCATCAGGGCATAGTCACTTTCCTGCCGGGTCCTTTTATTTTGTTTCAAAACAGAATGAAAATCTTTTCAGCATATATAGCCCATAAAACAGAGTAATTGACATCAAATCCTTCAGTTTGCCCCAAGCTGCCACTTAAAGTGCAGGGTTAGTTGGTTCCAGGTCAGAGGTGCCATTCATTTGCTTTCAACTGATACATGAGTGAAAAAGTACACTCTTCGCTGCTGATGTTCTGCTCACCAGGATTTTTGAGATTGTTGCTTTGGACAACAAGAGAGATGTTAGGTTCCCGCAAAGTTCCATAAAGACACTGACTCAACTCCACCATAAGTCTAACCTGTCACCATAAGTAAAGCTGAAAGTATAAACCTTCTCACCATACTATATACTATAGTATATACCTTATCACCATAAGTATAGCTCAAAGGTTTCCTAAAAGATCCAAAGGAATATACACTCACACAGAACCCTCGATATGTCATGTTGCTTGCATATCAATACAATTTCTGGTGTTCTAACAGAACTTTTAGGATTGGTCCCCTCTGATAAATGGTAATTTTCCTGATATGTGGGTTGTGTGTTTATGTGAAAAATGCAAATTCTGAAAAAGTGTGAACCTGGTCATTCTGCACTGCATTATGCCCAATTTTAACTTCTTGCAAGGAGGCATTTGCAGTTAGGAAGAAAAGTAGATTTCATGTAGAGGAAAGATGAAGGACGGATGTTCGAGGTTTTTCTTCTGGTCTTTCTGTTTCCTGTAGTATCTGAATATAGCTAGTTACAATATTTCATGTTTATTTAAGAAGTGGGCAGATTGTGAAAAAATAGCTGCAGTGTTCTGAGTTATGATCTTGTTTCTTGGTTTCTGTTTTGCTCTGTTGTTATGAGAAATAAACGGGAGGGAGAGCCATAGTTTAAGAACGATAGATTCTTCCAGCAGTTCTTTTGTGACTCAAGGCCATTTCCTCACAGAGGGCTGTGGAATGTGTAGTAACATTCTTTGAGTGTCATTCAATCTCAGGATGGATGGACTTTGGTGGAGGACAGCGGTCACCTCAACCTTACTTCAAGAGTACAAGATATTTTCTTACCTAAATGTTACAGATGGAATCGTGAAAGTACCACTATTTTGTACTCTGTTTCTCAAATGGAAAAAATACTGATTTAAACTGAATTAGTCCTTGTTCTTCTGTGTATTTAGGTTTAGGCATGCTTATAATAAAGAATTAAAACAATACTTTCAAATTTATTATTTATTTATTTATTTATTTTTTTGAGGCAGAGTCTCACTTTGTCACCCAGGCTGGAGTGCAATGGTGTGATCATGACTTACTTCAGCCTTGACCTCTGGGCTTAAGTAATCCTCCTGTTTCAACCTCCCAAGTAGCTGGGACCCACAGGTGTGTGCCCCCATGCCTAGCTGATTTTTAATTTTTATCTTTTGTAGAGGTGGAGTCTTGCTATATTGCCCAGGTTAATCTTGAACTCCTGACCTCAAGTGATCCTCCCACCCTGGCCTCCCAAAGTGCTGGGACTGCAGGCATGGGCCACTATGCTCAGCCCAAATTTATTGTTTTCAAATTAAAGATGTACCTAATTGATGTCCTGTCCAAAGCATTAACATATCTTGATAAATCCTTTCCTAACAGGAGCAGCCCAGGATAAAACTGGGTATGACTCTACCCCTCGCTCTTTTTGTTTTGAAGGTAGCATGTCCAAGTCTACGTTCTTTCTGATAATGAATGCATCTGGCAGAGATGGAAGCCTCATCTTCTGTTATTAACATTGTTTCACAGCCTCAGATCAGTCACTGCACAACTCCAGGGGAGCCTACACATCAAATCGTGATTTTTTTCAAGGAAGAGGCCATGAGTATGTATTCTCACCAGGTTCTTTTTTTTTTTTTGAGACGGAGTCTCCCTTTGTCACCCAGGCTGGAGTGCAGTGGCGGGATCTCAGCTCACTGCAAGCTCCGCCTCCCGGGTTCACGCCATTCTCCTGCCTCAGCCTCCGGAGTAGCTGGGACTACAGGCGCCCGCCACCTCGTCCGGCTAGTTTTTTTGTATTTTTTAGTAGAGATGGGGTTTCACCGTGTTAGCCAGGATGGTCTCGATCTCCTGACCTCGTCTCACCAGGTTCTTAATAGGAGAGGGGGATAATTCAGGTTCTATTTAAACACTGCTCTTTTTGTTCCTGAGGTATGTCAGCTGAGGTCACTTTGTAAGGAAAATTGAGATTGTGTTCCCAAGATTCCAGTCACTTCCCAGGGACACTGGCTCGGTTCTTGTTCTTACCCAGTTCACTGTCTCAGCTTCCAGAGGACAGAACCTTACCTCACCGGATCCTTAACAGGTATCTTTTTCTCCAACTCTAGCTTCCTCCCACATTGCTTAGTTTCCCCATTTTTTCCCAACTCGTCAGGGGTCCCGATTTTTTTTTTTTCTTTTTTTGAGGCATGGTCTCACTCTTGCCCAGGCTGGAGTGCAGTGGCATGATCTCGACTCACTACAAACTTCATCTCCTGGGTACCAGCGATTCTCCTGCCTCAGGCTCCCAAGTAGCTGGGTCTACAGGCGTGTGACACCACGCTTGGCTAATTTTTGTATTTTTAGTAGAGATGGGGTTTCACCATGTTACCCAGGCTGGCCTCAAACTCCTGAGCTCAGGTAATCTGCCTGCTTCGACCTCCCAGAGTGCTGGGATTACAGGCATGAGCCATGGCAATCATAGATACAGGTATAGATTGAAGGTCTTTTTTTTCATTCAGCAAATGGATATCTAATTGTTTCAGAATCATTGGCTGAAAAGATTTTTTTTCTTCAGGATTTCTGCAGGATTTCCTTTGTCAAAAATTAGTCATCCACGTATGTGGAAATAATTCTGTTCTCGCTGTTTCATTAGCCTATTTGCCTACCTCTATGTCAAGATAACACTGTCCTGATTACTATACCTTTATAATAAACCTTCAAATCAGGTGGTGTTAGCTCTTCAACTTCATTCTCCATTTTAAAAGTTGTTTGGGCTGTTCCAAGTCCTTTCATTTCCCTGTGAATTTTAGAATTAGCTTTTCAATTTATATTAAAAACCTTGCTAAGATTGTAATTGGGATTCTCTTAAATCTGTAGATCAGTAGATTTAATTGACATATCAACAATATTGAGTCATATACATGCATGCCCATGAATAAAGTGTATTTCTCCATTCATTTAGGTCTTTAATTTCTCTGGTAAAAATTTCTTCACTAGGACATCAAAAGCACTATGCATAAAAAGAGTATTGATAAATTGGACTCGCCCAAATTAAAAATTCTGCTGTTAATTTTTTAAATTAACTTTTTATTACTAATATTATTTTTGATGGACACATCATAATTTTATACATTTATGGGGTGCAGTGTGATACCTTGTATGTATATACAATATGAAATGATTAAATCAAGCTAATTAAACATGTCCATCACCTTGCTTACTGTCATTTTTTTAGGGTGAGACATTTGAAATTTACCGTGTTATTCTGAAAAATATAATACATTATTATGACGATGATTACCTTGCTGTGCAATAGATCTCAAAGTCTATTCCCCATCTCTATCTGAAACTTGTGCGCTTTGATCAACAGCTCCTCATTCCCTGCCTCCTCACCACCCTACCACCTCAGCTGCTGGAAACCATCATTCTATTCTCTATGTCTATGAATTCAACTTATTAGATCCACAAAGAGGTAAGATTATTCAATATTTGTCTTTCTGTGCTTGTTAATTTCACTTAGCATAATGGTCTTCAGATTAATATATTTTGCTGTAAACAACAATATTTTGGGGCTAAATAATATTCCATTATGTGTGTATATATATATACACACACACATGTATATATGTGTGTATATATGTATATATATGTGTGTATATATACATATATATATCTCACTTAAAGAGACACTCTCAAGAGAATAAAAAGACTGGGAGGTAATATTTGAAAATCATATCTGTTAAAGGATTGGTATCTATGATATTAAGAAAACTCTCAAAAGTCAACAATAAGAAAGCAAACATCTCAATTAAAAAATGAGCAAAAGATTTGAACAGACACTTGTTCAAAGAAAGCTTCTGGATGGCAAATAAGCACATGAAAAGATGCTCAACTTCATTAGTCAGTAGAAAAATGCAAAATTTTTTATGTGTATACAATTACAGGCACAAATGCAATTTTGTTATATGCATTGATTGCATAGCAGTGAAGTAAAGGCTTTTACAGTAACCATCCCCGAATAATGTATATTGTACCTGTTAAGTAATTTCTCAGGGAAATGCAAATTAAAACCACAGCGAGAAACCACACCTACTGGAATGATGAAAATAAAAAAATCTGACTATATGCCAAGTGTTGTTTGGATATGGAGGATCTGGAACTCATACACTGCTGGTGGGAATATAAAATTGTGCGAATACTCTGCAAAACAGTATTGCAGTTTCTTAAAAATTTAAATGTACACCTGTCATCTGATCTGGCTATTCTATTCTCATATTTAGCCCGGACAAATGAAAGCATATGGTCTATACAAAGACGTGTACCTGAATGTTCATAGAAGCTTTATTTGTAATAGCCCCAAGCTGGAAATAACCCAAATGTCCATCAGCAGGTGAATGGATAAACAAACTGTGGTATATTTAAATAGTACTCAGCAATAACAGGGAGGGAACTATTGGGGCATGCTGCAACATGGATGAATCTCAAAATTATTATGCTGTGTGAGACAAGCAAGGCAAATAAAAACATACATATTGTATGATTTCACTTATACAGATTCTACAGAATGCAAATGCATGTATAACAACAGAAAGGTGCTCGGGAAAGGAGGGGCAAGAGGGAGGGATTTCAAAGGGACCCTAGACAGCTTCCAAGGGTGATAGATATGTTCATTATTTTGAATGTGATGATGGTTTTACAAGCATCTTCATGTGCCAATACTTATTAAATTGTACATATGATATACTTTCATCCCTCAGTACCCATGGGGGATTGATTTCAGGACCCTCAAAGATACCATTTGCATATAACCTACACACATCCTCCCATATACTTTAAATCATCTCAAGATTACCGTATTAGTCCATTTTCATGCTACTGATAAAGATATACTCAAGACTGGGTAATTTATAAAGAAAACAAAACGTTTAATGGACTCACAGTTCCATGTGGCCTGGGAGGCCTCACAATCATGGTGGAAGGTGAAAGGCATGTCTTACATGGTGGCAGACAAGAGAGAATCAGAATCAAGCAGAAGAGGAAACCCCTTATAAAATTGTCAGATCTTGTGAGACTTATTCACTACCACAAGAACAGTATGTGGGAAACTGCCCCCATGATTCAATTAACTCCCACCAGGTCCCTCCCACAACATGTGGGAATTATGGGAGCTACAATTCAATATGAGATTTGGGTGGGGACACAGCCAAACCATATCAATTACTTATAGTACCAAATACAGTGTAAATGCTGTGTTACAATACTGTATTGTTTTGGGAATAATGACAAGGGAAAAAATCTGCACATAATCAGTATAGATGCAACCATCCATTTTTTTTTTTTCAAATACTTTTGATCTAAATTGGTTGAATCCATGGATACAGAACCTATGGATATGGAGGCCAATCGTATATAGTTTATTGTATGTCAATTACAGCTCAATAGTCTTTCTAAATTAAAAAATGTAGCAAGAATAATATACATCTTCCCATCACCCAGCTTCAATACTTTTCAGCATCCTGCTATTCTCTTTCAAGGAGTTTTTGTGTAAAGGGGAATGGAGAGATGGTCTGTATCTACAAAGAGATGTGGAATCACGCAATAATTTTTGTTTTTTATTAAGGTGGGAGACATGACAGCACATCTATATGCTGAGGAAGGGTGAGGACAAATTGATGTAAGAGTAAGAGGAACTTCTGAGAGTCCTTGTGTGGGCAGGACCAGCAGGGATGGTGTCCTGTGTGCAAAGGCAGGAAGGGCCTGGGGGGAGAGGACAGCTCATCCAGACCAGCAGAGAAGACAAAGACATGAATAGCGTTTTCTTAGTATCCCACACAGACTCTTTGTTAATGATGGTGATAATATCAATGACTACAACCATAGAATAGTTAATAGGCCTTTGTATTCATTCACAAGATGAGTCACACAAATCCAGCAGTACTTGAGTTTCTTGGATGGAGTTCTCAACAAGGACACTGGGAGGATCTTGTAGGTACAAATTTCTCTGTATCTCCAGCTAGGAAGGAGTGATGGACCCCCAACCTAACTCTCCTTTGAAGCAATGCTCACTTGGTCTGAATTGGAGTGATCAGTTGGTAGAGATGATAGAAAGTCCTCTGTCTGTGTATTCAGTAGAAAATTATACTGCCATTCTATTTTTTTTCAGTATTAATGGTATTCTCATAAACAAAAGCTTCCATTCCCTGTCCCCTTGTTGGTACCACCACCATCACTCTAATTACCATTACCTATGCAACAAAAATAGCAGTAACTACCATTTAATAAGTGGTGCTGACTGAGGCCAGGAAGTCGAGGCTGCAGTGAGCCACCACAGCACTCTAGCTGGGTGACAGAGTGAGACCCTGTCTCAAAAGAAAAAAAAAAAAGGAGAGCTGGGCTCCACCATCTCACTTCTCTTCACAACAGCCCTGTGGGGTAGTGTATGACTGTATAAGCCCCTGTTAACAGTTGTGGAAAATTAGGCTTACAGAATTAGGCTACTTCCTATTGTCACATCTCAGAAGCATCAGAGCCAGAATTGAAATCTAAGTCCAGGTGACTCCAAAGTCCTTGCCCTTAACAATAATTTTCTATCATACCACTTCCCTTTCTGAGTGAGAATTTTTCCTGGCAAGAGTGGATATATGCATGTTTTCCTTCCAATTCTTGTTTATTATGAAGACCACGGTTTGACAATAATAAAGGAACTCAGAAGAATGAAAATAATTCACAGTTCCAACATCCTGTTGCAGCGACTGTTTTCATTTTTCTCCCTTTCCTTTTGACCCTTATCCATTCATACATCGTTTACATAGTTGTAAATGCAATTTTATTTTCTGCTTTTATGCTTAATGTTATACCAAACATTTTTCTTGTTGCTATTTAGTCTTTGATAGATGAACAATATTCCATTTTGTTAATGTGCCACAATTTATACAATCACCCACGATGGACGACATTCGTTTCCAGTTTCTTAGTTTTTAAATGATGCTGCAACGAACCATTTTGTTTTCCTCTCATCTTTTGTCAGTTTTTTCTTAGAATAAATTCCCAGGAGTGAGATTACCAAACAAGAATTTGAACATGTTTATGGATTTAATACTTTAAAAGGCAGTGAAATTAGGAGAGTTTGTATCTTTGATCACAGTGGATAAATTTCGTCGCTGGCAAGAACAGATTAACTACATGAATTATTGTTTAGGTGGACAAAATTAAAGACAAATGGGGAGTGACTGCTAATGGGGACAGGGTTTCTTTTCGAGGTGATGAAATGTTCTGGAATAAGATAGCGGTCATGGTTGCATGACTTTGGCAATGTGCTAAGAACACTGAATTGTATGTATACTTTAAAAGGATGGGTTTTGTGGTATGTGAATTATATCTCAATAAAGCTGTTATTGAAAATTAAAGAAAAAATTTCAGACACTCCTAGTAATAGTTTTAACCATTGCTATAGGAGAGTTCTAGATTTGTTTTTATATTTGGAGGCAGCGTTATCAATAGTGTTTAAGAGCATAAAACCATCAGTTTGAATTGTGGGGTCATGACTTATCTGCTGTGTGGCCCTTGGCAAGTGCTATAGGTTGGGTCCTCCCAAAGCCAGTGCTGAGACAAAGTTTTGGGTGCAGGGTGTTTGTTACGGATCAACACAGGGCAGGCCAATGGCAGAAGCAGGACCGGGCAGAGAAATGGGGTGGAAATGAGATGCAGGCCCAATGCAGCTGGGCCAGCCCTGCAGGAGCTCCAGACAGTCAGCGCTCCTGCACTGGACCGAAATGGCCAGACCTTTATACACTGGCCTGGCTCTGAAGCCTGCTGTGGTGCGGCCTGGGAAGGGCGTTAATGAGGGACACTGTATCTAGGGCTGACCTGAACAGCTGGCAGCAGAAGGCTCACTGCGTTGGTCCCCTCCCCACAGCCAGGCAACAAGGCCAGGTCTGACCAGGGTCCTGGGTGGCACTTCTTTGTGTCTACCACAGCAAGTTGCTCTCACAGCTTTTGCCTCAGTTTCCTCACCTGCAACATTGAGATGATAACAGTATCTACCACTTAAGATTGTTAGAAAATTAAATGCAATAACACACATGAAGTACTTAGAGCAGTGCTTGTCATATAATAAATATTCAAAACATACTAGCTATTGTTGTTTTACTTTATTCATATTTATTTATTTATTTATTTTGAGATGGAGTCTTGCTCTGTTGCCCAGGTTGGAGTGCAGTGGCATGATCTTGGCTCACTGCAACCTCCACCTCCCAGGTTCAAGTGGTTCTCCTGCCTCAGCCTCCCTAGTAGCTGGGACTACAGGTGCCCACCACCACGCCTGGCTAATTTTTGTATTTTTAGTAGAGATGGGGTTTCACCATATTGACCAGGCTGGTCTCGCACTCCTGACCTTCTGATCTGCCTGCCTCGGCCTCCCAAAGTGCTGTGATTACAGGCGTGAGCCACCACACCCAGCCTGCTATTATTACTTTATTATTACTCTACTGAATAATATAGTCAGCTTTGCCCTGTCTATGCTAAAGAATTACTATGCAGCATATATACTGAGAAGTCTGTGAAGACTTAAACAAAAAGGCTTTATTTTTTGAAGCAGTTTAAGTGCACAGCAAAATTGAGCCCTTGCTCCCACATGTGCACAGCCTCCTTCACTCTTCTGAAGACTTTTAAGAAAAGGAGTGACAGCTCTCTGAGATGGCTTATGTGTATGTTGAGGCCAGAATTGGCAGGACCTACAAGGAACGAGGTGAATGATGTTGTGAAAGCTTCCCTTCCTCCAGTTCTCCATGATCTGCCTATTCCCGACAGATATTTCTGTCCCATTCAATTATTCTTGGTTATTGACAGCTTTACATGGTGAAGATGGATTTATTGAACTCTTCCTACTGTCACAATTAACTGAGAGCAGAACCTCATGTTGAGGAAGTGAGTTTTGATAAATAGATTAGGGTTCTAGAATGGGAGGAGCTGCCTAGTGCAGGGATTAGGGGCAGTGGGCCCAGGGGCAGTGGGCCTGGATGTCACAAAGAACAGAGCATGTGCATTTATGGTGAAGGCAGCATGGACCCATGCATGCCCTGTCTGCAGAGCTGTGTGGGAGGATCCAGAGAGGAAGGGGATGCTCAGAAAGGGTGTTGGCAGGTAGTGAGGGGCCTTTACTTAGTCACAGCTTTGCCTAGGGATGACCGAATACAGTTCTAGAGAAGAAAAGATAGCCTAGATTTTTACTTTTAAGTTTTTGGGTCAATTTCAATGTCATCCACATTGGATAGCAGAAAATTTTTCTGTTGAAGCAGCTGTTTTTTAAAAAAATACTGCAAAATGGATTTTTCATGGGGGTGTGCTTTCTATGAATTTTAATACATGTGTAAGTTCATCCCCACAAATGGGATACAGAACAATTCCAGTACCAGAAAAAATTCCCTGTTCCCTATCCTTTTGGACACACTAACCTTTCATAACCATGGATCTCTTCTCCATCACTACAGCTCAAGTCAGCTCTGCTTTTAATAATCTTGCCTTTTATCTTGATGGAGTTTGCAAAAAAGAAATGTGGGCTTTGTCCCCAAACAACAGAATATACATTTTTCTCATTGCCACATGGCACTTACTCTAAAATTGATCATATAATTGGAAGTAAAACACTCCTCAGCAAATGCAAAAGAACTGAAATCATAACAAACAGTCTCTCAGACCGTAGCACAATCAGATTAGAACTCAAGATTAAGAAATTCACTCAAAACCACACAACTACATGGAAACTGAACAATCTGCTCCTGAATGACTCTTGGGTAAATGGTGAAATTAAGGCAGAAATCAAGTTATTTGAAACTAGTGAGAACAAAGATAGAACATACCAGAATCTCTGGGATGCAGCTAAAGCAGTGTTAAGAGGGAAATTTATAGCACTAAATGCCTACATCAAAAAGCTAGAAAGATCTCAAGTTAACAATGTAACATTACAACTAAAAGGACTAGAGAAACAAGAGCAAACAAACCCCAAAGCTAGCAGAAGACAAGAAATAACCAAGATCAGAGCTGAACTGAAGGAGATAGAGACACAAAAATCCCTTCAAAAATTAACAAATCCAGGATCTTATTTTTTGGAAAAATTAATAGACCACTAGCTAGACTAATAAAGAAGAAAAGAGATAAGATTCAAATACACATAATCAGAAATGATAAAGGGGATATCACCACTGATTCCACAGAAATACAATTATCAGAGAATACTATAAGCACCTTTATGCACATAAACTAGACAATCTAGAAGAAATGGATAAATTCTGGACACATACACATGCTCAAGACTCAACCAGGAATAAATTGAATCCCCAGATAGACCAATAACAAGTTCTGAAATTGAGGCAGTAATAAATAGCCTACCAACCAAAAAAAGCCTAGGACCAGACAGATTCACAGCTGAGAATTCTCCCAGAGGTACAAAGAAGAGCTGGCCCATTTCTAGTGAAACTATTCCAAAAAATTGAAAAAGAAGGATTCCTCCTTAACTCATTCTGTGAGACCAGCATCATCCTGATACCAAAACCTGGCCGAGATGTAACACAAAAAGAATACTTCAGGCCAATATCCTTGATGAACATCGATGCAAAAATCCTTAATAAAATACTGGCAAACCAAATCCAGCAGCATGTAAAAAGGCTTACCCATCACAATCAAGTAGGCTTCATCCCTGGAATGCAAGGTTGGTTCAACATATGCAAATCAATAACTGTGATTCATCACATAAACAGAACTAAAGGCAAAAACCACATGATCATCTCAATAGATGCAGAAAAGGCCTTTGATAAAATTCAACATCTCCTCATGTTAAAAACTCTTAATAAGCTAGGTATTGAAGGAACATACCTCAAAATAATAAGAGCCATATATGATAAAACCACAGCCAATATCATGCTGAATGGGCAAAAACTAGATGCATTCCCCTTGAAAACTGACACAAGATAAGGATGCTCTTTCTCACCACTCCTATTCAACATAGCATTGGAAGTTCTGGATAAGGCATTCAGGCAAGAGAAAGAAATAAAACATATTCAACTAGGAAGAGAGGAAGTCAAACTATCTCTGTTTGCAGATGACATGATTGTGTATTTAGAAAACCGCTTTGTTTCAGCCCAAAACCTCCTTAAACTGATAAGCAACTTCAGCAAACTTTCAGGATACAAAATGTATGTGCAAAAATCACTAGCATTCCTACACACCAACAACAGGCAAGCAGAGAGACAAATCATGAATGAACACCCATTCACAATTGCCACAAAAAGAATAAAATACCCAGGAATACAGCTAACAAGGGAAGTGAAGGACCTCTTCTAGGAGAACTATAAACCACTGCTCAAAGAAATCAGGGAGGACAGAAACAAAAGGAAAAAATTCCATGCCCATGGATAAGAAGAATCAATATCATGAAAATGGCCATACTGCCCAAAGCGATTTATAGATTCAATGCTATCCCCATTAAACTATCTTTGACATTCTTCACAGAATTAGAAAAAAGCTATTTTAAAATTCACATGGAACCAAAAAAGAGCCTAAATAGCCAGGACAATCCTAAGCAAAAATAACAAAGCTGGAGGCACCATGCTACCTGATTCCAAACTATACTGAAGACTACAGTAACCAAAACAGAATGGTACTGGTATAAGAATAGATACATAGACCAATGGAATAGAATTGAGAACCCAGAAATAAAACTGCACACCTACAATCATCTGATCTTCAGCAAACCTGACCAAAACAAGCAGTGGGGAAAGGAATCCCTATTTAATAAGTGGTGCTGGGAGAACTGGCTAGCCGTATGCAGAAAATTGAAACTGGACCCCTTGCTTACACCATATACAAAAATCCACTCAAGATGGATTAAAGATTTAAATGTAAAATTCCAAAACTATAAAAACCCTGGAAAAAATCTAGGTAATATCATTCAGCACATAGGCACAAGCAAAGATTTCATGATGAAGATGTCAAAAGCAATTGTAACAAAAGCAAAAATTGACAAATGGAATCTAATTAAACTAAAGAGCTTCTGCATAGCAAAAGAAACTGTCATCAGAGTCAACAGATAACCTGTGGAATGGGAGAAAATTTTTGAAATCTATCCATTTGCCAAAGGTCTAACATCCAACATATACAAAGTACTTAAATAAATTTACAAGAAAAAAACAACTTAATTAAAAAGTGAGCAAAGGACATGAACAGACATTTCTCAAAAGAAGACATACATGCAGCCAACAAACATATGAAAAAAAGCCCAACATCACTGATCATTAGAGAAATCCAAATCAAAATAAAAAAATCAAATCAAAATTCTCACTGGTGTGAGATGGTATCTCACACCAGTCAGAATGGCTATCATTACAAAGTAAAACAAAACAAAACAAAACAAAAACCACAACAGATGCTGGTAAGGTTGTGGAGAAAAAAGAATGCTTTTTACACTGTTGGTGGGAGTGTAAAATAGTTCATCCATTGTGGAAGACAGTGTGGTGATTCCTCAAATACCTAAAGGCAGAAACACCCAGCAATTGACCTGGCAATCTCATTACTAAGTATATACTCAAATAAATATAAATCATTCTATTATAAAGATACATGCCTGTGTATGTTCATTGCAGCACTATTCACAATAACAAAGACATGGAATCAACCTAAATGCCCATCAATGATAGACTGGATAAAGAAAATGTGGTACATGTATACCATGGTATACTATGCAGTCATAAAGAGCAATGAGATCATGGCCTTTGCAGGGACATGGATGGAGCTGGAAGCCATCATCCTCAGCAAACTAACACAGGAACAGAAAACCAAATACTGCATGTTCTCACTTACAAGTGGGAGCTGAATGATGAGAACACATGGACACATGGGGTAGGGGAAACAACACACACTGGGGCTAATCAGGAAGAATAACTAATGGGTACTGGGCATAATACCTAGGTGATGGGATGATCTGTGCAGGTAATCACCATGGCACATGTTTACCTATGTAACAAACCTGCACATCCTGCACATGTACCCTTGAACTTAAAAGTTGGAAGAAACAAAAATATGAGCTTTGGAGTTGGAAAGAAGTACTCCCTCCTCCCCTGCTATGTATGTGTATGTGATTCTGGGAGATTAACTTAATGCGAAGTGGCAAGAAAAGGTAACATATGCATAGGGTCTCCTCTTCTGAGGGTAAGTCTGTCTTCGCCATCTTGCTAACTGGGATTTGCTCAGCAGATCATGGTAAGGCTAAGGAGGTGGGAGGCGGTTAGACTAGTGTGCTTTACAGTGGAAGGAGCCCAATGTTACTTGGAGAAAGAAAATGAAAAAAATTTTGCAGGTGAAATGAGAGAGGCAAAGTGAAAAAGAGCCATCATGGGCTGAGTAACTTTCCTAAGGTTATACAGATATGCACTAGCAAATGGAGGCCGGGTGCGGTGGCTCACAGCTGTAATCCCAGCACTTTGGGCCGCTGAGGTGGGCGGATCACGGGGTCAGGAGATTGAGACCATCCTGGCTATCATGTTGAAACCCTGTCTCTACTAAAAATACAAAAAAATTAGCTGGGTGTGGTGGGGCGGGCTTGTAGTCCCAGCTACTCAGGAGGCTGAGGCAGGAGAATGGCATGAACCCAGGAGGCAGCGCTTGCAGTGAGCTGAGATCCCACCACTGTACTCCAGCCTGGGTGACAGAACAAGACTCTGTCTCAAAAAAAAAAAACCAAAACAACAACAACAACAACAAAACAAATGGATAGCAAATAAGCACATGAAATAGATGTTCCACATGATTAGTCATTAGGGAAATGCAAATAGGAATCGTAAGGGGATACTACTATATACATATTAGCCTGGCTAAAATTAAAAAGACTATCAATACTAAGTGTTGGTAAGGATGTAGAGCAACTAGAACTCTCTTTCGTAGCTGGTTGGTATGCAAACTTATATAGCCACTTGGAAAACAGTTTGACAGATTCTTATAAAGTTAAGCATACACATACATTTTCTATACAACCTATGTCCCATTCCTGTGTATTTATTTACCCAAAAGAAAGAGAAATGTGTTTATATTAAGACTTGTATGTGAATGTTTCTAGTAGCTTTATTCATAGTAGCCCCAAACTGGAAATAACTCATATGTCCTTCATGTGATGGATGGATAAACAAATGGTGATACATCCATGCAAAGGAATACTACTCAGCAATAAAAAGGACCCAACTATTGACACTCACAACAATATGGACAAAATCAAAAGCTCCCTGCTAAGGGACAGTAGCGAGACACCAAAGGTTCTGTATTGTATGGTTCATTTACATTTCATTATCTGAAAGGAAAAAGTAGGGAAAAAAAATAAGATTAGTGATTACCGCAGTCAGGAACCAGGGAAGGGAATTGACTGTAAAGGATCATGAAGAACTTTTTGGGGTGATAGAAAAGTTCTATATCTTGATCATCGTGGTAGTTACACAACCATATACATTTGTCAAAACTTGTCAAACTATACTTAAAAGGAGTGAATTTTACTTTTGTATATTATACCCACATAAACTTGACTTTAAAAAACATAATAGGCCGGGCGCGGTGGCTCAAGCCTGTAATCCCAGCACTTTGGGAGGCCAAGATGGGCGGATCATGAGGTCAGAAGATCGAGACCATCCTGGCTAACCCAGTGAAACCCCGTCTCTACTAAAAAATACAAAAAACTAGCCGGGCGAGGTGGCGGGCGCCTGTAGTCCCAGCTACTCAGAGGCTGAGGCAGGAGAATGGTGTGAACCCGGGAGGCGGAGCTTGCAGTGAGCTGAGATCCGGCCACTGCACTCTAGCCTGGGCGACAGAGCGAGACTCCGTCTCAAAAAAAAAAAAAAAAAAATAAATAAAAACAAAAAACAAACAAACAAAAAAACATAATAAATGGGCCAGGCGAGGTGGCTCATGCCTGTAATCCCAGCACTTTGGGAGGCCGAGGTGGGCAGATCACAACATCAGGAAATCGAGACCATCCTGGCCAATATGGTGAAACCCATCTCTACTAAAATATAAAAAATTAGCTGGGCATAGTGGCATGTGCCTGTAGTCCCAGCTACTCGGCAGGCTGAGGCAGGAGAATCACTTGAACCTCGGAGCGGAGCTTGCAGTGAGCCAAGATTGTGCCGCTGCACTCCAGCCTGGCGACAGAGTGAGACTCTGGCTCAAAACAAAAACAAAACATTATAAATGTTGAAAATCCACTAAAAAAAGTGAAGGCAGCGGGCAGAGGAACCAGTAAGGAGACTGGAGAAAGAATGAGGTTTACATTAGGGCAGTGATTGCTGAATTAGAGACACAGCGCTTCAAAATCCTCCTCTTTAAATTCAGAAAGACTTGAGCTTGATTTTTATTATTTCTTTCTTTCTTTCGAGGTGGAGTTTCCCTCTTGTTGCCCAGGCTGGAGTCTAGTGGTGCAATCTCGGCTCACTGCAATCTCTGCCTCCCTGGTTCAAGCGATTCTTCTGCCTTAACCTCCCTAGTAGCTGGGATTACAGGCATGCACCACCATGCCTGGCTCATTTTTGTATTTTCAGTAGAGATGGGATTTCACTATGTTGGTCAGGCTGGTCTTGAATTCCTGACCTCACGTGATCTACCCACCTCGGCCTCCCAAAGTGCTGGGATTACAGGCATGAGCCACTGTGCCCAGCCAAGCTTGATTTTTAGCTTTGCCATATACAGATTGTGTGATCTTAGGGAAGTTATTTAACCCCTGCAGCCATGTTTATTCGTCTGTAAAATGAGGATGATAGCAATAGTATCCATCTGTGTTGTGCCTACTACAGCGTCTACAGAAGAGACTATTATATTGTTTGAGTTGTGTCTACGGGGTAAAAGTGATATGATGTGCTGATTGATTGGATCTTGAGTGTAACGGAGTAGAAAGGGGCAAGGGTGATTCACAGGTCCTGATTTGGGTGATTGAGTGCCACCAACTGACATATAGATTTGGAGGGAAGACAATGAGTTCATGTGTAAACATGCTGAATTGAAAGAGCTGCTCTGAGAGTTGCATGGAGATGTCCAGAGCTGAGTTTAAAGTGAAAGGCCTATTATACATTTTAAAAATCACAATATAGAAAATTAGTTGTATTTTTAATTCAGGCTCGTGTTGAATATGTCTCTCAGGGGTTCCCAAAGATAATCCAATGGTTAATTCTATTGGGCTGATATCCATGCCAATTATTAGTGACTGGAATGTGGTAGGCACTGAACAAATATTGGCTGAATGACTCTGTTGAATATTTCCTATTTTCAAAGTTTTGGAAATTCTGGATTCCCTGGACTCTGGCTGGGAATTCAAGACAATATCTTATTGACAATATCTTAGGTGGGCTTAAGATGCAAACTCTGTGAAATGACTGCATAACTGGAGACCACTTTAAATTAATGGTGTCTGATGGGAGGATGGGAGGAGTTGGTGCTACTTGCTTCAGTGACTTTGCACCAGGCTGCTGGTTCTTTGTGTCCATTCTTCAGAAAGTTTCTCCGAAATCCAGCTGCAATCCTCCTTCTGCAGTCATTGCGTTTTTATATCACACAAGTAGTTGGAACCATGCAGGAAAGCTCTAAACCTTCTCCGAAAATTGGTTTCTTGAGCTTCTTTTGTGACTTTGCCACAGGGCCAGGAAGAGTCACGGGGAGAATAAGCTTGAGCTTCTCTGCTTCATGGCAGGAAGCCATTTCAGCTCATTGTTACCAGCTCAATCCGGCCTGGGCACCAAAGTATTATGTTCCTAATCATGCAGAAGCCTGTGCATTCAATTAAAATGTTGTGTGGCTTTCTGAAAACCACCAGTTAGGATGACTGCATTCCCTTAACTCAATTGGGCCTGATGGCACATGTCCTAAAACTTGCTGTTGTCTCTTATTAGCAGTTATTTCTCATCACCCAGCATCCCAGAAAACAGTTCTCACTCTGGCCATTATTCCTTCTGTGAACCCTTAATTCTCACTGTGTGTTTTTACAGCATCCTGTGCATGGAGCATGTTGGGTTTGAATGTCATAGTTATTGAGCAAATTTGAAAATAAGTGGGTTTGTAGGAGTCAGAGCGAGAGGAGTAGGTCTAGTGACAGGAGTGGGAAGTTAACGGACTGTAGGAGGGATGAGTCATAGCTGCTCTGAGCTTCAGAAACAGCTCAGCCTGGCCAGCTGCGGGCACTCACTTCGCCATTTCAGCAAGCGAATCTGTCCGCACTCCTTCTAGTGGGGTGGTACAGGAATGACTTGGGAAGTCCTGACTAGAAAATTCCACATTTAGAAAATGTACCTTAATATATCAGTTACACTCAGGGACAATCTTTGAGGACTAGTCATTAGGCTGAGCTCACAGGGGGACCTGGGAAGGAGCTACCAAGACGGCGGAGGCATGCATGCACAAAATCACACCCTTTTTTGGGAGAGTTGCACAGAAGGATGTGCTGATATTGCATATTCAAAACTAGGACATTCCTGATGCTTTGTCATTTTCTCAATTCAAACAAGCAAAAGTTCACATGTACACTTCTGCACCGCCCCCTTAAATGTGTTAGGAGGAAAGGGTTCATAATAAAAAGAAGCTAAAAAAAGAGGCATAAGCAGTGTGGTTGGGTTTCATCTGTACCACCCTAAGGTGAGTGATGTCACTGGAAAGAAGCTCAGAGATGTCAGAGATGAAGGGAAGGGAAGGGAAGAAGTGTCAGATTGGAGCAACCATTCAGTATATCAAGGACATCTTTAGGCAGGAGTTGTGCAGAGAGACTCCTGGATGTCACAGCTGCCTGAAGGACTCTGTGGTCTGTGATCTGGGTGAGGCTATCTGGTTAGGTTCAAAGGAGGAGAGTGGATGGAGGAATGTTCTCTTCCCCTTCTCCATGGCTATTCCTGCTTCCTTTATCTTCTTAGTGTACCTTACAAGGGTTTTAAATGATCACTCCCTTCCTGTTTGAAGGGCTTTATTGTAAAAGTCCCTTCAGCTCTTGGGCAAATGCAGCGAGATGCGGATTCCCTACAGATGCCTCCAAGTTACAGCTCTGAGTTAAGACATTTACTGTTGGGGTCCTGGCGTCCAACTCTGGGAAACTGCAGGCTTCAATCCCACCTTGTCTCTAAGCTGCTCCACACACCAGAAAGACACGCTATCGAACACCTACGTGACAGTTGGCTTTGTCAGGCATACAGCGTGTTACCTGTAGAAATTCCACTATGACAAACCACAGAACCTCAGGTTTGGAACGAGGGGAGGAAGGGAGTCAGATGCAGCACCTCTATGCACCAAATCCTCTTGTGTAACCTTGTGTCCTAGACCCCAAAGGTCACCCCTGTCAAGGACCTCTTGGTTCTGTGGAAAGTATTTTGCTGAAAGTTGCCACCTTGCTACCTGAGTCTCATCTGGGAAGGGAAAAATTAAATGACTATATATGACAGCCAACTGGCATAAAGCAAGATCTTGACACTTTGCTTCTAGTCCATCTCTGACAGAAACAAAAGCAAGACAGAAGAGGTTGAATACATAACAGAAGACAATGACAATCATGCCATGACTACTTTTTCTATAGGTTTCCCAAGAATCTAGAATCCCGACTCAAATATTCCTCTGGAACACAACTAAATACCACGATTTGACATTTGGTGTTACAGATAATTGCTGCAAGTATTTGGGATGTGGCTAACTTGCTGTGGTCAATTCCAAATAATTTGAAAAGAAGAAAAAGTGATAGCTGGGCAATAAACCAGTGTTTGGCCAATAACTGTTCCTGAAGTGCATGAATAGAAGAGGTCACGGGATCTAAGGAAAGCCCTCCAAGATCTCTCATCCCAGTAAGTGCCAGGTTTGGTGCAGCTAACCTGCCAGGTAGACTTCCAGGTGAGCCTACCCCTTCTCCCTCCATCCGTCTACAGGTGTGACTTGTGCTACAACTTTGCAGCCATGTAGTTTTAGAATTGTAAAGAACAGCTTGAACTCAGGCTGATGGAGTTTTGTAAAGAAAATCTCCTTTAAAGCTAAAGTGTTATGCATTTTGTGGTATTCATTGACTCATTCCTTCAATAACATTTATTGCCTACTGACCACTTACACTGCTTGTGAGTTAGGCATTCACTTCTTCTGGATGTTCAGCATTAGATAACAGCCCTGAAAAATCCAAACAATTCTCTCTCCTTTTGCCTAGAGGGAATGAGGGCTTTGCAGTCCTCCTGAAAGCAGGTGTTTTCTTGTTCAGAAAGAGGACCGAAGGCTGCTCTGAAGAGAGCTTTGTCTTCTCAAGAACAGCTTTTCAAAGAGCAACTCTGCTAACTTGCTGCCCCTTTCTTCTCATATTCAAAGTGGACTCTGTAGGTATGGAGCTTAATTGGAGAAATATTTTAAATTCCTCTGATAGGTGGCCTTCACCAATTCTTGGAAGCAGAAAATATTTTGCTTTTGGTCTAAAGCAGCTCCAGGGACAATGCACAACATTCATCCTCTTGCACCGAGTGGCCAAACAGCTGCAGGTTCTTACGGAAGCTGGAGCACATTCTGTATTTAAAATGAAATCCCTACACCTTATAGCAGCTGCAGAAGCATCCTTGCTGTGGAGAAAAGCGGCTCTCATGAGCTCGGGCCTTTGAAATGTTACACACCAGGACAAAGCCCTTCTGCTGCAAGGCAGGGGAAATTTGCCTGCATCTCACAATCATCTCATGTGAGATCGCTAATTAAATTTACTTATTTGGGTTTCCAAATTTCCTTCTCCAGGGACTTGCATGACATCCACATCCTCTTGCTTTTGAGAAGGCCGGTCATGTGATGAGCCATAACTATTAATGAAGATGCTTATGAAATAAAGTACTAGATATTTAGAATTTCATCCTTGCTGAACTTTTCTTCATTAGCATTAAAATGGCTGAAAGGATACAAAGCCAAAACAATTCCAGATAAGGCTTTAATTGTAGAGCACAGGAAAACCAAATTAACTATATGCCCAAGACACTTGAGGGCATATTTTTCTTGCCCAGCAAAAACAAAACCCTGATCCCTAAGAATTCTACACCTGACATTTCTCTTGATTTAATTAGATGCAAGAAAGGAACAAAGGCCGCATTCGAATGAATGAAAGTGAATGCCTAATTATTTTTGTAGGAAATTATCTGCATGTTTTCCTGGCATTTGTGTGGCTTGCCAAGCCTTTCACAGTGTTCTCACCCACATGATCTTATTTGAATCTCATGGTAATTTTGGGAAGAAAACAGGTGACAATAGTGACTGTCGCCATTTTGCAGATGAGGAGACTGAGGCTCCAAGAGGTCACATATCTGAGAACTGACAGTAAGTTCTGCACCAAAAGTAAGGATTTAATCATTGCTGCTTCCCTAAAAGAACTGAAGCAGTTTGTCAGCGCAGCTTGTACTTGTGTGAGAGTGCCATGGTATAAGCTTGAGGGGATTTAAAAAGGAGAAAAAGGAACAGAAAATTGAATAAAAGGGTGAAACTGACCCTATAAACTTTATTTTTACTTTATTTTATTTATTTATTTTGAGATGGAGTCACGCTCTATCGCCTAGGCTGGAGTGCAGTGGCGTGATCATGGCTCACTGCAACCTCTGCCTCCCGGGTTCAAGCGATTCTCCTGCCTCAGCCTCCCGAGTAGCTGGAACTACAGGTGCACGCCACCACACCCGGCTAATTTTTTGTATTTTTAGCAGAGATGGGGTTTCACCATGTCAACCAGGATCGTCTTGATTTCTTGACCTTGTGATCCGCCCACCTCGGCCTCCCAAAGTGCTGGAATTACAAGGGTGAGCCACTGTGCCTGGCCCAACTCTATAAACTTTATAAAATTAATCAGATAATATGAAAGAGGGAGACATGAAAATAAACCCAGCTTGCATCACCTTCAGCATTGACCTTGAGGTCAGCCAGCTCAAATCTGCTTCCTCAGAGTTGTTTGAGGAACAACTATTGTTGTCCTAGGATCATGTAGACCCTGTTACAAGATTATACTTCCCCTTAACTACTCTATAGAAAACAACTTGAGAATTATGAAACATTATGTTTTCCCTTTGAGCTATTCCTTCAGTTCCTGCATACTGATGAAACTACTGACTCAACCCGTCCACAGAACCCCACAAGAGGCTGGCTCACCAAAGAATGCAGTTTTCACATCCTGATGATTTCATCCCCCTACCCTGACCAATCAAGGACCCCAGTTATCCAGCCCCTTCCCCTTCATGATCCCCTTAAAAGCCCCAGCCACGAACTCCTTGGGGAGATAGATTTGAGGGTCTCTTCCCATCTCCTTGCTCGGCACCTTGAGATTCTTAAACTTTCTCTGCTGCAAACCCTGCTGTCTCTGTGGAATGGATCTATTACTGCACAGTGAGCACATGAACCTGTTGGTCCTATAACAAGGGACTGAGAGTAACCCGAGGGGTTATGCCAAAGTGTGGCTCAGTGCAGCCAATCAGCCCCATGTTCCTCAGAATGAAAATATTAGATGAACAACTACGTGTGCTAAACTTCATGGTTCCTCAAAATATGGTACATGAGCACCCTTTGTTCGGCACCCAAACAAGTCACTAGGCATTGCTTTTGGTGGATAGGTGGGAGTGACCATGTATATCAGTCCGTGGGATAACACTAAGACAATCACAACTTAGAGATAAGTTAACCTCTCAGACTGCAATGAAGAATAAAAAGGTAACGGGTGAAGTCAGACTAATGAATAATCAGTAAACTACTGACTGAGGAGTGGTGCCCCTCATGAATCAATGTGGTGTTTTTATCAGGACATCTATAGTAACATCTGTGACACTGAACGTAATAAGTATATTAACCTGGAAGAACATGAATCTGTTGTGTTTGCTTTACCTAGGAAAGGTGTTGCCTATTAATAGCAGGAGATGGTTGGACATAAACCCTCTCCAGCCGGAATGAGAGAGCGAGCATTGGGGGTGGGGTGGGGAAGGGAAATGACAGTCACTGGTGGACACAGCTTGGGGCAGAAACTTCAGTAGGTGTCACCAGGCCTGTGGGTCTCTGCGCTCTATTTTCTTATTCATCCAGTAGCCTCGAAGGGACCTGGATACCTGGAAGGGGCTGCCGAGGATGGAGTAAGTAGTCTTTGGAAAGACCTAATCTTTCTTGTAAAGTAATATATTGGCTTCCTGGTTTACAGTTCGGGTCTTTGGGGATAGTTATATACCTATTCCTTTATAACAAACAATCGCAACTTTAGTGGCATGAAAGAACAAAAATCATTCATTCTTATTATCTCCTACAGTCTGGGGATTACTGGGGCTAGGACTTCAGCTGGGGCTTCACCATGTGGTCTGGGCTTCCTGACAGCATGGCCACTGGGTTCCAGGAGTGAGTATCCTGAGAAAAAGCCGGTAGGAAACAGCATTGCCTTTTATAATCTAGTCTTAGAGTCACAGAGTGTCACTTCTCCTATCCTCTATTGGTTAAAGCAGGCACAAAAACCCTCGCAGGTTCAAGGGGAAGGGATGTAGACTTCACCTCTGGATGGGAGATGACAAGATCACATTATGAAACCAGCATGTGGGCCGAGGGGTGCTCCTACACCATCTTTGGATCATGTAGTCCACCAGCCTGTCCTCTGGCAACAATAGCTCACACCCTTCCCACATGCAAAATATACTCATCCCCTCCCCAAAGACCCCTAAGTCTTACTCTTTTATGGCATCAGGACAGGTCGAGATGGAATAAAGCCAGGTTTCCCCGACTCGCTCTGCCATGCAGGGACCCCTGTTCCTATTCCATTGATTGCAAAGACAGAATTTCTCTTGAAATGTTTCCTGTCCCTGCCACTTAAGCAGTTCTGGGTTTGGCTGCCCTGAATCTATGTCAAGAGACATGGAAGGGGAAGAAGAGGAAACTCACCACCTTATTCATTTTTCTTGGAGTTTGGCTCTCCCTCTCCAAGCCACCTGCTATTATTTCCTTGCAGAGTCCCTATTAAGTTGCTTTATGTGTCCACTCTGGGGTTCTTAGAAGTAACCCACTGGGGAGCTACCATGGTGTCGGCTCACTCCATCTTAACTGGAACCAGATCCACAAGCCATTTCTTAATTTTTTGAGGTGTTTGCCATTTGGAGAGGCTGGGAATGATAAAACATTTTTCTTTTCTTTTTTCAAATCTTGCAAGTCCTGCCACCATTGGTTCCTTAACTCATCTCCATTCTCTCTTATTTTTTATTTTATTTATTTATTTTTTTGAGACGGAGTCTCGCTCTGTCGCCCAGGCTGGAGTGCAGTGGTGCGATCTCAGCTTGCTGCAAGCTCCGCCTCCCAGGTTCACACCATTCTCCTGCCTCAGCCTCCTGAGTAGCTGGGACTACAGGTGCCGCCACCACGCCCGGCTAATTTTTTTTGTATTTTTAGTAGAGACGGGGTTTCACTGTGTTAGCCAGGATGGTCTCAATCTCCTGACCTGGTGATCCACCCGCCTCGGCCTCCCAAAGTGCTGGGATTACAGGCGTGAGACATCGCGCCTGGCCTATTTATTTTTATTTTTTATTTTAATTTCTTTTTTTTTTTTTTCCAGGATGGAGTCTTGCTCTGTCACCCAGGCTGGAGTGCAGTGGCACGATCTCGGCTCACTGCAAGCTCCGACTCCTGGGTTCAAGCAGTTCTCCTGCCTCAGCCTCCCAAGTAGCTGGGATTACAGGCGTCTGCCACCAGGCCCTGCTAATTTTTGTATTTTTAGTAGAAATGGGGTTTCTCCACATTGGCCAGGTTGGTCTTGAACTCCTGACCTCATGATCTGCCCACCTCAGCCTCCCAAAGCATTGGGATTACAAGTGTGATCGGCCCATTCTCTCTTATTTTATTGTGGCAGCTAGAAGTTAGGTGGCCTGTGTGCCTGTCAGTTCCCTCCACTCTGTCATGTAGTTCATTGAAACATTTTCTATTTTCCAAGTTATCCTGGGTTTCAGTGTTGCTAAACTTCCCACCACTACACAAACCTGTCTTCCCTCTTCCAGGTTTCAACAATATTTTCGTCATGTTTATTGAAGCCCTCACTGACAGACTTCTCAGGGCCCGTCTGCCTTCTATTCACTGCCTGGCCCCAAAGCCAGTGCCACACAGTTTAGGTTTTTACTGCAGCAGCACCTACAAGGGTTCCAAACTCTGTATCATTAAAGTTTGATCAGAGAAGCGAAACCACCTTGAGCAAAACGAGGCATTTATTGACGATATTAGGATAAACATTGTTATGAGAGCTGCAGCCTGCTGCCCCGTGTCCAGAAGTCAGCAGGGCTGGCAAATGGATGTGAAGTGGGAGAGGGTAAGCGTGAGCTGCACCTGCAGGGAGGAGATGGAACTCCTGTGGATGGACTGAAACCGATGTCTTCCACAGCAGCCTCTCGGGTCTCCAACACTCCAGCTCTGATGCTGAAGATGACCTGCAGAAGAGCTGGGGCACTTCACCATGGAATTGCTCACAAACCCAAGGTTCAGTGAAGCTGAAGCAGCAGTTCTGGTGGGAGATGGAGGAACTGCAGGCACGGCTGCTGCCCTGTACCAATAAATTGAGCCAGTGGGTGCATGGCATTGTGTGTGAGCCACCATAGTGCTGGGCCCTACACAGACTCTGACTGTAAATATTACTGCTGTTTTACTTCTGCCTTCCAGATTTTGCTCCGATTTTCTGAGAAACATAGTTCCAGCTTAGGCACACTGACACAGTACAAAGCCACCGCAATGGCTGGCCAGGGAGGGATTATGAATGCAGGCCGAGAATGCATAGGAAGCGTTTGTCTATTTGTAGAGTAGGTACCATTCAAGGATTTATGTGAATCAGGTGCAAAGAACTCACACAAAGGTGGGGAAAGTTAGTGCTTAGAAATCAGTGATACTAGATAACCAATAAATACAAATAAACACATAGAAAAGCTTTAATAAAATAGTATTGGGCCGGGTACAGTGGCTCATGCCTGTAATCCTAGCACTTTGGGAGGCTGAGGCGAGCCGATCACCGGAGGTCAGGAGTTCCAGACCAGCCTGGACAACATGGTGAAACTAAAAAAACCACAAAAATTAGCTGGCCATGGTGGAGCATACCTGTAATCCTAGTTCCTTGGGAAGCTGAGGCAGGAGAATTGCTTGAACCCAGGAGGTGGAGAGTGCAGTGAGCCGAGGTTGCAGTGAGCCGAGATCGTGCCATTGCACCCCAGCCTGGGTGACAGAGCAAGACTCTATCTCAAAAAAATAAAATTAAAAATAAAAAAGTAAAATAGTATTGGAATGATGAATAATACTATTTCAGCACATCCTAAACGGATCGTGCAGATAGTCAGAGGTTTTCTGTGTGAGTTTGCTAGGGCTGCCATAACAAAATACCATGGACTGGGAGCTTTAACAACAGAAATTGATTTCTCACGGTTCTGGAGGCAGAATGTTCGGGACCAAGGTATTGGTAGGCTTGGTTTCTCTGAATCCTCTCTCCTTGGCTTGCAGGGGCCTATTTTCTTTTCTTTTCTCTTTCTTTGAGACCAAGTCTTGCTCTGTCACCCAGGCTGGAGTGCAGTGGCACAATCTCAGCTCACTGCAACCTCTGCTGCTCGGGTTCAAGCAATTCTCCTGCCTCCGCCTCCTGAGTACCTGGGATTATAGGTACCTGCCACCACGCCTGGCTAATTTTTGTATTTTTAGTAGAAATGGGGTTTCACCATGTTGCTCAGGCTGATCTTGAACTCCAGACTTCGTGATCCACCTGCTTTGGCCTCCCAAAGTGCTGGGATTACAGGTGTGAGTCACCACGCCCGGCAGCTTGCAGGTGGCTGCTTTCTTGGTGTGTGTTCACATGGTCATTCAGGACACCAGTGATACTGGATTAGGGCCCACTTTCATGACCCCGTTTTATCTTAATTCCCATTTTAAAGGCCTGATCTTCAAACACAGTCACATTCTAAGGTACTGGGGGTTAGAGCTTCAATATATGAGTTTTAGGGAGACACAGTTGAGCTCATAACACTTTCTATAGAACAATTAAGTTTGAGACATGCCACATGCTATATTTTCTTCTTGGAAATTTGCAAAGTATATATGCATATGAATGACTATGCAAAGTCCTGGAAAACATCCAGTATTCATCTTTCACACTCTCACTGTTTGAGCCATTATTTATTGATAACCTTCCACTGGCTTCCTTTATGCATTGGCTGAGCGCATTGAGCTGCCGCGTGGAAATAGGATCTGCCGGCTGCCGCTGGCAGTCAGGAAGGGAAGGTGGACATGGGGAGAGCAAGCAAGAGCTGGAGTCTCAAGGAGATGAAGTGGAACCCGGGGCTGTATCTCACTGGAGCACATGTTGGCCTCTCATCACTTCCAGGCCTCCGGCTTTGAAGATGCTCAGGGAGTTGCTCTGGAGGGCTACGTGGAGAGAATGGGATTGGTAAGTGGGCAAGAGGGTTGGCTCTTGCCAGATGGAATTGCCTCTTCCATCTGTTCCAAGGGGACTTCTGGATTGCCGGGGGCCTGGCCTGTCCTGCCTCACCCATACTTGCTGGCCAGGGTGAGTGGCCTCTCACCTGGCCTAACCTTGCTACCCTCTTTGTTTTGCTCTTTGCAGGTGAGGAAAAGAGCAGAGCTGTAGATACCACTGGAGCGTGGCCAGGCTGGGTGAGGACCCACACAGAAAGGTGTGGGGGCGGCGTGGTGGGTGGGGGCGGGGGATAAGACATGTGCCCTGGGTAGTCAGCCAGTGTCCCCGTCACACCCTGGCTGCAGGTGTCCAGCATCAGCCGTGTGCACATCCCACCTTGCAGGCCTCTCCTGGCTCATGGCCCACTTTCTGCATGCTACTCCTACCTCTCTGACCTCCTGCTGAGCTCAGCTATCCTAGCTCAGAGTTTCGCCTTTCTTCTTGAATACAATCAGGGTTCTCTCTGTTGACCCTGGACCCCCATTCTGAACAATTCCCATGGTGCTGGCCTTCTCTCAATTATCTGAATTAAACCCCAGACTCACTGCAAGTCTTCAGCCAAGTGAAGACTTCCGGTGGCCTCTGCCACCCTGGCACTCGAGGAAGCAGATGTTTCTCTCTCTTCCCATAGTGCTCTTGTCATGAATCATCTCCAGGTCCTCCCAACAGGAGCAGTCAGCCCCTCATCTCGGCTGTGCTGTAACACTGGCATCTCTGCAGCCTGGGGAGGATGACGCTGTTTTAATGGAGCGCACATCTCTACAGTAACTGGCCTGGCACATGAGAGCAGGAACAGCAGCTTCCTTTCCTGCAGGGTATGGTGCAGATTGCTTTCCACGCATTATTTCTGCCCCTCGCACCACCCTCCCCAACCCGAAAGATAGAGCATATTGTCCTAATTTTACGGAGCAGAAAACTGGCTCCCAGAGAGCAGCTCTGCTCAGCTAGGGCATGTCAGAGCACTGCCTGGGACCCACATCTCCTGACCCCAGGGCCAGGGCACCTCCGGGCCCTCACACGGGTCTTAATAGAGATACATTTTATATTTAAACCAGCCCTTGGGCCAAGCATCGTCCTCAGTCTCTCAGAACTTACTGCATTTTCTTCTAAATCCCAATTCAAAATTCCTTTAGCATGGTGGTTCACGCCTGTAATCCCAGTGGGAGGCCGAAGTGGGGGGACTGCTTGAAGCCAGGAGTTTGAGACCAGCCTGGGTAACAAAGTGAGACCCCATCTGTAAAAAATAAAAGAAATGAAAAATTAGCTGGGCGTGGAGGTGCACCCCTGTAGTCCCAGCTACTTCAAAGGCTGAGGCAGGAGAATTTTTTAAGCCCAAGAGTTTGAGGCTGCAATAAGTCATGATTGTACCATAGCACTCCAGCCTGGGTGACAGAGAGAGACCCTGTCTCTAAAAAACAAAATAAATAAAAAAACTAGCTGAGCATGGTGGCACATACCTGTAGTCCCAGCTCCTTGGGAGGCTGAGGCAGGAGAATTGCTTGAGCCTAGGAGGTCAAGGCTGCAGTGAGCCATGACCGTACCACTGCACTCCAGCCTGGGTGACAGAGCAAGACTGTCTCAAAAAAAAAAAAAAAAAAAAGTCCCTCAGTGGTCTCTGTCATAATACTCCCCTTGGTATTCACTGCACTCGGTAACCCTGAAACAATTCCTACAGTGAACCTCATTCACTGAATTGCTTTGGGAAACATACACTTTCTAAATTAAAGCTGGCATATCAATGTGAGAGTTATGCTTACCCAGGAGGTCTGGACGCGTTTCTCTCCTGGTTTGGCCTTGATCTGTTATCCTGGCAGCTTCCTTTTTCAGAATTTCCCTCTCTCGTCTCTGCCTCCACAGTCAGCCCCCACCCCACATCTCACAGAATGTATTTGCATTCTAAGCAACACCCCTTCAAACCTCACACATATCTTTTTCTCCTATATATATTTAAAAGTAATACATTTAAGGACGTGACAACTTAATTAAATACTCTTGAGATACTCACAAAATCATGGAAGTTGTCCATGGTGGTATTTTCTTTTTTTCTTTTCTTTTCTTTTTTTTTTTGAAATGGAGTCTAGCTCTGTCGCCCAGGCTAGAGTACAGTGGTACGATCTTGGCTCACTGCAACCGCTGCCTCCCGGGTTCAAGGGATTCTCTTGCCTCAGCCTCCCGAGTAGCTGGGATTACAGGCGCCCACCACCACAGCCAGCTAATTTTTGTATTTTTGGTAGAGATGGAGTTTCATCATGTTGGCCAGGCTGGTCTGGAACTCCTGACCTCAGGTGATCCACCTGCTGCAGCCTCCCAAAGTGCTGGGATTATAGGCGTGAGCCACCGTGCTCAGCCCCATGGTGGCACTTGTTAAGCAGAATTTTCTGTTGATGCCATCGAGAAAGGGCTAGTAAAATATTTTGTATTTCTTTAAGACTTAGCTTAAAAAGCATTGTAAAAATATTTTCTCACCAGATCCTTAAACAGTCTCTAAGAGGATTAGGCCGGTTGGTATTTTACAGGCGAGGAAACAGGCTCAGAGTGGGTGGGTGACTTGGAGCACCCCGCAGCTGATGTGGAGAGAGGTCTTCTGAGCTAAGGTCCATGCACGTCGTCTGTACCACACCACACTACACGGGCTGTAGACAACGTGCACTGACTTTAGCTCGGAAGACCTCTCTCCACATCACGGATAAATGTAGCTTTTATCCAGAGGGTCTATGGACGCCCTCTTTGGTGGACCAGTGCCCTGTAATAAAAAGCACACCTTATCCTCTGTTGGAAGTTCCATGTCCACAATTCCGTTAAGAATTCTGGCCTGTTCTTGCTCCCTTGCTGGCTGTAATGTGATGGAGATGTGGCTGAAACGACCATGGGGAGAGTTTCAGCAACATCGCGTTTGTTCCCCCGAGTCTGGGATACAGAACAGTCTCTTCCTTTAGCTTCTTAGTCTCCTGGGTGCGAGAGGGGAGGGACATCCATTTACATCAGGGTGTCCAATCTTTTGGCTTCTTCTTCCTTGGGAAGAAGAAGAATTGTCTTGGGTCACACATAAAACACACTAACGAGAGCTGATGAGCTAAAAAACAATCACACACACACAAAATCTCATGATGTTCTGAGAAAGTTTACGAATTTGTGTTGGGCCACATTCAAAGCTGTCCTGGGCCTCTCGCAGCCCATGGGCTGTGAGGTTGGACAAGCTTGATTTACACCAATTGCAGGAGAAATCACTAGGTTGATGGAGTTCAGAACCAACTGTGGCCTCAAGAAAGCTTCCCATTCCCTCGCTACTGCCAGATAAAAATGAGAGAATCTGAAACCAAATCTCTCTCTATGCAGGGTTTGGAAACTGGTCATTATGGAAGGAGATACAGTCTGATAGTATATGACCTTCTGCTAGTTTTGTCCAAGTTAAGCCAGACTTTATGAGAACAAACCAGTCACGTGAAAAGCTAGAGAAGAACATACCAGGAATAGAGACTAGGAAACAGGGAGCCCTGAGGAAGGAATGCACAGAGTGAGTTTCAGTGACAGAAAGGTCTTCAGTGTGGCTAAAGCAGAACTTGGCAAACTTCTTTTGTAGTGGGCCAGCTAGCGAATATCTCAAGCTCTGTGGGCCATTTAGCCATGGCTGCAACAGCTGAGCTCCAAAAAATAAGAGCTGCTTCTTTAGCCTAAAAGCAACCCTGGACAATGCCCTATGTTGCCACAAAACTTTATTTATCAACACTGGAATTTGAATTGCATCTCATTTTCATGTGTCACAAAATATTACTTTTCTGTTTTCTTTTTTCTAGCCATTTAAAAATGTAAAGATCATTCTTGGTTCAGCGGCTGTACAAAAACAGGCAGGAGACTGGCTTTTGCCTGTGGGCTGTCGTGTGGAGACCTCTATGCTAAGCATTGTGAGCAGGGAAAAGAATAGTTGCAGATGAAATTAGAAAGTTAGGCAAAGGCCAGACCATATGCCGAGAGAGGTTTGTAAGCCATTGAAGGGAGTGTGAATTTTATTCTAATTGCTGTGGGAAATGTGTGAAGAACTTTAGGCAGGAAAGTGACATGATATATTTGAATCACACTCTGGTGCCTCTGAGCAGACTGAACTATTGGGAAAAAAAAAGTAGAAGCAGAGATACTGATGAGGAGTCTGCTCCAGCAGACCAGGCAAAGATGATAAAACATGACACTGGGAATTCCATCCCCAGCCTCAAAAGGGATGACATCTTGGGGTGAGAGGGTGTTTAAGTATCCAAGAGTGCCTGGCATATACTTTATACTCAGAATGTTAGCACCATGTGCTTTTTTTTCCCTTTCTTTGGTGGAAAAAGCTAAGGATACTTGGCTTTGTCCAAATCTCTAAAATGGGTCATTGTACTTAAAACTGGTGAGATAATGTCATTACAAACAAGTAGACATATGTTTAAGTTCTATTAATGACTCTGTGACAGAATTCAGGCACACATGCACACACACACACACACGCATATGTATGTTAATTTTAGGTGTCAGTGACTGGGCTAAGGGATACCCAGATAGCTGGTAAAACATTACTTTTGGGTGTGTCTGTGACTGTATTTTAGGAAGAGGTTAGCATTTGAGTCTGTACGCTGAAAAACGAAGATCTTCCCTCATCCATGTGGGCAGGCATCATCCATTCTTTTGAGGAAGTGCCAGAATAGAACATAAAGCCAAAGGAAAGGTGGTCAAACATTCTCTGTTTGAATGAGAACATCCATCTTCTCCTGCCCTTAGACATCAGTGCTCCTGGTCCTTGGACCTTCAGACTTGAACCAGGACTTACATCACCAGCTCTCCTGGTTGTCAGGCCTTCAGACTTGAACTGAATTATACCACTGGCTTGCCTGCTTCTCCAGCTTACACATGGTGGTGGGACTCCTTGGCCTCCATAAACGCATGGGCCAATTCCTGTAATAAATTGCTCTCTCTCTCTCATAAATATATGGGGTGTGTGTGTGTGTGTGTGTGTGTGTGTGTGTGTGTACACAGACACACATACCTATTGATATATGGTATTAGGGTTCTCTACAGAAATAGAACCAATAGTTTAAATACCCCTGAGGGTCATGGGAATCTAACCATGTCAATTGAGTCTTTTTTTAACACTATTAACTGAAGAAAAATGGGTGCCCTTTAATGATTTTTAAGATTATGGAACAAAAATAAGTCTGAAGGAGTCACATCAGGACTGTAAGGTGGATGCCTGATGATTCCCATTTAAACTCTTGCAAAAGGCCGGGCGCGGTGGCTCAAGCCTGTAATCCCAGCACTTTGGGAGGCCGAGACGGGTGGATCACGAGGTCAGGAGATCGAGACCATCCTGGCTAACACGGTGAAACCCCGTCTCTACTAAGAAATACAAAAAACTAGCCGGGCGAGGTGGCGGGCGCCTGTAGTCCCAGCTACTTGGGAGGCTGAGGCTGGAGAATGGCGTGAACCCGGGAGGCGGAGCTTGCAGTGAGCTGAGATCCGGCCACTGCACTCCAGCCTGGGCGACAGAGCGAGACTCCGTCTCAAAAAAAAAAAAAAAAAAAAACTCTTGCAAAAATGCCCTTGTTGGATGAGCAGAATGAGCAGGAGCATTGTCTGGGTGGAGAAGGAGTCTCTGGTGAAGCTTTCCGGCAATTTTCTGCTAAAGGTTTGGCTGACTTTCTCAAAATATACTAAGCAGATGTTATTGTTCTTTGGGAATCCACAAGGTCAACAAGCAAAATGCCTAGAGCATTCCCCGAAACAGTCACCTTTGCTCTTAACCAGTCCTCTTTTGCTCTGACTGGACCACTTCCACCTCTTGGTAGCCATGGCTTTGATTGTGCTTTGTCTTCAGGATTGTACTGGTAAGGCCGTGTTTCCTCTCCTGTTACAATTCTTTGAAGAAATGCTTCAGATTCTTGATCCCTCTTGTTTAAAGTTTCCATAGAAAGCTCTGCTCTTCTTTGCAGCTGATCTTGGAGCAACAGTTTTGGCACCCATTAAGGGGAAAGTTCGCTCAACTTCATTTTTTAGTCAGAATTGTGTAAGCTGAACTAATTGTGATGTCTGTAGTGTTGGCTATTGTTTTTGCTGTTAATTGTCAGTCCCCTTTAATCAGGGCGTGAACAAGATTTTTTTTTTTCTTTGCAAATTAATGTGAATGGTCTGCTGCTGTGGGCTTCATCTTCAGCATTGTCTCATCCCTTCTTGAAACAATTTTTTGGGGCTCCTGGAGGCAGCAGAGGCTGAGGCCTGGAGCCAGGTGGCCCTAGGAGGTGTCTTAGCCACAGCAGGTGTCCTTCGGGGGCCACAGGCCGCCCACCTGCCTCAGGCCCTCGGCCACCCCTCCCCTCCCTGCATCCAGTCCCCAGTCGTGCCAGAGAAGCTGCGCTACTGCCTGGTGGGAATGGGGGGAAGGGAAGTCAAGAAGAAGGTCCTGGGGAAGAGCTTGGGCCTGCTGCCCACACAGACTGCCGTGGCTGAGGAAGTAGGATCCTGGCCGTCCCTGTACCTGTCTTCTTGGAAGGAGCAGGGCTGGAGTGCAGGGGCGCCTTGTAGCTGTGCCTGTGAGGAGCAGGATTCTGCCGCAGGCCCTCAGCCAGCAGCTGCAGGCTCTAGGTTGTTGTTTTCACACCGGTGACAAATGACATGGCCAGACACACTGCAATGTCTGAAGAAACCTCTGTAGAAGAGCAGGATGCTTTGGACGCGCTGTGGCCCACACAGAGGCTGCCAAGCAGATGGAACCTGCACCCGGCCGGTTTGGCCAAAGAAGCCCCCATACTCTCCGTGAAGGAGTTCCAGCCAGAAGCTGTTGCGTCAGTAAGAGTCAAACAACAACAACAAAAACCACAAACCCACCAACACTAAAGATCAGTTTCGAGTCTGGTTTGGAAGCTGGGATCCAGTTCTGCAGAGGCGTTGAAATGGTGAGACGCCACCCTAACAGCTGGACCTGCAGGTCCCTCCATCATGCCAGGGAGAATGCTCCATTCACCATTCCTCAGCTTCTGGTTCTGGTTTCCGAGTTCTCTCTGTATTGCAGGGGTGTTAAAGCTAGAGGGGACTTTACCCACTTCCTCTTATGCCTAGATCTGAATATGGAGGTCAAGAGGGGAAACTGATATGTCCTAAGTCCGAGTAGAGGGAACACCCTGCAGAGAGGCCTGGCCTGCTCGCTCATCAGACTCTGGGACTCGTGCTGCGAATTCTTTGCCCCTTTATAGGTTCCTTTTTTTTTTTTTTTTTTTTTTGAGATGGAGTCTCGCTCTGTCTCCCAGGCTGGAGTGCAGTGGCGCGATCTCGGCTCACTGCAAGCTCTGCTTCCCGGGTTCATGCCATTCTCCTGCCTCAGCCTCCCGAGTAGCTGGGACTACAGGCGCCCGCCACCATGCCTGGCTAATTTTTTGCATTTTTTTTTTTTTTTAGTAGAGACCGGGTTTCACCATGTTAGCCAGGATGGTCTTGATCTCCTGACCTCATGATCAGCCCATCTCGGCCTCCTAAAGTGCTGGGATTACAGGCGTGAGCCACCGCGCCTGGCCTACCCCTTTATAGGTTCTATACCTACTTCATTTTGTGTACTTACAAAGATAAAAGCATTTAATCATTAGTTATTAATGTTAAGTACACAGCAAAAGCATAAATACGACCTTTATTCTTGGCTTCAAACCTGATCCAACTTACTGAATTTCTTATGGTGTCACAGATTCGGGGAGATTCAGGGTGAATGACTGATTGTATTTGTTTTCTGGGGCTGCTGTAAAAGATTACCACAAATTGGGTGGTTTAAGAAAAAAAAACAAACAGGAATTTATTCTCTCACCGTTCTGGAGACCAGAAATCTGAAATCAGGGTGCCATTAAGGCCCAAATCCTTGCAAAGGTTCTAGGGAGAATGCTTCCTTGCCTCGTCCAGCTTCTGGTGGCTCTTGCAGTTCCTTAGCTTGTGGCTGCATCACTCCAATCCCTGCCTCCATCTTTACATGGACTTCTCCTCTGGGTACGCGTCTTCTCTTCTATCTCTTATAAGGACACTTGTCCTTAGATTTAGGGCCCCACCCAGGTAATCCAGGATGATCTTCTCATCTTAACATCCTTAATTGAATTATATCTGCAAAGACTTTTTTTTTTTTTCCCATAGAAGTTCACAGGTTTTGGGTGTTAGGACATGGACATATATTTTGAGGGGATCACCATTCAACCTGCTACAACTATAGACTTTGTCTTGGACAAAAGGTTACTTTAGGAAATGAGCAGCATAATTTGTCTACATATAAGATGCAAGTTGATGCATTGCCCTGGAATCATTTCCTAATTGTTTCCAGTATGCAAATCTTACCTCTTTGATTAAGTTCTAAGTTCTATGTCCAGGGCTTTTAAAATTGAATTCCTTAATCTAATTATGAACTAGTATCATCCCATTGTCTTGGCTTGCAAGATTCTGATAAGTTTTCTGTTAACTTTATTTTTATTCCTTGTATATAATATGTTCTCTTCTTCTCTGGCTGCTTTAAAATTTTTTCTCTTTATCATGAATTTTCAGAAATTATGATATGCCTTATTGTGTTTTTTATTTGTCTGATTACCTTGCTTAGGGTTTGTTGAGCTTCTTGGATCTGTGATCTTAATACTTTCATCAGACTTGGAAAAATTTTGTTCATTATTTCTTCAAATATTTTTCTCTGGCGTCCGTTTCTCATTCTGAGACTTCAGTTACATGTTTTTTTCCAGACAGCTTTGCATTGTCCCGAGAATCACTCAGTCTCTGTGCATTTTCTCTTTCAGTCTTTTAAAAAAAGTTTTGTGCTACCTGTGTGACCACAAGGTAAGCATCTGGATATTAGATATTGTCTTTGTTAGTTTTCACCAGATGTTTGGTGTTATGGAATAGACACACAGGCAGAACACCTGTGCACTAAAGTAGTATTCTACTTATTTCCTTTTATCTTATATGAGATTACCTTCTGTATGAGTCTGTTTTCACATTGCCATAAATAACTGCCTGAGACTGGGTAATTTAAGAATGAAAGAATTTTATTTGGCTCACAGTTATGCATGGCTGGGGAGGCCTCAGGAAACCTATAATTATGGCAGAAGGTGATGGGGAAGCAAGGCAGGCCTTACATGGCAGCAGAAGAGAGAGAGAACAAAGGGAGAAGTGCCACCCCACCCTTTCAAACCATCAGATCTCGTGAGAACACCATCACTATCACGAGAACAGCATGTGGGAAACCACCCCCATGATCTAATCACCTCCCACCAAGTCCCTCCCTCGACATGTAGGGGTTAAAATTTGAGATGAGATATGGGTGGGGACACAGGGCCAAACCATATTATCTTCCAATTATTCTATTGAATTTTAAATTTCTATCATATTTTTATTTCTAAGAGCTTTTCTTTGTTCTCTACTTATTCATTTTTATATTAGTTTGCTCTTATTTCACAGATGCAATATGTTCTTTCACATCACTAATGATATTAATTAAAGTTTTTTTGCAGTCTTTTTCCTTGTATCATTTTGCTTTTTTCTGGTTCTTCTATTCTATTTGTTTTCATCTTGGTCATGTAAGAGTTTTTCCTTGAGTGTCTCTTCATCCAGTGGGGGTTCACTTTTTAAAAGTAAGGCAGCAAGGGCCAGTGCAGTGGCTCACGCCTGTAAACCCAGGAATTTGGGAGGCTGAGGTGGGAGGATTGCTGGAGCCCAGGAGGTTGGGGCTGCAGTGAGCTGTGGTCGTGCCACTGCACTCTAGCCTGGGTGACAGAGTAAGACCCTGTCTCAATAATAATAATAATAATAATAATAATAATAATAATAAGACATCAAAAAGGCTGACCAGAAAGCTCTGTGTACATGTGCTGGGCTTATGACACTGGCGGCCTTTGCTGAGGAAAATTGAGAAACCAACTCCACTGAGGAAAATTGAGGGTCTCCAAATATTATGAGTTTGCAAGTATTTTCTCTGGGATAGCATCCTGCAATTTCTTTTCTGAGGATTTTACTCTGGTGGCTTTTCTGGGTCTGAGCAGTGGGAGGGGGATGGAGATACCTCAGTATTTACTAAGCTGACTGTTCCTCAATTCTTTTGCCTAGAAAGAACTCCATTTCTGTCCTCTTCAGTATCTGCAGGGAGAGGAGTCAACCAGCCACTTGAGAACTGGATGGAGGCTGAGAATTGGAGTGATCTAACTGCTTATTAGGCTTTAGCTTAATCCTGCTGTCCTTCTGTTTAGTTTCCCCTATTCCCGTGCCTTTTGCCTTTGAAGGTTCTATATGGAAAATTAACTCACTTCCCATGGAAAGCCCTTCAACTCCCTTTGTGGGGAATAAGGTTTGACTTTCTTTCTCTCTGCTAAATCATTTGTCATTCCTTTTTCCAAATTCTTTTTTTCTCATTGACACATAATAGATGTACATATTTTGGGGGGTACATGTGATAATTTGTTGCATTCATACATTGTGTAAAGATCAAATCAGGGTAACTGGGATATCCATGACCTTAAATATTTAACTTTCTTCCAAAATTCTGTCTTCGCATTTCATGTTGATAGATATTTCTTGGTTTCCTAAGGATGGGGTGTGTTTCTGTGACTTGTTCTCCTTGCTGTTTCTGAGTTATTTGTGAGAGAAGGCAGCCGGTGAGTATGTCTTTACTCTGCCATTCTGAAACCAGGTCTCTTACATTTTATAGCAGGAAACATGACTCACCATGTCGTGGATTTCTGTAGTTCCTTTGTTTTGTAAAGTTGAAAGCCTAAAGTTAGAGATAAACAAACTTTTAATCTAATTTGGGCTTTACATTGGCTAACTGGAAGAGATGAATTCTATAGAGAAAGGGCTATGGACACATACCACCAAGCGTCTGGGTAGAATACTACTTCAGCGCACAGGTGTTCTGCCGGTGTGACCACAAGGTAAGCATCTGGATATTAGATACTATCTTTGTTAGTTTTCACCAGATGTTTGGTGTTATGGAATAGACATAGCCATGTAATTAAATTAACTCGTGAGTGAAACACTGAGTTAACAAATAACTTGAAGCTACTCTTCTGTACATCCTGTGTGTGACCATGAATGAGTGAGCCTCTCATTACGTCAGCCCATCCACTGATGAATGCTGTAAGAGGGGCCAAGAAATTCATGTCTGCGGGCACTGATCTGGTAACTGTAACTTTTCACTTGTTCTCTTTCATTCCTAAGGAATCTGTTAAAGTATCACAAGGAGATGGTTTCCATCTATGCTTTCAGAGGCCGAAGAGCTGCCTTAGAGAACTGATTAAATGCACATATTTCTTCCACATATTGGATGTAGGATTCCTCCTACCATCCCTAATTTAACTGGGAAACCACCCTTCTTTTATAACTCTACTGATATCTTGAATATATAATTCAGCAAAATCCCCTTGGCTTGAAAACTGAGCTGGATTGGACTAGAGGACTGAATGCATTTGTCAGATTGGTGCTCGTGGTGGAGTGAGATGTTTAAGTCTGAAGGCTATGTCAAGGCTTTTTAAGGCTGGATATGAGCAACAGATACATATACACACATAAATCTATTTTCAATTACTCTGCTCTTTATTTTCAACCTGTTTTGTAAGGCAGACCTCAAATCCCACCCCCTGGGGGAAGCTTTCTGCACCTTTCCTTGGGTGTCCTCACTGGCTTCCTTGTTTACGATTGGCAGTTGGTCAGCTCTGTGCTTGACTGATGCCAGTGTCACCTTGAAATGAGAGACCTCTATCTCCTGTACCTCAGAAGGGTACAGTGGAAACTGGATGAAGACACCTGCTCTTCCCGAAGCCTCTGAGCTGGCGCTGTGGGCTTAGAGTAGTGTTGAGCAGAAATGTACACAGCACTTTGTTCTCCATGCACGCTCAGTGCACCCGGCCCCACCAGCGGCTTCCTTCCTGGGGATGCATCCAGTCGGCCTGGAAGGTGCCAGGTCAGTTCTCTAAGGTGATTTAGGCGAACTCCATGGTATAAGGCAAAGGACTTCCAGAGCAGGTGCAGGACTCAGGCCAGCATGAGAGGAATGTCCCTTCACTCCTCACAGTTCTACACATTAGGAAACTCTCATCCTTTAGACAGCAGAGATACACAGGAAGGGCTAAGATGGGCCGCTGTCACAGGGAGAGCCGGCAGCCTCAGAGAGAACCGAGATGATTGCTGGTTAAAAGTCTCCATGTGGATCTACTGGGTGGCTTTGGGTAAAAGGACTCCCACAGCCAGGCACGGTGGCTCACACCTGTAATCCCAGCACTTTGGGAGGCCGAGGTGGGTGATGACTTGAGCTCAGGAGTTTGAGACTAGCCTGGGCAACATGGTGAAACTCTGTCTCTATGAAAAATACAAAAAATTAGCCAGATGTGTTGGCACACGCCTGTGGTCCCAGCTGCTCAGGAGGCTGAAGTGGGAGGATCACTTCAGCCTGGGAAGTCGAGGCTGCAGTGACCTCAGACTGCGCCACTGAACTCCAGCCTGAGCAACAGAGTCAGGCTTTGTCTCAAAAAAACAAGCAAAAAAAGGAACTTCTGCCAGAAGGCCCTTGGAGTGATATAAACATAGTTGGCAGTAAAAAAATATTTATAATTAATTACCCAGGGCAGGTCACACACACAAATACACACACACACACACACACACACACACACAACCTAATAAAACAGAAATCAGAAACTAGTGATTTTATTTTCTCTTTAATTTTTTCATTTTCACATTTTCATTTTGTTTTAAAAATTTCACTTTTTTCAATATAAAAGGAATAACTGACCTATCGTCAAGGTAACCAATATTAATAGCTTGGCATGTCCACCTTTTTATCTTTTCTTAATTCAGACTTTTTGGGGGGTGTCACTGTTGCTTTTGCAAAAAGGAGATTATAATATGAACATTTATTCGCATCTTGACTTTCATTCTTTACAATACATCCTGTCCTCTTTCTAGATCAACAGATTTTTTTTTTCTTTTTTGAGACAGAATCTCACTCTGTCGCATAAGCCGAAGGGCAATGGTGCATTCTTGGCTTACTGTAACCTCTGCTTCCTGGGTTAAAGTGATCCTCCCAACTCAGCCTCCTAAGTAGTTGGGACTACAGGTGCACACCACCAACACAGCTAATTTTATTTATTTATTTTATTTTTTATTTTTGTAGAGACAGGATTTCACCATGTTGCCCAGGCTGGTCTCAAACTCCTGAGCTCAAGCCATCCACCCACCTTGGCCTCCCAAAGTGCTGGGATTACAGGTGTAGCCACCGCACCCAGTAAACAGATAGTCTCAATTTGTTCATTTTTGTTGGTGCATAACATTCCAGAGAATGGATCAACCACAGTTAATTCAATTATTTAGTTACAAACATTCAAGTTTTTTCCAGTGATTTTGTCACTACAAATAAGTCTGTAGTGCTCTAATGTTCTACTATAATTATGTATTATTTATTTTAGAAAAACATTTAAAATATATTAATGAAAAAGAGATTAAAAGAAAGATAATTATACTATGAAGCTGGGAAACACTATACTATGTAATACTATAAAGTCAATGATTTGGAATGAATACATAGAAGAATGCATTAAAATGTTACCTGGGAATGAGGCTCCATGCCACGTCTCTCTTGCAATAATGATCTTTTCATTGCAGTGTATGTCTCCCAATGCACACTGCAAACACCTTAAGGTCATAAACCAGGCCTTTCTTCCTTGGCTCCTCCAAAGCTCTGAGCATAGCCTTGCCAAAGGCAAACAGTCCCAGGCCCACACATCCCAGGGTGCGCCAACAGTTTCTTCTAAAAAAATAGCAGTTTAGACTTCAGAATGAAATTTTCCCAAGTATACAATGTTATAAACTGGTATAGTCTCATGCCAGCCCACAAACCCTTCTTTTAACCCATAATGAAGCTGAACTATGTACTTATAATATTATAGTTTCTTATTATTTCTGTGGGAAAAAATGTTCTGAATTCCAAATGAGGATCTGGGCAGAGGAGCCCTACTCTACTCTGTGTGTGTGTGTGTATGTGCGTGTGTGTGTCTGTGTGTGTGTGAGAGACAGAGAAGGGGAAAGTCCTTTCCCTCACTGCACTCAAACAAGATGTTCTTGTCTTTCCTCTTCTGCCGATCTGATTGGGTATGGACATGGAGCGAGTGAAATAGACAATATGATAAGTAAACATGAAAATGCCAGAAAGAAAGCCAAAGAGCAAATTTAACATAGATGTCTGATATTTTTCTTTGAGTCCTCATTCATTTTTGAGATTTAAGAATTTGAATTTGATTGCTAAGAATATAGTAATTGAAATTTAATGTCAGCGAAATGAAATTTACAGTTAGAAAAGACACTTTAGTTGTTACAGATTTCTTGGAATTCTTAAGCATATTTAAAACATGATAGTCATCAAAACAAAATATTATTTAGATATTGATGATGAGCATGGGATGTATCATTTATTAATAGCTATTGAGCTGGTCACACGTTAATTGATACATTATTTTTATACTTTGGGAGCACTGAATCCCAGAAAGTTTGTTCTTATATGTTATCATAAGTTCCTTCGGAGAGTCAATATTTGAACTGCTAAGATAAAAACAAATGCTTCTAAAAAGGAAGTATCTTGATGAAATGAAAGACTGGGAGAAACTATACAGCACTTGTAGAAAAAAATTTTCATCTATGTAACTTGAATATACACATAGATTTAAAAATTCTTAAAAGATGTGTTAATCAGTGCTTTCTGGTTTGAAGCATGGTAGAAAAACCAGCTAAGCATTACAGACAGATAATATAAAAAATCGTAAGCATATCAGGAAATAGGTTCTGAAATCACCTATAAAATTATGTAATTTTTTTTTTTTTTTTTTTTTGAGACCAAGTCTTGCACTGTCGCCCAGGCTGGAGTGCGGTGGTGCAATGTCGGCTCCCTGCAACCTCCGCCTCCCAGGTTCAAGTGATTCTCCTGCCTCAGCCTCCCAAGCAGCTGGGATTACAGACACCCACCACTATGCCCAGCTAATTTTTTGTATTTTTGTATTTTTAGTAGAGATGGGGTTTCACTGTTGGCCAGGCTGGTCTCCAATTCCTGACCTCGTGATCTGCCCTCCTTGGCCTCCCAAAGTGCTGGGACTGCAGGCATGAGCTACTGTGCCCGGCCAGCATTTTGTCTTAACAAAAGTCAAATCTATTCTCAAAAATATTAACTTTTCAATAGGAACAAGAATCACCCATAGCCCATCACTCGGAGACACCCACTGTTCATGTTTTGATGTACTTCCCTGTGGTTTCATGTATGTGCCCATCTTTACGGTAGTCATACTCTTCTCCTCTTACTCTCAATGTATAGCAGAAATATTTCCAACTAACATGCTTAAGCTCATAATCAGCAAAAGTATCAACAAACGAAAATGTTATCTATGTGGTAAGATATTTCTAAGCATTGTGAGAGATGATAGAATGAGGGATAACGTTCCTCTAATTTCTCCATCAGCAAAAAAGGTTTGTCAGAAACTGTCTTAACAGTGTGATATCCACTGCACACATTGTGACACAAGTGGCCATAATGCTGTTGGTTCTGTGGAGTCTGGATAAGTAAGCAACAACAAGGAAGGGGCCCCATGGGGGGTGGGGGCTTATGTGGGGGAGGGCCCTAAGTGGGGAAGAACAATGAACAGTTGTAAGAGATGGCTAATCACAAACATCTGTGGGCACAAAGACCTCTGTTTTGCACGTAGCCCCTCCAGCACGACCCTATTAGATTTCCCTCCAGCCCGTTTCTTTGCAGACAGCCCCTTCTCTGCTGTGCTGCCTGTTGCAACCTTGCAACGTATTTTCACACTTTCTCTAATCAATCTCCCTTTTTTTTTTTTTTTTTTTTTTCCTACAACTATCTTGGTAAATCCTTTACCAACTGTGAAGCCTGCCCTGGTAGTAGCACCCATGACACATTCTGCATCATCAGAAAGACCAAAAGATCTTATCAAGATAGGAAATAAAACTAAAGAAAACTGGAGGCATTTTGAGCATAATTTGACGATGATGGCCCTGTAATGTGGGTATCTCACAAGTGACTGCCTCTGCCTGGCTGCCCAACACGAACTTGCTAACTAAGGTGATGCTGGCCAAGCCGTCTGCTGTTTGCAGTACTGTTTCTTCTCTCCTTCAGTCTTACAGCATTTCAGTCATGTTTGGCTGTGTTTTCTTTCTTCTCTCTAATTATTTGAAATGAAGTAAAACTAATAGTTGATATTAATGATTTTGATTTTTTTCCTATTTTTTAAATAAACATTATCTTTTTCCTAAATGACAGTCTACCCAGAACTTCAATATGTAAGACAGAAAAAAGCAGACCTTTGTTTGGAAAGGAGCGGTGCCTAAAGCCAGGATCCACAGTTTTAGGTTGAGAAAATACATGATGGGCTGTGGAAACCAGTATTTTCTTTCAAATTACAGCGCATTCAAATTTTACTTATGCTGATTGTTTTGCCAACAAAAATTCAGTTTTGCATAAACCTTTTATCACACAAGGAGTTTCTGATGGAAATATCTGAAAATTTTTAGAAATCAAAAAAGTGAATACATTTGAAAAGTTTGAAATGAATGTTGGTTTTGTGGTGACACAATCTCTGAAAATTATTACTGTTCATTCAAGATGGAATGAGGAAAACTGTGTGTGCCTGAAATCCACAGTTGAATATACTTCTTCTTATTTTTTTTTGACACAAGATCTTGCTCTGTTGCCCAGGCTAGAGTACTGTGACACCACTGAAACTGACCCAATAGTCCCATAGACAGTTTTTTTTTTTTTTCTTGGAAAACCATATACATTGATCCTTCTGTTCTTAAAGCTTGAAATTTATATTTGTTTTATCTGAGCTTCTTCCTCAGGAAAGGACCTCCAGTTCTGGCAAAAAGTACCTAAGAACTGAAACTTACCAGATAATCGTATCCAGACAATGAGATGCCAGGCCCTCATTCATCATGATTGCTTCCTTGCTCCTCCCTAGTTTCTGCTTTCTTACACATTATTATGCTTCTTCCCTGCCACATAAACCCCTGATTTTGGTGGTCAGGGAGATGGATTTAAGACTGATCTCCCATCTCCTCGGCTGCAACACCCCATGAAAACCTTCTTTCTTGGCAATAATTGTTGTCTAGTGATTAGCCTTCTGTGAGGTGAGCAGCGGGACCTAGACTGAACCCCTGGCATTTTGGGGACATGGTCATGGCTCACTGCAGCTTTGAACTCCTGGGCTCAATAAATCCTCCCATCTAAGCCTCCCAAGTAGCTGAGACCACAGGCTCGAGCCACCATGCCCAGCTAATTTTTGTATTTATTTATTTTTTTTGTAAAGACAGGGTCTGTTTGTGTTGCTCAGGCTGGTCTCGAACTCCTGGGCTCAAGCGATCCTCTTGCCTTGGCCTCCCAAGTACTAGGATTATACACGCGAACCACCACACACACCTGGCCTAGCTTTTTTTTTTCTTTTTAAAGTTGTTGTGTATTTGTGTGGGTGTGTTTCGTAAAATAACATTAATTAACTTTATTTATTTGTGGAAATGGAAATTGGAGAGAAAGTTAAAGGGGAATAAATATTTTGAGTTAGGAATTCAAAAATAGAATTAAAAAGACTGAATTATTTTAGAGTGTTATAAATGTGTTATGCAACAGACTGAGAGGGCAATAAAGAACAGTTGGAAATTCCTCTAAGAAATCAATGATTTGTCAGGTGCAGTGGCTCATACCTGTAATCCCAACATCTTGGGAGGCTGATGCAGGAGGATCATTTAAGGCCAGAAGTCTGAAACCAGCCTGGACAACATAATGAGACCCTGTCTCTACAAAAATTATCAAGGCCTGGTGGTGCGCACCTGTGGTTCCAGCTACTCAGGTGGTTGAGGCAGGAGGATTGCTTGAACCCAGGAGTTCAAGGCCGCAGTGAGCCGTGATTGTGCCATTGCACTCCAGCCTGGGTGACAGGGAAAGACCCCAACTCTAAAAAACTTAAAAAAAATCACAACTGAAGAAATCCTTGCATTTCATTGATGTTGGAGAGACAATTGGGAAATATAGTGTCAATTTTTAAAACCACAAGTTGATCTTATTTAGAACCCTTCAAAATCTTCCTGTTGCTCTTAAAATAAAATGCAAACCCCTTATTCTGGTCTCTTCCACCTATTCACCACATCCCTGTCCTCTTTCTGTCACATAACTCTGAAGTCAGTCATTTCCTGTCTGTTCTCAGAATATTGCCAGGCCCTCTTGCTTCCCAGACCTCTGTCCCCACTCTTTGCTCTGCTTGGGTGCAGTTGGTATCTGTGGAGGGTCGAATTGTGCTCTCCTCCTGCAAATTCATATGCTGAAGTCCTAACTCCCAGTACCTCAGAACATGGCCTTATTTGGACATAGGGTATTCGGAGATATAATTAGTTAAAATGAGGTCCTGTGGGAGTAGGGTGGGCTCCTTATCCAATATGATCAATATAAGTGTCCTTATAAAAAAAGGAAATGTGGACACAGACACGTGTGCAGGGAGAACACCCCATAACCATCAAGACAGAGAGCGGGGTGATGCATTTACAAGCCAAAGCAAGCCCCAGCTTGCTGGCAAACCACCAGAAGCCAGGAGGTGTGGAAGTCTCCCCCAGAGCCTTGAGAAGGAACCAACTCTGTGGATGCCTTGTTCTCAGACTTCCAGCCTCCATAACTGTAAGACAATACATTTTGGTTATTTAGGCCACTCAGTTGTGGGGCTTTCTTATGGCAGCCTTGGCAAACTAATACAGGACCACATCATTCTTCACGTCTTGACTTAAATCTCATTTCCTCAGAGTAAGCTTCTTGACCACCCGGTTGGCACAGTATTTTCTACCAAAGCTCCTGTTGATTTCCTTCAGAGCACTGAGACAACCTGTGACTATTGTGTTGGTTTGCTTGTTTATTTGTCTGTTGCCTTCACCTTCACTAGAGCATCAGGGGCATGGGCGTAGAGGTCTTGTCTAGCTCTTGCTGTCTTCACAGCAGCTCTCAGAGTGCCTGGAGCATCCCAATGCTCACTAAACATGGATGGTAAATGTCACCAAGATGAATCAAAGGTTAAGGAGACTGTGCCAAGAGTTGTGCATGTGAATTGCCATGCACATTTGGTATTTAGCAGAGATAAAGTTCTTTAAGGAAGTGAGAACTTTTAAAATGTTCTCAATCCTTTGTTTTATGACACTCTTCTGTCTTTCTGATTGGCAAATTTCCAAACATTTTCAAATAGAATAAAGGTGTATTATTCAGAATGCTATGAAGTTTGGGAAGGAAGAGAACACACTGAACATCATCACGCTTCATATGCTGAGACCAAAGGTTTACAGAGAAATAGTAAACGTTGTAGCACATGAACAAAGAACCTGAATAGACATTTTCCATACAAGACATACAAATGGCCAACAGGTGTATGCAAAAGTGCTCAACATCATGAATCATCAGAGAAATGCAAATCAAAATCACAAAGAGATATACCTCCCTCCTGTTAGAAGGGCTATAAAAGGGAACCTTTGCACACTTGGTGGGAATATAGACAGTTGCAGCCATTATGGAAACCAGTATGGAGGTTCCTCAAAAAATTAAAATGGAATTACCATTTGTATGACAGTACCAAATGAAACCACCATGCAATCCAGCAATCCCACTTCTGGGTACATATCACAACGCAATCAAACCAACATTGTGCAGAGATGTCTGCTCCCTTGTGTTCGCTGCAGCGCTATTTCCAGTGGCCAAGATGTGGAAACAACCGGGTGTCCACCAATAGATGAACAGATAACAGATTGTGGTTCATATATACGATGGAATATTATTCAACCATAAAAAAGAGAAAGAAATCCTATCTCATCTGCAACATGGATGAACTTGGAAGACATTATGCTAAGTAAAATAAGCCAGACACAGAAAGACAAATATTGTGTGGTTTCACTTATATGTGGAATTTATAAATGTTAAAACTCATAGAAGCAGAAAGTAGAATGGTGGTTGCCAGGGATTGGAAGTGGAATGGAGAGATGTTAGCCAAAAGATTAAAAACTTAGTTATGTATAATATCGTAAGTTCTGGGAAGCTAATCACAGCAGGGGGTTCGCGGATGTTTTAATTCATTTGTGGTAATTGTTACACAATATATATATCTCAAATAATCATATTTACTTTGAATATGTTCAATCTTTATTTGACAATTACATACTTTATTTTTACTTACTTAAAATATTGATTGATTGATTGATTGATTGATTTATAGACAGGGCCTCTTTCTGTCACCCAGTCTGGAGTTCAGTGGCATGATTACAGCTCACTGCAGACTTGAACACCTGGTCTCAAGGGAGCCCCCTGCCTCAGCCTTTCAAGTAGCTAGGACTGTAGGTGCACGCTACCACACCCTCCTAATTGTGTGTGTGTGTGTGTGTGTGGAGACCGTCTCGCTATATTTCCCAGGCTGGTTTTGAAATCCTGTCCTCAAGTGTTCCTCCTGCCTTGACCTCCCAAAGCTCTGAGATTACAGGAATGAGCCACCATGCCTAGGCGACAAATATTTTAAAATAAGAAAACAAACATAAACACTATTAAAAATTTCTTCAAATATACAGATGACCAGTGAACCAAGTAGTCTCCTAAATTTAGGTTACAAATTTGAAATGTATTCTTTAAACTATCTTTAATACCCAAAACTATTCTAGTAATTGCTCTGCAGGACGTCAAGGCAAAGCTAGAGACACTGTGTCCCTCTGTCTTTAAAGGTAAAAGGACTACTTTATAGTTTGTCACCAGAGAGAAATAATGAATATTTCACATATTTCACAGCCATTTGGGAAATTATGCCAAAAAACACTTCAGGAAGTTTTCAAAGTTGAAAGCCTTCCTTTGGGGAGGGAAAAACGCACGCACGCATGCGCACACGGACACACACAGACACACAGACACATACACACACACAGAAATCCAGGCAATTTTAGAGAATGTGTTTTCCCTTCAGAACAGGGCAGAATGAGTATTACCCAAAACTGGGCAATATATTACTCAATGTAAACTCATGATTTTCAGAAAACAGTTGCAACAAAATGACCCCCACTTCCCGGTTTCTTATAAAATGGAAGCAACTATTACATAAAGTAATAGTCAAACATGCTCAAGAATGGTTCGACTTGAGGCCAATGACCTTTGAACTTTGACTGATGGTTCTTTCAATCCCATCACTGTTCTACTGTCGCACAAAATTTAACTTGACTTTGTGTTTATTCAACTTGGACTTCACAATAATGTTCTTTGCAAGGCAGGACTGTTATCTGTGGCTTTTGTATTGGCAACTGCTCTGGCAAGCGTGGAACTCTCGTTTTCCATGACTTTCTAATCCCCTGAATTGCAGCACCTCGGAGGGGAGCCCCAGTGGCCAAGACAGAAGTGGTCCTAGTGATCCTGGGGAGAAAACTGAGCATCAGCTTGCAGACCTAAAGGTTCCTGATTTAATCATAGTTATAAATACTTAGGTTTTCACGCATATGCCTTCATGTTACGCATTCCTAGGTTGAATGTACAGTTCTAAAGTCTGTGATTATAGGTGGAGATGATGTCGGTGCCATTACTCGGATGCCACGGTGGAAATCAACATGTCAACCTACCAGACTGTAAGCAAATGGCTTAGAAGGCTGGGACTTTCATTCATTTGGTTCACTGCTGTATCCCTAGTGCTGGGAAATGTTCTTGAGTGCTCAACAAATATGACTTGAATGATTATTTTCTGAAACTTTCAATTTTAGGAAGCTAAATTAAAAACCCATTTGAAAGGGGTCAACTTTGAAGGTGTCTTTACATTTCTTCCTTAGTTAAGATCTACTCAGAGAGATCTGGCACTATTGTGCTCAAGTAATACTGTCCTTACCCGACTCCCCTGAAAACAAATGAGTCCTAAGGCAGCCAGGCAGATCTTTTACGATGTTCCATCCCACAAGTGAAATATAAACATGCTTCACCCAGGAGATGACTCTAGTTTCACTATACAAGACCCTTCAACTTTTTTCACATTAGACTGAAGTGTTAGGTCAGATTTCCTCAGTATGGCAAAGGTGACTCTTTGTTTTGAGACCGAGTCTTGCTCTGGCTCTGTCGCCCGGGCTGGAGTGCAGTGGCACAATCTGGCTCGCGGCAAGCTCCGCCTCCCAGGTTCACATCATTCTTCCGCCTCAGCTTCCCGAGTAACTGGGACTATAGGTGCCTGCCACCTCGCCCGGCTAAGTTTTTGTATTTTTAGTAGAGACGGGGTTTCACCGTGTTAGCTGGGATGGTCTCGATCTCCTGACCTCGTGATCTGCCCGCCTCAGCCTCCCAAAGTGCTGGCATTACAGGCATGAGCCACCGTGCCTACTTTTTTACACAGGCTTCCAGAAAGGCTGTAGTTTCCACAGAGATTCATTATTATATGCATCTCATCAAAGGGCTAAGAAATACTTCTTGACTGTATCAGTACCATGCGGCTGTTTTGGTTCATTGGTACGTATTTGGTTTGCAGTGACATGTCATCAAGGGCCTAAGAACAGAAATTCATTCTATCTTATGTTTTATGAGTTTAGGGGCCTGGAAAATTGCAAGCAACACCCATGCTTCAGGGAGGCCCCGGGACTAAGGAAAGGGGGCAGTCTGTGAGTCCTCCAGTTTCCCAGCTAATCAATGAAGTGAACAGTGCAAGGTTGTGGAAAAGATGTTCTCTCTGATTTGGGACATATATAATTTGTTGCACCTGAGGCATGTGTAGGAGTTAATGTGTCCAGAGCTCAGAAGTTACAGATTTTGGAGTCATCAGCAAATAGTGATATCTGAAGCCCTGGGCGTGGAGGAGAGCACCCAAAGATAAAGCATGTAGAATGAGAAAATAAGAGGGTTGAGGATAGAATGCCTGGAAACACCATAATTTAGGGGGCTGGCAGCAGACGAGGAGCCGGCCAAGAACTAGAATAGGACAGCAGGCTGTCACATGGGCATCGCGGAGAGCAGGCTGCACAGTCAGCATTCTTAAATCCTACACAGAGACGGAGATGAGGATTGGAAATGGTCCCTTAGAAAGATCACTAGAAGGAAATACATAAAAATATCCACAGGTCTATTCCTGACTAGTGAGATGTCAGGTGGCTTATGTTCTTCTTTCACCATTCTTGCATCTTCCAAATTCTGTTCAAAAAAAATTTGTTACATTTATATTAAAAAGCTATTAAAATATAATACAAGGCTCTGATCAAGTCTGAAATATTTTATGAGAGCATGATGAAAAGAGCAAGTACTTATTAATTCACAAGTATTTCGGTGCCTGTGTGCCGGGCACCATGCTAAGGATAAAACAATGAACAAGAGGACAGCTCTGTTGTTTGACAAAAAGGAAGGGAGGCTGGTTTGGCAACGGAGGGATGCAGGGCTTGTGGGGCACAGTGGCAGGAGATGAGGCTGGAAAGGTCGTTTGGTGCCAGATTACAATGGACTTTATGTGTCTTGTCAAATAATATGGCCTTTATTCTGAAGGTTACACAGAGGCTTTTGAGGGGGCAGTGTTAGGTTTGGAATTGTACTTTACCTGAAGTTAATTTTCTACTGAATTTTGGCAGTAGTGTGGCTGCTGACCTGAGGGAGTCCAAACAGGAGACCAGGAGCACAGGCAGCAGGCAAGTGCAATAACTGAATGAAGGCAGTGCCCTGGGCATAGGCCAGGCCCAGAGATATTTAGGGGTAGTGTCAATAGGATATGACTGATTGGATGTATGTTGCACAAAGTAGGACATTAAGAAAAAAAAGGAACAACAAACTTCTTCCTGCTTATGAAAGACCATAATTAAGGCAATTGCCTTTCCTGAAACATGTTCCTTTGGAAGTCAAGCATGAGCATCACAGAAGCTATCTGTACCCAGCAAGTGAGTTTCCAGTTAGCCTCATGCATGGATAAGTGGTTAGGATGCAGGATACAGGTTCATGGCCCCAGCTCCGTCTGGCTCCCCTGAAATCACACCACAGAGACAGCTGCCTTTTATAAACACAAGGCAGGCGGTGTTAGCTGGTCCAACTAGAACTCTATTTCTTTCACCTGGGGCCTGTGCATGGAGGCTGATGACATGAGAGTGGAATCCCACGTGTGTGGTGAACGAGAAGTTCAAAGTGACACCTTGCATTCCTCCCTTCCTCTCGACTCTCCTCTTCCCGCTCCAGGGAAAATAAAGGAAGACGATTGTTTTGGTACAGAAAAAAAAAAAAAAAAAATACTAGGTTTTTAACTTGTGTCCCCGGGTTGGGTAAAGAATGACAACTATTCTACAGTTTGTATAGACTTTACCTTAGTGATCATTGCTATATGACATAAGACAGTCAGTGGCTGGGCCAGGCGCTGTTGCAGGCCTGTAGTCTCAGCTACTTGGGAGGTTGAGGCAGGAGGATCGCTTGACGCCAGGAGTTCAAGGTTACAGTAAGCTATGATATAGCACAGCCTGGGTGACAGAGCAAGACCCTCTCTCTCTCTCTTCTTTTTTTATTTGTTTTTGAGACAGAGTTTCCCTTTTATTGCCCAGGCTGGAGTGCAATGGCACCATCTCGGCTCACCACAACCTCTGCCTCCTGGGTTCAAGCAATTCTCCTGCCTCAGCCTCCCCGAGTAGCTAGGATTACAGGCATGCACCACCATGTCTGGCTAATCTTGTATTTTTAGTAGAGATAGGGTTTCTCCATGTTGGTCAGGCTGGTTTCGAACTCCCGACCTCAGGTGATCCTCCTGCCTCGGCCTCCCAAAGTGTTGGGATTACAGGCATGAGCCACCACGCCCAGCCTACCCTGTCTCTTAAAAAAAAAAAAAAAAAAAATGAATATTACAATAGAGGGAATAAGGAATAATGTGTATGTGAGGTCTATTTCTGAGACCAGAGTCACAAAACAGAATCCTGAACCCTTAGCTATTTCCTTACCACACACGTTTACTTGGATACTTCCATTTTTCCAGTCTATATAATTCAATACTTTTGTGACAGAGAGGTGTTGGAGTTTTTTTCTCTTTTTTTTTTTTTTTTTAAGGCAACTGTTTACATACAAACAGCTATGGTCTCCCAGGAAGGAACTTTCTGTGTTGAATACAGAAGTCTGGGAAAAGACTGATGAAACTGCATGCGAGGAAGAAACAGATCTAACTAAATGTGAATCTACACTTTTTTTAAAGCAAGGAACCACAAAGGGTAGGTCCCAAGGAAGTTGCATTGCTTGCTGCACCTGTCACGCGGGCTGTACCTTCTTCTCTCATTTATTTCCATTTACAGCCTTGAAAACTGAGGCCTTAGGCTTTGGTTGAAAACCGAGGCCAAGGGTGCCCAGCCGGTGAGTTAAGGAGGCCCAAGCCGAATTTTGCTGGAAGTGCTCCAGTATAAAGCCTCTCTCAGAACCAGCCGCCACCAAGACGTCTTGAAGTCAAAGTAACTCACACCCTTGTCCACCTCGCCCTGCAATGAAGAAACTTCGGTCGCACAGGCTCCATAACTCATCTTGGCGTGGGCTGTGACTTACTGGGGGATGGGCCTCCTTTTCGTTCTAGCTACTAAGTGGAGCGGAGTGCCAGGTGGTGTCAGAGGGCGGGGCGGCCCCTCCAATGGTGGCACCCTCAACCACGGATAAGGTTCCAATTAGGTAAGGACGCAAGCAATGCTGTCGTTTCGGTTGACTGCTCCTTTCATTCCTTGGAAGTGGTCAGCGTCACAAAACGAATTTTCATTCGCTCTAAGCAGTCACACCAGCCCTGCTAACCGGATGGTCGGAGCCCCGTGCTTTCGCCGGACTCCCTCTTGGAACCTTCAGGCCACCCTGAGGATGGGCAGTCGGGTGCCCGCCCTCCTCCCCTACCGCCGCGGGCCTGCGCCCTCCACCCCGGACCGCGACTCGGGCGCTCTAGCGGCGCGTGCGGGCGCCCCTGGGTGCGAGCCACCGACTCACGAGCCGCTGCTTGTTGCTCCCGCCGCCGCGACCTGGGGAAGCGAAAATGAAATTGACTTTTCCGAGAAATGATGAAAGCGGCGCTGCCCGCCAATGAGCTGCGGCGGCGAACTTCCGCACCTCCCGGCCGGGCCGCTCGCGCCCTCCCTCCGCCTCCACCTCCTGGTTGCACAAGCTTGAAACAAACACTGGGGAGGAAGGGCGGAGGGAGGAGGGCGGAGAGGGGAGGCGAGGGAGGGAGCGCGGCCGGAGGAGGGCGGGGGGTGGGGGGATTTCCAGCCGCGGCTCTTCGCAGTTTCCTCTCCTTGTTTTGCTTTCGATCTGGACTGTTCTCAGGCAAGCCGGGGAGTAACTTTTAGTTTTGCTCCTGCGATTATTCAACTGACGGGCTTTCATTTCCATTTCACACACCCTAGCAACACTTATACCTTGCGGAATTGTATTGGTAGCGTGAAAAAAGCACACTGAGAGGTAACATTTTTCAAATAATAGTTGTGACTGTGCGTGTGTTTCTCTCGAGGGCATGTTTCTGGGGACTGTGGGGGGCCGTGTGTGTATGCGTGTCCTGATACCTTGACACGATGTTTTGCAGACGGAAAATGCCGGGGTTCATAAATATTAATACCGATTTTTGGAGGAACAGTCGGCGCAATTATGGATCGTCTGATTTTAGGGGAAGCAGGTTCTGCTGCTGTTGCTGCTGCTACTGGGGCTGCTGAGGCTGCGAGGAGGAGGAGGAGGTAGAGAGGGAGGAGGAGGAGGAGGAGGAGGAGGTTGGTGGAGGTTTAATTTCACTTTTGGATTTGCAGATGCGGAGAGGTGGCTCCATGGACACAGACCTGCTGTGTGTGCTTCTGCGCCCCAGGTGTTGTGTGTGGGGGTGCAGGTCCGCTGGAGTCGGGCCTCATTTAAAACAAAATTGTGTGTATGTGCGTGTTTGTGTGTGCGCGCGTGTGTGTGCAGCCACCGCCGTCAGCGGATCCGAAGGAGGGGAGCGGGTCCTTCTCGGTGCCCGCGGCGGCGTCTCTCCAGGCTGCCTCCAGCGTAAATAAGCAGGCACCGCCGCCCGCCCGGCTGCCCGCGCCCGCGCCCCGGCCGGGAGGAGCGCCTCCAGCCACGGCCAGAGGAAACTTGCTGGGGCGCCCCGCGGCGGTCCCGGGGCTCGCCTGCCTGCCGGGCTCGGAGTCGGGTCGCAGGCGTCGGGTGCCAGCGGCCCGGGCGGGAGGGCGGGCTCCGAGCCGGGCCGGGCGCCGGGCCTGGCCGACGCGCCCTGCTTCCTGGGGGCTGGGCCGCCGCCGCCGCCGCTCGGAAGGGACGCCGCGTCCTCCTTCCCGCCGGCCAGCGCCCGGTCGGGCCCTGGGGCTTTGTCATTGCACTTGTCCCGGCGCGCGAGGGGCTCGGGCGGCGCGTCCCGGGAGCGCACCGCGCCGAGGGGTCAGCCGCCCGGGCCGCGGCCTAGCTCCGTGCGCCCCCGGGTCCCCGCAGGCGCCCCCGGCCGGCCTCGCGCGCTGGGCCTGACCCGCCTCGGCTACGGAGCGGGCGAGGTGGGGGCGGGGAGCCTCCGGGGACCGAGCGGCGCCGTGGGGCCGGCGTCCCCTCGGGGTCCCGGGGCGCGGGCCGCGGCGGGGTGGGGACGCGAGTGCCCGCCCCGTGCCCTCCGACCCGGCTCCGGGCGCCGGGTGACATTCGCCCGCTGGCCGAACATGGTTGGTGCAAAGCCGCGGCGGCCGCCACTTCCTTTCCGCCTCGCCGGTAGGGCTCGCCCACCGAGTGAAGCCGGCGGCGGCCAATCGCGGCGCCCGCCTGCTCCCAGTGGCACCGTCTGGGGGCCAGCGCCCGCCAGGGCTGGGGAAGCCGTTCCAAGTTCCAAGGGTCGCGGGTGTAACTCATGCCCCTCCCAGCACGCGCCGGCGTCTCCCCTTGGCCCCCGGTCTGGGTGCGTTTGCCACCGTCTCCTCCTTGTTCCCTAAGAAGCGGGGGAGGGGAAGGAGGCTGGCAGCCTGGGCCGGGCGCCAGGGCCGTGGTCGGGCACCAGGTGAAACGCCCGGGTCAGTCTGTGTAGGCCGGACCCTTGGCGATCGGCTGCGGATGTGATCCCGGGGACTGGCAGCCGAGGTAGCTCAGAAGAGCGAGGTGGCTTTCGCTCGTTTCTAACCCGCTACTGTCTGAAACTTGGGGACATATTACCCGCCCCCTCCCTCTTCAACCACCTCCCTCCGGTTGCTCCTTGTCCTTGGTTATGGAAGGAGAAAACTCAGTTCTAAATGAGGAAAAGTGGTGCTGGCATTTCGTCTTCAGCCACCGGCCTCCCTATGGCTGTGACTCGTCTGCTTTTGATGAATAGCCAGGAGGGATGGAGGATCGTTAGATTTCCTGTTGTGGATTTTCAGGAATCACCGAGACTGCTGTCAAGCCTGCAGTCAGTTACTAGTTTTCCTATCTACTGTAGGTTCTCTTCGAGCAGTTCAGTTTTTGGTGCTTAAGGGCAGGTGCACAAGGGGGTCGGGGGTTAGACCAGGCGGTGGATAACCTTGATGCCAGGCAGATGCAGTTATCCCCACCAGGCCTAGAGGGTGACTGTTTAACTTCACCGCGCACGAAGATTCAGGATTCTCTGATTTCCCCAACTTTCCTTTATTCTTCTTTTAGGGGGAGAAGGGGCAAAAATAGAAACCTAAAAAACCCTGGGAAAAGGAGCCTTTTCTGAGGAAACTTCAGCAGATGAAATATTTAAGACTTGAACTGGGATCTCTAGGGGGAACGTTGGAACATCTATTGATTGATGTGTCAAAGTCCGGAATTTCACGTAATTAGTGAACGATTATAACTTGTAACTTTGTTGTGTAAGAAATTACATTTTGGTCTCTTAGATCCAAGAGTTCTTGTCTGTTACGATTTGTAACTGCTTGTTAAAATTAAACATTTACATATTTCATTCTCAGTGAGTTGTCATTTTTTTGTTAGAGAAAGTTCCAGTTATTTCAGATTTACTTACCTGTAAAAATGTCATCAAAAGCAAGGATTTGTAGTCAAACTGGAAGCAAATTATGGCAAACACATGTGTGCCATGAAGTTCTGACAGCCCTATGAACAATGGTCCCACCTTTATCCCACTTTCTGAAACACTTTATTAGGCAAATAGCGCACCAGAGCGAAAGATGTTTGAACTTACTGGAAAAATAGAAACTTTGGATACTCCACATTTGATGTGCATCAATTTTCTCATGTTACCAACGATGTTATGTTTTTATTCTTAACCTCATCTCGTACAAAACTCTGTTGTTTTTAGAGCATTTTCACATAATATGCTTTTGATAGTGAAAAACCACTGTACTCTATCTAAATTGAGTATCTGGGTTATAGTTCCCTTATCTACCTTATACCAAAAAGGGCTTAACGCAGACGAGATAATTTAGGTAGACACTCAATAAATATCCTTAGCACATCTATTAAAAGCCAGACACAGTGCTAGCCTCTGTGTACTCAACTGACAGCGAGAAAGACAGTATCTTTACGCTAGGCTGTGTTCTGGTTAGTGAGCTGATCATTAACAACAAAAAATACATACAGTTATTACCTTTTGGGGTTACCTGTAAGGAGGGTAATAATAATTCTTAACTATGTCTCATAGCGTTGCTTTCATGAACAACTGAGATACTGTATATGAAAGAACATTGCATAAATTATGGCAGTCTACAAATGTGTAAGGCGTTAACTTTCAAAATTCTGTCAGATTATTCTTAATGTAAAAGGGCCAGATAATCATGACTGGATTAGACACTGTCTTTCTCATGGAATTTCCAGCAAGGAGAGATTTTACTTCTGAGCGTACATAAATAATGATAAAAGATTAAACATGGAATAACTGTTTTATGTAAAGTATCAAAAAATATTTAACAGTGAAACCCGATATTGTCAGTGAATTTCTTCCTTTCAGAAGGAAAGTTAGGTGGTATCCATGGAGACCAAATGATATGGAAATAATAGTGATTGGACCAATGTATTTTCCCTCTTTCTATCAGATAAGAAAATCTTCCCAAGCCTCTCTGTGGTTTAGTCTGAATCTTCTTCACTCTCGTGTCAGCTTCTTCATTATCTGCCATTGCAGGTGTGCACTGGGCTGATTTTAGTATTTTGCTTTTACCGTCTTTTTTTTTTTTTTGAGACAGCGTCTTGCTCTGTCGCCCAGACTAGAGTGCAGTGGCACAATTTCAGCTCACTGCAGAACTCTGCTTCCAGGTTCAAGCAATTCCTGTGCCTCAGCTTCCTGAGTAGTTGGGATTACAGGCGTGTGCTACCATGCCTGGCTAATTTTTGTATTTTTAGTAGAGACAGGGTTTCAGCATGCTGGCCAGGCTTGTCTCGAACTCCTCACCTCAGGTGATCTGCCCACTTCAGCCTCCTGAAGTGCTGGGATTACAGGCATAAGCTCCCGCACTGGCCTGCTTTACCATCTTGGCTCATGTGCATTTATTGAATGCTTACTGTGTGCCCAACACTGTATATGTGACAACATACATGAAAGTAAATATAACTGATAGTATATATTATAACCTATATTAAAATACGTAATATATGCAAATAAACAAAACTGTGGTGAAATGTCAGTTATTAGTAAAAATTAGTTCTTCTTTTCATCTGTATGGGACACGATGTTCCTTTCTGCACAGGCATAGGAGGTCAGGACCTTCCGTCTCTGCCTGCCCCGTTGGCCCCCTGTGTTTGGCCTGAGTGTAATCAGTGGTCGGTGCACGATGCCAGCTTAATGCATAGTGTGCTGAATTGAGGAGTGGCTCTGGTGGCAGGAATGACTGATGGAAAAGTGGGTGAGGAGGTTCCATCAAACTTTAATTTATCACCAAAGAACAAAGAATGATGAATAACATATAGGGTCCAGATTTGAACATGAAGCCAGTATTTTTTATAGAGTACCAAGGAAAACACACAAGCAGGAAACCCAGCTTACAGGTCCCCTTTGTCCCTGAGACTCTATCTGGGGCTCTTTGGATTCAGAGCAAGCAGCAGGCCTGAAGTCTTGGCATTGACCTTCAAAGATCCCCTCAAAATGACGTTTCCCCTCAGAAGCTCCATCTTATGACAAACTGTCTCTGAAACAAATTGGGTTTATTTAAGAAGACTTCATGTACCCTTTTTCTTTTATTAGAGTCAAAGTGTCACTCTGTCGGCCAGGCTGGAGTGCAGTGGCTCGATCATAGCTCACTGCAGGCTCAAACTCCTGGGCACAAGTGATCCTCCTGCCTCAGTCTCCTGAGTAGCTGCGACAACAGGCGTGTGCCACCCCAAAGCCCGACATACATTTTTGTGTAGAGACAGGGTCTTGCTCTGTTGCCCAGACTGGTCTCAAACCCTTGGCCTCAAATGATCCTCCCTCCTTAGCATCCCAAAGTGCTGGGATTATAGGCGTGAGCCACTGCACCTGGCCCTTGTGCCCGTTTTTATTCCTCAGAAACACATATGACTTTCAGTCAGAACTCCTGAATGCCTTGAGAAAAACGGGTGTCATCAAATCTAGTTGATCTTGTTTAGCCAAATGTAGAGACCCGTGGTGTGTTGGACAGGCTGGCCAGCTCTGTGTAGAGAAACTCACCATCCCGTGAGGCTTTCTGAGGCACTGAGACTAGCTGGGGCCATCCCTCAATAACTTGAGGTCTGCTTAGGGATCCAGGGACCCCAAGCAATTATTTTAAATGAATAATTGATTTTGTTAAACATAGTAACACATTCAACAGTTTTCTTAAATGCAGACATTGTGTTATTATTTCATTTGTTTATTAAATATTTGTTGACAGCCAGCAGTGTACAAGGCTCTGTGGTGGAAGGTGCATGAATTCAGATGCCTAGAGTGGCCTTTTAGTAATCCAATCACTTCCCCCTTTGGAAGTTTTCACTCTGTAAAACGTGGCTGGATAGTTCTGTCTTCCTTAGGAGACAACCTATGTGTGTAATGAAAATCGCCTGGGGAGGGGACTTTTAGAAATTACACAGGACCCTTTAGATTTGAGATTATCTATAGCCCCCTTTCCCTCCTTCCCCTTCCTGCCCTGAATAGCGAGCCTCTTATTCACCATTGGATCCCTGTTCCCTAGTCTCCCTCAGGTGTGTGGCCAGAGCAAAAATGGAAAGCCACCTAATCAAGGATCTCTTCCCAGGGCCAAATAGTTGATCTCTTCCTCGGCTCAGATGAAACCTCTTTCCACATTTTAAAGAGCTCTTTGGACAGGGGCCTGTGGTCACTGTGTTGGCTCTGCCCACTCGACCTTGCTTGCCCTACAGAAATGGGACTCATGTTAAGTTTGTGATACATTGAATTTTCCTTTTTTTTTCTTTTTTTGAGACAGAGTCTTGATCTTGTCTCCTGGGCTGGAGTGCAGTGGTGTGATCTCGGCTCACTGCAACCTCCACTCCCTGGGTTATACTGATTCTCCTGCCTCAGCCTCCCAAGTAGCTGGGATTACAGGTGCCCGCCACCACGCCCGGCTAATTTTTGTATTTTTAGTAGAGACAGGGTTTTGCCATGTTGACCAGTCTGGTCTCGAACTCTTGACCTCAGGTCATCTGTCTGCCTCGGCCTCCCAAAGTACTGGGATTACAGGTATGAGCCACCACGCCCAGCTGAATTTTCCATTTTGAAGAGGCAAGAAGGACTTTATTTTATGTATTTGCCTCTTTGTCCAGGAAGGCCATGGATAATTAGGTGTTTGGTTTGGTTTTGCTTCTGTTTTGGTTTATAACTCTTTTATCAGTTTAGTGTTCCCTTCTGATAAGCAAGAAAGAGCAGAGTTGACAGAGAATGTCTGCGGATGAGAAGCAGGTGTGTGTGGTTCTTTCTGATTATGGATTCTAAGTATTTTTATCCCAGAGGCAAGACTAGTTCAGCAAAATACCTTAATTTAGGATTTTGTGTGATAAAAGCCTGTCCTGTTTTCATTAAATGAAGATTTTTTGAGAATTAACTACTTTCTGTGTAATTTTCGTAAATAATTTCGTTTGGGCATACTTAACACTCTGTTGCTATCTGCTGAAGGCATTTGATACTCGCACACCTAATGCCATCAAAGGAGAGATGAGCATACATTTTAATTTGTTCTTATTGAGCGTACATTTTAATTGTTCTTATGAATGTCAGATTTTGGGAAGATCCAAAGAAGTACTCTGTAGATAGAATATGCTGTCCTAGTCCCCTAACCTTACAATCCTACCGATTTTCCCATTTCATGAGATTGACCTTTCAGATGAGGAGGAACTGCATACAAATTGCTTTATTTCAAGTAATATCTACCTTGTTATTTTTGAAAGAGTTCTTTTGTCCTTTTTATCCTAGATCTATTGGAGAAGATGAGAAAAATTACAGTGGTGATAAGAGAGCGTCTTAACACCTAGATATGATGGGTGTGTTGGGTGATAGGAATGGGAGGCTGTTGGAAAGTGAGAGTTGGGGGATGGGGTGATGGAAAGGAAACAGGTGACTAGTGCCTCCTGGATTCTTGAATGGGAGAGAGGGAAGAGAGAATCAGGCAGGGAGATTTTCTGCACAAATGTCACTGAAAGAGTGTTAGAGGTCGGAGGGGTGAGTTGAAGTTGGTTAGGTAATTAGTAATAACCCAAGGACCAGTCAAAAGACTGGAGGACCGTCCACTGCTGACTTTGGGGTTAGACCCTTTTATCCTGGGGATGATAAAGGCTGATGGGAAAACTGCTAGGCAGCTGCTGACATTATTCTACAAGGAAACATGAAGTTGTGAGTAGCTGTCACTTGGAGACATGGTTGAAGTCACCGTAGGGGTACAGTTACGTTGCTGCATCATGACAGTTAGGTCAACAGTGGACCACATGCATGACTATGGCCCCATAAGGTTATAATATCAGACTTCTACTCTACCTTTTTCTATGTTTAGATACACAAATACTTGCCATTGTGCTACAGTTGCCTATAGGCCTCAGTACAGTAACCTGCAGTACATGTTTGCAGCGTGGAAGCCATAGGCCATACCATAAGCCTGGGTGTGTAGGAGGGTACACCATCTAGGTTTGTGTAAGTACGCTCTGTGATGTCCACACAATGACAAAATTGCTTAATGGTGCACATCTCAGAATGTATAACTGTGCCGGTGTTGATGCATTGTTTGGGGATGGGGAAATTGATACTTACTATGTGAGGCCCCAAACTCAATCTAAAGTTGCCTTTGGAGGCATCCACGGAAATACCGTAATGGCTCTCTTAGGCCCTTCTCCCCCCATACTGATCTTCCTTGGTACTGTTTTTATTTTATTTTTAAATTCTTGAAAGAATACATAATAGATGTACATATTTTCAGGGCACATGTAATAATGTAATGCATTCATATTTGTAGTTTGTAATGATAAATCAATGTAATTGTGCCATTCCGATTATGGGAGTTAAATATGGAATCAGGGACATAGAATGGGCTGATAATGTGTTTTCCTAAAGAACAGATGGGATAAGTTAAAACTGAACTGTGAATTCCATAACTGGGTAGTGTGGGTCACTGAGTTGGGCACTCAGTTCTCCACAGTGACTGTAGTTGGGATTCTACATTGAAATAAACTTTCTGGAATTTACCTTGGTGCTATATACTTAAAGTCTTAAAAATATTAAGCTCTCTGTTCCAGTAATTCTGCTTCTTGGAACCTACTTACGTGAAGTAACCAGAGATGGGAACAAAGATTTATGTACAAGGATGTTTATTGAATTAGCTTCTGTTATATAAAAACTTGGAAACAACTTAAATATCCAACAGTAGGGACACATTTGAACGAATTACGGCACATCCAGACAGCGTATAGGTAACTTACAAAGCTCGTGTTTTCGAGCAGCATTTAGTGACGGGAAAATATTTATGATCTATGTTGGTTGGGTGGGGAAAAAAGAATGTGAAATTATGCTTCTAATTTTATTTTAAAAACGTGTGTGTATATTGGTGTATTTAAAAAAACCCGGAAGGAAACATACCTTTTTGATGGTGGAATTGTGAGTGTGTGGCTTTTTTTTCCTCCTTGAAACATTTTTGTACTTTCCAAATTTAAAACAGCAAGCACAATTACCAATTACCCTTTTAACCAGAAGAATATTCTCAAGACAGTGCTCATAGGGCATCTCTGCCCTGACCTCTGGTCCACGATAGGTTAGGAGGAACACACTGGGTGCTGCTGAGGAGGAGGCTGTGCAGGGACGGGCCATTCTCGAGCCTTTCTGCCTCCACGTGTGGACCAGGCTCTAGAGCCAGGGCTTTCCTAGCCGGGCTGTTGGAAGCCCTTGTCCTCAGACAGCTGTGGCTACTTGGAGACACTTAGATGGGTGGCTTTTTGGTGAAGTTGGGACATAATGTTTGGTCAGTAACGGTGAAGGGCTTGAGATATGATCTCACTTTACAGTTAACATTCTTTATACATATGAATACTACAGAAACACAAAACACCTGGGTAGCAGAAGAGAGTTCCTTGTTGATATTTACAACCGGGGCAGCAGTCTCGGTGACACTGCTGTGTCAGGCCCCTAAACCTGGACCCTTAGGTGACACTGAAAACTGATGGAATGTACATGTGGGCTGCACTCTGTTACAGGGACAGAGCAGCTGTCCCTCTCCCGTCCCAAAAGGAGAGAGAGAGAAGAAAAAGAAAAAGAAAAAGGAAAAACAAACAAACAAAAAACACCTTAGCTCCCCTGACATGGGGTGAAAAGGTTCCGGGGTCTTATCCTGACCTTTTAGAATGTGAGACACTTACAACCTGGGGGTGTCTCCAAGGTCTGTTTTTTATTCCTTTTGAAACACACACGCCTAGGGAGATAGGTCTTCCTAGCACCTTGGGAACCACTCCAGGCTGAAACTATTTGGTCCTCTTGAGGAGATTAGAGGTTTTATTATCCTTTTGGAAAAGAGCATTTAATGTACACAAATGGCTACAGATCTAATTCTCATGGTAAGTGAAGTATAAAATGTTTGTAGGGGAAGTGAGAGTGAACTTTCCCTATCTTCACATCCTATACTTTCCCTGTCTTCATGTCCTATATAGTCCCTGTCTTCATGTTCTGCACATTCCCTGTCTTCATATGCTATACAGTCGCTATCTTCATATCCTATATGGTTCCTATATTCATATCCCATACATTCCCTATCCTATACATTCCCTACCTTCATGTCATATATGTTCCAACCTTCAGACCCTTTTTGGTCCCTGTCTTCCTACCCTATACATTCCTTATCTTCATGTCCTAAACAGTCCCCATCTTCATATCCTATACATTCCCTATCTTCATTTCCTAAACATTCCCCATCTTCATATCCTATATAGTCCCCATCTGCATGTCCTATACATTCCCTATCTTCATATCCTATACATCCCCTACCGTCATGTCCTAAATGGTCCCTGTCTTCATATCCTGTACCTTCTCTATCTTCATGTCCTATATAGTCCCTACCTTCATGTCCTATACGGTCCCCATCTTCATGTCCTAAACGGTCCCTATCTTCGTATCATATGCATTCCCTAGCTTCATGTCCTATACATTCTTTCCCTTTGTATTGTATTCATTTCTGTATCTTAGGAGGTGAAGGCATTTTATAGGAACTCTGAGGAGTCTGGAAAGAAGCCTGGGAAGCTTTATTTTCCCCTCACACCTGCCTTTAAAAGACCTCTGTTGGAGAATGACAGTAGAACTTAATCAGAGTGTGACCTCTGACTTTTCACAACTGAAGACCTCAAATCTCCAATTTTTATCTGAAAAAAATATTAGAATAGTTTCACTCTCTTTATGAACGTGGAGACGTTTTTAGATTGCTATGGAAGTAGGATTGGGCGTGACCGTTATGAGTTCAGAGGCTGAATGCCGTAGCATAGCCCATCAAAATACATATATATACACATATATACACACACACACACATATGTACATATATACACATATGTATACATATATATACACACACAACATTGTCCAATACGAATATAATGTGAGCCACATGTATAGTTTTAATTTTCTAGTAGCCACTTAGAAAAGTAAAAAGTAGGTAAAAATAATTGTAATAATATTTCTCATTTAACTCATTTTATCTAAAATATTTCAGTATGTCATTAATGTAAAAATATTAATGAGATATTTTACATTCTTTTTTCATACTGAGTATTTAAAATCCTACGTATCCTTTACACCCATAGCCTGTCTTAATTCAGCCCAGCCACATTCCAAGTGCACAGTAGACCCATCTGGCTGGTGGCTACCATCTTGGTTGGTGCAGCATAAGGGAATGAATTAAGGTGTGAAGAGAATACAGGGGGAAAGTTTTAGTGCAGTCCTGAAAGGACTGAAGGAAAGTAGAGTTGGAGTGGTTGTTTTGATCACAACTGTATGAATCTCCTTGTGCCTCTCCCAACAAACCGTACCTGATCTCTTTAGCCTAAAACAATGAAATGCTCTGAATTTCTGTAGAAGCAGCATACTATACGTCCCATTCCTAGGGTAGTTAGCTATCTGCATCTTGATGAGATGAATGTTTTCTAGACTCTTGAACTGTTAAGAACATCTTTGATTATTTGGATTTTTCCATTTGTATCACCTATGTGGTAAGTTATTTGAGAGCCAGGATCCAGTCCGATTTATTTGCATTCCTCACCTTTAAGACCTAGATAAATATTAGTTTATTTGATTTTCAGCTGTAAAGCAAAGGTTAGCTTGAAAGGCTGAATTCCAGCTCAGGAAGGATGGCATCTAGTTTGTACTGGAAACCTAATGGTATATGAATTGAACACATAAACATTAGGATTTGTCACTTTGCATTAGGATTTGTCACTTTGTATTAGGGGTTCCATACCCAGAAGGTGAAAAATTGTTTGGTTTTTCTCCTTTGTATCCAGAACTTTAAAAAATCTTATCAGTTCATTCCTTTGATATTTAAGTTCCAATGATGATACTAGTACCTTCTTATAAGTATAAATAAGCTATATTTGGTGATGAACCAGAGATAAACATTTGGAAGCTGCAACTTTTTCCATGGGTTCTTTGTTAACAATAACTTTGTTATTAACAAACATAGCCCATGACATCTACGCCATGAAATTCTTTTGAAATCAAGTATAGTTTTTTTTTTTTTTTTTTTTTTGAGACGGAGTCTTGCTCTGTCGCCCAGGCTGGAGTGCAGTGGCCGGATCTCAGCTCACTGCAAGCTCCGCCTCCTGGGTTCACGCCATTCTCCTGCCTCAGCCTCCCGAGTAGCTGGGACTACAGGCGCCCACCACCTCGCCCGGCTAGTTTTTTGTATTTTTTAGTAGAGACGGGGTTTCACCATGTTAGGCAGGATGGTCTCGATCTCCTGACGTTGTGATCCACCCGTCTCGGCCTCTCAAAGTGCTGGGATTACAGGCTTGAGCCACCGCGCCCGGCCAAGTATAGTATTTTACAGTTGCCTTCATTTGTTCTCTTTGACTGTAATTGTTGGGTTGAAGAAACAGACTTATCCAGAGAGCCAAGGCAATTTATTTTTACTGAAGACTACCTAAGAACTGCTTAGGTAGCTTTTCTCTGCAAGATTAAATGCGACCTTCATGGAATCATGTTAGCAGGGCCAGCAGCTAGAAAAATAAAGACTAAACCAAACCTTCAGCAACGAAATTCCCAGCTGCTCCGTGGCTCAGAGCTTTCCTGATTGCTTTCTTCCAATGAAAACACTGTAGATTAGTTTTAAGTGAATTCTAGTAGGTTTGGGGATTTGCAACTGACAGAAGAACAGCAAAGCATAATCTCACTTTAAAATAATAGTCCTGAAGGTAAATCTTTATTGGCTTTTTCTTGGGATGCTGGGATTTTTGTTCATATGGGAAAACTTAACTCATACACACTGTTTAGCTGACCTTTGAAGGTAAGGCCCTAGAAGGCAGACAGAGGCTGGACACCTGGGGATGTGCGTCAGGACTGCTGCTCCTCTTTCTTCTCTCCATTGTAGAGGCTGGAAATTTGGGGAGCCTGCGAGGAAGGCCCCTGTAGGGAATGTAGATGACCTGCTCTTTCCACTTTTGGGTGCCGTCATCCTGACGATTGGTGAAGTCAGGGCGAATTGAAAATGTTACAGGAGAGGATTTACTTAACTTACAGGTGCTTTTAATGCATTATGATTTTTTTTTTTTTTTTCTTGAAAGTCGTTGCAGTTTGGGAGATGGGGTAGAGGAGAGTGCTCAACTGAAACAGTTGACTATTTTGATCATTCATCCATTCAGTCATTTATTTAGTGGGTGTTTATTCTCTGCTAACTGTATGTAGAGGGAGATATAAAACGAAAGAAAAGTAATCCTTTTGGATTTGAGGTAGTCAGGTAGGTAGATGGTCTGCATTCCTTAGCGTGAGAAGCCTAATTTATCCAGTTAGAGAAAACACAATGAGGCAAGTAAGATGACAGTTCCAGAAACGATTTTACTTATCTGTGAATCCCTTTTAGAGTTCTTCCGTGGGCCCTGTGGGGTTGTTTCAGATTGTAGGGGAAGCCACAGTGCTAATGTGACAGATTTTTTGCCAAGTGTATACATTTTATTTTATTTTATTTTAAGAACAGATTCTTAATAGACTGTAAAATAGGCATAAAACAATGTATTGTTTTGTTGTTCTTTCTGTTTTCCACAATTGTCTCACATTGAGTTTGGAACGTGGAACTATGGTCTGGTGTCTTTTGTCATTAAGGAAAACTGATGCGGTTAAATCCTGATAATTATCTCCCCTCTCTACTTCCCCTTCCCTTGTGGGGAGACACTGTAACCAGCAGAGCTGCGGAATCAGTGCTCCTGCCCCCCACGGTAAACTGAAGGAAGCTGATGGAAGATATCCAGGAACTCTTGGCACTATTTTTGAAATTCTTATGTGGATTTGAAATAATTTCAAAATAAAAAGATTTTTTTAAGGCTTCCCATTAGTGCTCTAGAGTTACTGTTGCTTATTTAAAATAACAGCCTACTAGGGTATATTTGTAAGTTCCTTTGTTTGCTTCCCCACATGGATCTAGAAGGGATTTTATGTAGCTCTTTTTCTAGGTAGGTCCTACTTTCACCTTGAAGGGAAAAGTGGCCCTTACTTCATTTTGAAAATGCCTCATTTTCTCTCTTTGCGTGTGTGTGTGTGCGCGTGCGTGTGTGTGTTTGACCATAGTGAATATTTAAGTTGCCTGAAATTAAGGAATAATTATCATCCATAAAAGGACTGAAGGAAACAGTGGCAGCAAGTAGGGAAGTCATAAATGCATGTTGAAGCATTCTTTTTTAAACTGTGGTAAAATTTACATAACAAGATTTACCATTATAATCATCTTAAAGTGTATAATTTGGTGACGTTAATGACATACACAAGGTTGCCTAACCATCACCACCATCCATTTCCAAAACTTTTTCAGTATCTGGATCAGAATCTCTATACCCATTAAACAATAACTCTGCTTCCTGCAGCCCCTGGCAGCCAGCATTCTACTTTCTGTCTGTGAATTTGACCACTCGGGGTGTCTCATGTAAGTGGAATCATACAGTCTTTGTCTTTTCATGTCTGGCTTATTTCGCTCTGCAGAATGTTTTCCAGGTCCATCCATGTTGTGGCACACATCAGAACTTCATTCCTCTTGGGAGGCCCAGGCAGGCGGATCACGAGGTCAGGAGATCGAGACCATCCTGGCTAACACGGTGAAACCCCGTCTCTACTTAAAAAATACAAAAAAAAACTAGCCGGGCGTGGTGGCGGCGCCTGTAGTCCCAGCTACTTGGGAGGCTGAGGCAGGAGAATGGCGTGAACCCGGGAGGCGGAGCTTGCAGTGAGCTGAGATCCAGCCACTGCACTCCAGCCCGGGTGACAGAGCGAGACTCCGTCTCAAAAAAAAAAAAAAAAAAAAAAAGACTGAGTAATATTCCCACATTGTGTTCCTCCATTCATCTCTTGATAGACACTGGGGTTCTTATTAATTTGGCTATTGTGAATAGGGCTGCTGTGATCATTGGTATAAAAGTATCTGTTTGAGTCCCTGCTTTCAGTTATTTCAATTCTGTAGAATGGCTGGGTCATACGGTAATCCTATGTTGACCGTTTGAAGAGCCACCAAATTGTTTTCCATAGCTGTACCATTTTGCATCCCCACCAGCAATGCACACAGGTTCCAGCTTCTCCACACCTATTGCAAACATTTGTTATTATTATCTTTTTTTTTTTTTTTTTGGATAGGGTCACCCTAATAGGTATGAAGTGGTAGCTCATGAAGGTTTTGATTTGCATTTCCCCGGTAACTAATGATGCTGAGCACCTTTTCATGCGCTCCTAGCCATTTGTCTATCTTCTTAGGAGGGATGTCTCAAGGGCTTTCTTCATTTTTGATTTTCTTGTTGTTGTTGAGCTGTAGGTTTGAGTCATTCCTTTTGTGGTTTTGAAAATGACACACTAGTAAGTCTGAGAAACTAAGATTCTCCCCATTACAATATATGTAGCATGTGGCAAAAAGTTCTGTTTTAGAATTTTGAGATGCTATAAAGCTGATGAAGCACAGTGTGGGGAATTCACTTATGCTGGAGTGAAGTAAATCGGAGCGCATGGGTAAGCGAGAATCTGATAGAAAGTACCTTCCCTTCTTGCACCATGCTGCAATTGGGAGTTTCCGTAGCGACGATTGCCAGCCCCTTCCCTTCATTTTTTCAGCTGCAGAAATCAAGTAACCTGCTCAGTGTATTGTGACCAGGTTAAGTACTCAGTATGTTTTGTCGAACTGTGCAGTAAATAATTTTTTTCTGTTGTATTTTGAATCCAGAAATGTCTTGTGAGAGGAAAAATAGCAGTGCTTGAATATGGTAGTGAATTTATTGTCGCGGCTGCCCTTGTGGTAACCTCTCTGCTTGGGACTCATGAAAAAGGCCTTAGGGTTCTTCACTTCTGTGGTATTTCAAGATAAAAATTAGTAAAAGCAGCCTCAGAATAACATTGGGGGGCTTAAGAATTTAAATATAATCCATTCAATAATGGTTCAATAGTATTACTGAGTAGATGAAAAAAAATTGCCATAATGACAGATCTGTTAAGTAAAATGAATAAAAGCATTTGTGTATTTATTGTGAATTGTTCACAGCATGAGAAGCCATTCATTTGTTCTGACAAGAGCTATAGTAGATAAAGAAATTCAGTGAACTATCACAGCTGTATGGAAGCAAATTCATTGTTGGTTTAGTTTTATGTCCTGTGGAAATTTTTCATTTTACTCAATCCTTTTGAAAAGTTGAACTTTATTGAATAATATAAGCCGGCAAGGTCATGTGTGGATTATAACGGAGTTGTACATAATTGGAAGAAGATGCATAATCTATGTGTTGTGAAGCAGAGTGGTAAGAGGAGCTGCAAAAATTTTTGTTCTCTTTAGGCTTGGGGCAAAGATTTTTAAAATCCTTCACATTAGTTTTAAGTACTGTGAAAACAAACATGATAATGATGAAGTTAAATTGAAGACTCTCTTCTGCAAACAAATATCTTAAATAAAACCTTCAGAGGAATTCATTCCTTCAGCAGACATTTTTGAACAGCTGTGTGTGAAGCCCTGTGCTGTGAAGATGTAAAGCTGAAAATTTCGGATCCATGCTTTCAAAGAGCTTATCGTTTGGTTAGAGAGACAAACAGGTAAATAAGCATTCCTGGTCGTGAAAAGAATGAAAGATGGGCTTCATGGAAGCATAGCAAGCCAAAGGCTAAGGGAGAGAAGAGGAAGAAGCTGTATCTTCTTTTTATTCTTTTTAATTTACTGGAGTTACCCATCATGAACTAAGAGCTATCTCTTTGACCAGAGAAACTGGGGCGTGCCTCACCACTGACTTCTGACTGGCCGGAAGGAGGGAGGCGATGTCATCTGGTGGCCAGTGGGTGAACAGGGCATTTTTGGTTGAAAGAACAGCAAGAGCAAAGACATGAAGGGTTGACAGTTTCTTCCGCTCCTGGTGCATGGACTGCTCTCCAGGGTGGCTGGGACAAACAGATGAAGGAGGGAGTGTCAGAGCCAGTTCCTGGTGGCCGCAAATATCTCACTCAGGGCATGTGTTCCAGTTTCCCAGTAAGAAACGGTTTTGTTCCGAGGATACAGCCAGCTTTTTTCTTTTTTCTTTTGGAAGGTTATTGAGGATTTGGAACATTTTCCCCTGTGCATTTCAGAAAATGATAGCTAATGACTGCGAGCAGCAGGGCGTGTCGCAGCTGTGCACCTGCAGTGTTGGAGAGGAGCTCTAAGGCGTGTGCATTTGTAGTCTGTGGTCCATTGCGGGAAGGACTGGGTCGTGCCTTTGATAATAGCCAGGCCTGTCTTTGAGGTGCTTTTATATAAGTTTCTAAGAGGAAATGATGAATAGGTACAAAAATATTTTTTGTACTATCTTTTGTTTGGTTTGAATCGGTTTGTAAAGAGAGTGTTTATGGATAAGTTTATAATAAGTGAGGAGGAATTCAAGACAGTGGGCTCCAATTCAGGTAAGAAACCCAAGTTAGAGAATCAAAGATAATGGCAAAACCCCCCAGAAACAATGCCTTCATAGGGCAGAAGTTAAGACAGGTCTTCCTATCCGCCCAGAGTGTCCCCAGGTCCTCCGAGTGACGCCACGCCAGGCCATGGAAGGGCTGGGAGAACACCTAAGGTGCAAACATTAGCCAGGGGGACTCAGGAGCTGGAGGGAGCCCCGGAGCTGGCCGTGCCATACTGAGGCTTCTTCCCTGCATTGTGACCACATGGATGATCCAGGAAAATTCACCTCTGTCAAGGTCAACAGACAACCTTTAAATCGACTGCCTCCTTAATTCCCATTTGTCACATAACACAGTCTGTTCACAGGTCGCAGAGGCTAGCATGTGGGATACTTGGGAGGTATTATTCCACCTGCATCATATTTTAACCAAACCACCTCACACTCTTCATCCCACGCAGCTACAGAGTGGCTGGGGAGGTGTGACCATCAGGTGCCGAGGCCCTCACAGCTGGGGTGACCGGCTGCGGTGATGGCATTGATTGGATGTTTGCCAGAGTCTTCACTTCCCTGGGGGGATAAATTGGAAGGTGTTATTCAAAGGCCTAGATATTTCTGTGGTTTATTTCGGTATTTCACCGTCTCCCCTCTATTGTCAGTAACTGCCTGTTTTGAACCGGTTATGTGTTGTGGAGGGCTGAGCCACATGACTCGCGTGGACTCGGTACCCTCATACGCGTTGGCTGAATTCAGTTGCAGTGATTGACTCGGTCCTCCTACTGTTATTTCCTGTCCAGACACAAAGACGCCTGCAGGACATTGGTGCCCCTGGGCTCAGGCACTGGTGTTTCCCGGTAGGGAAGGCGGACCGGGCAGCAGGAGGAAAGCGCGTCAGCGGGTGTGTGCCCTGGCTGGACTGGGGGATTTCCTCCACTTAGTCGGCAGGGACCCTCGCTAAGGTGCAAGGACACATGGCTGACTGTGAACTAGCAGCTTGCAGGGAAACCTTCCAGCATTTTCTCCACCGCGGCTCTCATGTTCCCTGTGGAGCAGCAGCTTTGTATCACCAATGGCTCACACATGTGGTCGTCCCCGGTCATTTGCCCTTGTCGTTGTTCTTCCTTTTGTTGGGAATGTTCTTTCTTCTCTTCTACCTGAGGATCCCTCGGCTTCCAGGCCCAGTTCAGATGTCCCCTCTTCTAGGAAGCCTTCCAGAGTCCTCTCTTTCTTCTGGGTTTTTACATAAAATATTAAAACTCCCCCATAGGCCTTTGAAAACATTCATCTATTTAAAGTGCAGAGTCACGTTATTGTGAGGCGAATGAACCAGTGGGGGTGAGTCTGATGCAGAGAGGGAGCCCAAACCGAATGTGTCAGACGCCCGTAATCAGTGTGAGCAGTGGCGGTGGGTGCCTGGCCGCAGGGCAGCCGCCCGCTCCAGTGTGCTCATCCCGGGGGCTTCGACTCACCTCCAGGACACCACGTCTTGCTTGAAAGCTTGCTTTAATGCTGACGTGCCTGCCTTCGTCTTTGCAGGGTAAGCCCTTGGAGGCCAGAGATCATGTCTTCATCATCTTTGCATACTCCACACAGCTTTAGATAATGCTTGGCACACAGCGATTTTCATGTGGTTGGCTGGTAAGGTTTTTGGAATGAAAAGTTGAACCAACGTAATTCAAAAGTGTATTAACATCCTTAGCTGGATTCACCCGGAAAATGGCATGTAAATAGTAAAATTGTTTTTTCGGTTGCATGCTTTTTGTAGTCATTTTGTTTTCCTTGATTATCATTTGTTCATAAGTTTATCCATCACAACATATAGTTAATATCATCTGCTTTATCCTCCTCAGTCCTTGCCCTCAGTGAGTTTTCCCAGGAGGAATTCATCCACTTTCTTATCAGTGAGTGATTACTACATGTCATTATGTGCAAGCTACTGTACTTGATGTTTTGGGATGAATGAGATGGGATTCCTCCTTACAGGACTTTATACAGAGATAAGCCTGTTGCCAAGTACGTGGAGCTGTAAGCTTTGGTTGCATCAGAAGGTGGAAGGAGGCTGAGTGCAGTGGCTCATGCCTGCAATCCCAGCACTTTGGGAGGCTGAGATGGGAGGATCACTTGTGGCCAGGAGTTCGAGACCAGCCTGGGCAACATGAGGAGACTCCTTTCTCTACAAAAAAAAAAAAAAAAAAAGGGAAAGAAAAAGAACAAAAAGAAGAAGGAGGGGAGGGGGAGGGGGAGAAGGAAGAAGAAAGGAATCAGTGGGATAAGGGGTTAGAAGAAAAAGGTGGAGGGAATCAGTGGGATAAGAGGTTAGAAAGGTGGGATGGGGATGAATTATGGTGGCCAGGAGTCTGTATTTTATTCAGTGGGCATTGTGGAACCATGGAAGGATTTTCTGCAAGGTGAGGAGCCATTTGGGGAGATTAATCTGGCCAACAATGTGCAGGGTGGAGAATATGCTTCTATTACAGAAGGTGGACCCTGGACATTGTCTTGTTCCTTGTGGAACACTCTGGCTTGGTCAATGCTGTTAGGTGGAGCACGGGCCCTACTGTTTGAAATTTCTTTGAGGAAGTCTTAGGGGAGACCAAGGAAATCTCACCTCATACTTTTCCTCCTAACATAAACTATCTTTTATCTATTTCTTCTCACGGTAGCTCTGCTAAGTTGCTGTTAAGATCTCTGTTTAGCGACGAGGAAACTATGGCTTGGACAAGTTAAAGGTTGTGAGTGGTGAGGTTCCAATTCAGGTGGGCTTGAAGCCAAATCTGAGCTCCCACCACCGTATTATGCTTTAACAAGGAGAGGGAAAGAAAAGAAACCGCTGTGGTCCTGGGAGGGGTTGGCAGAGAGGGGAAATAGTGACCATCCGATGGATGCCGAATGCAACCATCCAACCTCTGGCTACCATTCGGAAACTGGTGAGAGGCAGTGGGTATCTTCCAAAAATATTCGAAGACAGTTCTGCAGCTTGCAGGGGAGACGTGCATTCTTGCTTCGGAGGTATTCCTGTACTTAGAGTGGGTAGCAGTTTTGGCTCTTTTTCCAGTTGGAATTCATTGGTGATTGGGATGGTTTATCCCATGAATAGAATCAAACTATCGGAAACTGTAGTGCGTGAGTTTATAGTTTGTGTGCTGGAGCTTGACCAGATTTGAACATAAAGAGTTAAATTGGATGTCTCCATAATAATTAATAGTGATCATAGCACCAAAAATAGCTGGTAACCGTTATGGAGAGCTTCCTGGCAGAGGGGACAGCTCAAAGGAAATCCTCAGAGGAAAAGTGGCAGCAAGAAGCAGACCGTCAGGGCCAGCCTGTGCATGTGGAGTGTGGGAGGAAATCATTTTTTGTCATCCAGGGGAAAAGATAGTGCCCTTCAAAATCAACCTTTCAGAACAAGTTATTTTCAGGCAGCTGGTTTTTGGGAAGGTGTTGGTTTTCAAGGTAGTCTGCTAGTGATGTGATTGAAATCAGAAAGCAGCAATTTTGTTGTCTCAGGTTCCGGTTCCAGTATGCTGGCTCTTTGAGTTTCTGTTATTTGACTTTTCACAAATACTGACCACACTGACATCTCCTCTCTCTTGTCCCCTTGTCTTTTCTGTGTTCCTGAAGGGGCAAAACACACCTTTTGAGGTCTGTGGAGCTTAAAAATGAAGTCAAAGGTGACTGGGTGACATAAACAGCTCAGGTAATTCAGGTCCTGCTGCTTCTGCCATGCTCCTCCTCCTCAAGCCAGCATGGCTCAGTTATCCACTTTGATGTCTACCCTTTTCCCATGTGCCTCCTCCTATTGAACTTGTTCTGTATACTGTTACCTCTCCAGTGTCTGCACTAGAGGACGGAGCGGTCTTTTCCGGCTTGCATACTGCAGGCTGGCACAGTCTTAAAGGAACCCCACCGCACTCCGAGGAGGAGGAGCTGAGCCTTCCCGAGGTCACGTTACTTCTCCTGTACTGCAAAGGCAGTGCTCAGAGGACGTGCTGATTAAGGGAAATACAGGATCACTTCTTTTCCCATTTTCCATATGGAAAGAAGCTTTGAAAATGCAGTATGTGTTCGAGTCCATATGCTTCGAAATCTGTGCATGATTCTTGCTTTGCTGAATTGCAGAGGCTGATGCCATCTAGATGCTGCGATCCAGGGCCAGACACACCTAACGGTCCCAGCATGAGTTTACATTTATGAAAACTTTTAAAAGTCAGTCTACCCTTTTAGGTCTTAATGGCCTTGCATAAATTTTTCTAGAAAATGCTCTTTAAAAAAATGATGGACTAAAAAAGACTCTTAGATTTTCATAATTTAAATGTATCTGGAAGGTAATTTATCTGCAATTCACAGTTCTCTCATGTTATCTGTTTTTTTACAGAAAAGAATATTACATTTGTATCTGCATCAAATTTCATGATCCTTGTAGATTTTTTTTTTTTAATTTTAAGACAGCATGTTTCACACATGATTAGATTACTTGGGAAGCATTCCTAGAAGTGACATGGCTGGGTCCAAGGGTGTGTTTTTAAAAGTTTTGATACCTATGGCCTAGCTGCTGTTTGGAAATTTTGTACCTATTTTATACTCCCGCCCATAGTGCATGTAAGATGCAAAACACTATTCTAGATATTTCATATGTTTATTTGCTTTTTTCTTTTCTTCTCTCTCTATTTCTTTCTTCTCTGTCTCTCTCTCTCTTTTTTTTTTTTTTTTTTGAGACAGGGTCCTGCTCTGTTGCCCATGCTGGAGTGTAGTGGCATGATCATAGCTCACTGCAGCCTCTACCTCCTGGGCTCAAGTGATCCTCCTGCTTCGGCCTCCCAAAGTGCTGGGATTACAGGTGTGAGCCACTGCATTGCCTTATTTTACATGCTTCTTCATTTAATCCTCACAAAGCCTGATGAGAACAGAGAAGGTCAGTAACCTGCCCAAAGTCACAGCTAAATGATAGAGCTGGGGGTGAAAGCAGGCAGTGCAGCAGAGCTCCACGGTCCATGTTGTTGCCCACTCTGCACTTCTGTGGTAGCAGGCATGAGAACATGAGCAAAGAGAGGCTGTGATGAGACGCCTTCCTTTTGGGAGCCCTTAGATATGGATATGGCCTCGACTTTCACTCTCCTTGATTCATCAGATAGGACAGGTGCAGAATGCTTTTCCTGGGCCAAAGCCTATGGTCTTCGCATTCTGTGCGGTGGTGTAATTTGGAAAGAAGCAATGGTCCCTTTGGAGAGCCAGCCCCTTTCCTTAGCTCTCCTGTGCCCCTGTGCTGCTGTCATTGCCCCGTCACCTCTGCCGGCATCATTTCCCATGACTGCAGTGCTGGGGGGGACTTGGGCCTGGCCTAGGGTCTCTACATCACCTGAGGAGGGTCTCCAAATAGAAGTGTGAAGGTTTCACAGCATTTCTGTAGGGATTGCAGGCGTTAGACCCATGCTTGTCTCTGCTGCTGCATTTGGTGTGATGGATTTTGCAAAAAATGTGCTTGTTTTCATCGGGGCAGCCTAGGGTCATATTGGATCAAAAGGCTTCCTCTTTTAGGAAAAGTCCCAGACAGCTGCTCACTTATCTTCTTGTTCCCTCCCTGCTTGTGGGGGATTTGTATTTTTAATTGTCTTTCATTCTGAACAAAGACTGAGCAAGCAGAAAGTGTTGAGAAGGGCCCCAGGGAACATTCTGGCTTTGTGTTTTCTTTCTGATCTGCAGGCCTGCGGGACTTCAGTGCTCACGTTCCTGAGAGGAGGCGACAACCTGGGGACTAGTGTGTTGTCCAAGGCCAGCTGGGGAAGCACACCAGTTTCCTAGCAGTTCTGTTTGAGGATCAACAGCACATGTAGAAAAATACTGTTTCCCAGGGGTTTTATATTGCCAAGAATACCCCTGAAGATGAAGCCCATTTTTGGATCCTCAGTTCTCATGATAACAGAGTTTGATGACCTAGAATCAGCTTTGGCATGGGCTAAGCCAGAGCACCCTTTTAAAATGAGGATAGTAATGAGACCAACCCCATCGGGTTACTGTGAGGGTTACATGAGATAATGTATAGAGTTTAATGCTGGGTGCACCATGGGCGCTCGGTAAATAGTCATTGCTGTCATGATCCCCACCACCACTGTTATCTCCTAGACATCAGGAGAACATTTTTGTGAAGCGACTTTGGACTTTTGCATGTAATAAATAATTCAGTGCCTGCAAATGTAGACGCTGATTTAAGTACCTTGGCCGTTATGGTAGGAAGGTCTCGGGGCTCCTTCACCTTGACCCTCATTACCTTTAGTGTTTTTTCTTTCTTCACACTTTCATGGGGAAGTATGTGCCTCTCTGAACTGAGTTTCTTCCCAAGCACCACAGAACCTAAACAGTTCAGTGCTTTTTTTTTTATACTTCTCATGTTGCATGATATTTGTCGTTTGATTCAACATTACGTGATAAAAGAAATGGAGGAGGTAAACTTGCCAGACAATTCCTGTGTATGGTTTTGCATTTGTGGGTATTGAGTCTTTTCGGTTTGCACCGAGGCTTCCGCGGAGGAGTAGGGCATGTTAAATGGAGCAGTTGCTTATGTGCTCATCTCAGTGGATGACGTGGATGTCATTCATAGTGCACGCACAGCAACCAACAAATAAACAAATGCCATTTAACTTGATACTTGGAAGGGTATTTTTACAATAACTTTAGTTTTTTTTTTTTTTTTTTTTTTTTTTTTTTTTTGAGACGGAGTCTCGCTCTGTCGCCCGGGCTGGAGTGCAGTGGCCAGATCTCAGCTCACTGCAAGCTCCGCCTCCCGGGTTCCGGCCATTCTCCTGCCTCAGCCTCCCGAGTAGCTGGGACTACAGGCGCCCGCCACCTCGCCCGGCTAATTTTTTGTATTTTTTTAGTAGAGACGGGGTTTCACCGTGTTAGTCAGGATGGGCTCGATATCCTGACCTCGTGATCCGCCCGTCTCGGCCTCCCAAAGTGCTGGGATTACAGGCTTGAGCCACCGCGCCCGGCCCTAAATAACTTTAGTTTTTAAATCAAATATTTAGAATGTCATGGAGAAAGAACAATGATATTACAAATGCCATCATAAAGGAACCTTAGGGAGACTATTTCAAAGAAATTTTGAATCTAAATATTTAAAGCTTTTCTTATTTTATAAGTAAATATTTTATGTGTTTGATTGGTAAGCTAAAGCACATACACATTGTTAGGTAAACCTGATTTAAAGGAAATAATACTTGTAAATGGCTGCTTAAGATATCAAATTTTATAAAAATGTTCAGGAAAAGTATTTTTCCACTTTCTAATAAGCAGAAATAGTTTGCATTACACTTTTTTCATTTCAGAACTAAACAGTGCTATTATTCACTACATTAAGCATAGTGTGTGCCAGATTAATTTGTAATATAAATACAGTTTAAGGAAAATGATGCTGATTTTTCTGTATAGCATGATAACAATAATATATTCCAAGGATTGAAATAACTTGAAATCTACTGCAAGCCCCAAATCCCTTATTTGCAATCCAAAACGCTGTGAAACTGAAAGTGATTATCGTGACTCATTTGGCAGGGTAGTCTGCCCTGAGTTGACATGAAGCTATTCATAGCTTTTATTTATCCCAATCAGTGTGAATGTTCGTGTTTCGCTGCAGAAATATTAACTGTGTTGGATTAAGGGGTTCCGCCCTAGATACTTTCCGGGGTGTTATGTTCCTTGGGGTATGTGGTATATGTGCTGCATTATGTTGCTAACATCCACACACCTTTGAATTCTGAAGACTTTATCTGGCCCCAAGATTTTGAATAGAAGATGGCGAGCCTGCGTCAGTACACCTGGCCCCTACAACCAGAGGCTTCTCACATCCTGGTGTTTCCAGGAACAGTCGCTCTTTATATCTGTTTCAGGTGTAAGTATTAATGAGACCCCATTCACAGTCAGAAGTGCTGCATTTTGGCTCGGTCACCATACTGACCACATGCCATAGTTCTTGGTAACGGCCAACGCGGTGTTGGTGAACATCAGTACGTTTCTAATGAATTCCCATGTATGAAATAAACAAGATCTACATAAACAAGATTCCAGATTGTATCTTGAAAACCTAAAATAATTTAAAGCATTATTGATAAGGTATCCCCGACTGCCTGTCTAGACAGCATTTCCCATGCATTGGTGCATGCTTCCTTTGATGGCAGTTCATCCTTCTCCTCACTGTGAGTGCCTGTGTCCCTGTCTTCTCTTTCTAGGCTGCAAGCTCCTTCTCCCATTGCATATCACTATGCTGGGCGTGTATAGCAAGTTCATTATTTAGTCAACTAATATTTATTGAGCATTGGCCTCTGCCGTACTCTGAGCGCTGGGAATAGCATGCTGAACAAAACAGAATTGGCTTTGGTTCTCATGGAGATTCTTGTCTACAGATTTGGGGGCCTGGCCTGGCGAGATGGAGAAGGCTTGCTGTCGAGTGACTTTGAAGCCAAATCTGAAAAATGAGTAAGAGGTAGCCTGTGAGAGGGGATGCTGTTGAGGCTGAGGGGTGACAGACGCAGAGCCTTGGGACAGACCCCTCGCTGGAGGCTTGTGGGGTAAGGAAAGGCTTTAGGCTTGTGGAATGACGAGAGTCTGTTTTTGCTTTTGGAAGGGTGTTCCGGCTGCAGGGCAGAGCTGGGTTGGGGTTGGCGGCCGAGGAGAGCAGTCTGAATGGCTGCCTGGTCCAGGCTTTGTGGAAGGAAGGAGCGGTTCTTCACCCCTGGTTTCGGTTTCTGTTCTGAGTGTGGTAGCTGTTCTTGGACAGTGCTGTGTGCTCTTCTCCGGAGTCTGAGGCCAGTGGAGTGACTGCAGTGTTCAGCCAAGTACGAGCCAGTGGAACTGCTGGTTATTCAGGCTTCCGTCTTGCACACGTCGAGGAAACGTTGTAAACAAGAAACTAAAAGCAAAGCCCTTACTCATAGTAGGTCTTCTCCGAGCCAAGTGCTTGAAAAGCTGTGGGAGTGGGAACTGTTGTCATGACAGTAAATGAAACTATGCTGGGAATGCCAGCTTTGGGGCGCTGGGAACCCTGAAGTGTCCTGCAGAGAACTGGGGGTGGAGGGGCCTCTGGAGGATAAACATCTAAAATTTGCAAATCTATCAGTGACCCAGCGATGGCACTTCTGGCGATTTTCTTCCACCTTAACTTTGAGGTGAGGCAGTGTGACTTGGAAACCAATTCTGGGCTTTAAAATATAAAATATAAATAGCGTCTATTGAATTCGCACAGAAGTTTGACTGGAGGTAGATCTTTGACGCCTAAATCTGAGCGCTTTCTCTCAAATACGCAGGAGAGCTCTTTGGTGGTCTTGTTTTTCCTCTTCTACACAACCAAACAATTTAAATGAATTATGGACCATCACTCCTCGTCTTCCCCAGGAAATGAAGCTTAGAGGCTCCTTGTTCAGCTAATTGTTGCTTGATTAAGCTGCCCCTTATGGACGGATAGATAAAGTGATTGATGCATGTGCTTATTAATACCGTCCTGGTGCACGGATGGAGAATAAACCGCCAGCAGCTTAATTTAAGCACCACAAAGGGGGTTTCTAGAGTTTGTTGTATTTGCAGAAAGGCTGTGGTCTTTCTCTCTGTACTGGAAATTACTTCCCTACCTGGCACTGTCTTTCTCGCCAAGTCGTTTTCTTTTGAGCTAATTTCAGACTTCCACCACGGTTCAACAACAGTACCAAAAATTATTTTTCTGCACCTTTGGAGAGTAACTTGCCAGTACTGATATCCCATCACTCCAGAGTACTTCAATGTATCTTTGCTGTGACAAAGACACTCTCCACTGAGAACCAGGCATGGCCATCAGAATCAGGAAACCAGCACCACTGCGTGAATCCCCTCCCACCTGCAGACCCCGTTCCTGTTGGAATGTCTCAGTCACGTCCCTTGCAGCAGGAGAATCTGATGCAGGGCTAGGGGTTGAATTTTGGTGCCCTGACTCCTTCATTATTCCTTGACTTCCATGAACTTGACACTTTTGACAATGATAAGGCAATTATCTTAGAGAACGTCTATCCGTTTGGGCCTGTTGACGTTTCAGGTTATGCATTTCTTACAAGAATATCACAGCGGTGAGGCTTTCATCTTCTTGCATCCTTATAGGTGACACATGCCTTTGATTTGTCCCTTAATTGGTAACGTTCATTTGATCTTTTAATTAAGGAGCCATCAGTCAGGCTTCTCCATGATAAAGTTAGTCTTTTTCCCTTTGTCGTAAAAAATATTTTGTGGGAGGTATTTTTGAGGCTATGTAAGTATCCCATTTTTCACCAACCTTTTACCCACTGGTTAGCATCCATTGGTATTTCTTGGCTGAGTATACTTTGATAGCTACCAAATGTCGACCTTCTAAGTCCATCATTCTTCCTGTGTTCATTCGTTTGCATTCTACGTTATGGGAAAGCTTTCTCATCCTCCTGTATTTATTCATAGATTCCAATTTTGTTCAATGACAAATACATTTCAGTCATGTATTTGGGTGCTCAGATTTTCTTAGGTGTGGCCAGTGGGAGCCCCATCAGGTTGGCTTCTGTGTCTCTTTTCCTTATGTTGCTATTATCTTTTGAGCCCTTCCTTGTTTTCTGGCCCGGTCTTATCTTTTGCTTTCCCTGCCCCAGCTCTGGAGTCAGCCGTTTCTCCAAGGACCCTTGATTCCTTTTGGTGGAGGATGGTGTTTGGAAACCAAGATTTGGACACTGCCTGTGCTCGTTGCTGTTGGGGTCTTGCTGTTCCCAGGCCCTTTTAGTGGCAAGGTTAAAGAATATGTGTATTAGTTACATACATACTTACACATATGCATGCTTTTTTTTTTTTTTTTGAGATGGAGTCTTGCTCTGTTGCCCAGGCTGGAGTGCAATGGCACAATCTTGGCTCTCTGCAAGCTCCACCTCCCGGGTTCAAGCAGTTCTCCCTGCCTCAGCCTCCTCAGTAGCTGGGACTACAGGCGTGTGCCACCATGCCTGGATAGTTTTTTTTGTATTTTTAGTAGAGACGGGGTTTCACCATGTTAGCCAGGATGGTCTCGATCTCCTGACCTCGTGATCTGCCCACCTCCTATGCATGCTTTTTTACCACTGTATTTATTTCTATGTTTATTGAGATATATATGAAAAAGCACAAATTCAAATGAAGTCCTCCTCTTCTAGTGCCACAGCCTGGGTTATTATAGTTTTCTTTCTTTCTTTCTGTATTTGTAACTTCCTTCTCCAGTAGTCAAAAGCCTGGCTTCCATTACCCTGGAATATAATATAATTTACTCAGTTGCCTGTGTGTATGTGGTCTTGTGTCCCCACTGCTGCCCCACCACAGTGATGATGCCCTCCTCACCTCCGTGCTCTGGCTCCCAGCCCTGCACAGGGCTGTGGTCTCCCTCCTGTGTCTATCCTCACTGCCCACGTGGGCTTTCCTATTCTGTGTGCTGGGTGGCTGCTGCCCCAGCTACCCTAACAGGTGCCCTCTTTCTGCCAATACCTACCCTGGCTGCACCTGCCCCTCCACCCCTAGTGTCTGTTAGTTTCCTGTGGCTGCCATAACAAATTACCACAAACTGGGAAGCATGAAACAACCGAAATTTATTCCCTCACAGTTTTGAAGGCCAAAAGTTGGTAATTAAGGTATGGACAAGGCTGGTTCCTATTGGGGACCCTGAGCGGGCACCTGCCCCAAGCCTCTCTCCCAGCTTCTGGTGGCTGCTAGCAATCCTTGGCCTTCTTTGGCTTATGGAGGAGTCACTCTAATGCCTGCCTCTGTCTTCATTAAACATTCTCCTTTCTACTATGTGTGTCTGTGTCCAAGTTTCCCTCTTAAGGACGCCAGTCATATTGGATTTAGGGCCCATTCTAATCTGGTATGACCTCATTTAACTTGATTACATCTGCACAGACTCCATATGCAGAAAAGGTCACATTCACAGGCTCCAGGTGGACACGAATGTTGGGGGGCCACTGTTCAACCCAGTACATCTTTGCTGTGTTGCATCGAATGGACTTTTGGAGTAAATCATTCATAAAGGAAGGGTGGAGGAAGGAAGGTAGAAGGAAACTCAGTTGTTTTGAGAAGAATGTTCTCTATTACTATATTGTTGTTCTTCTTTTTTTTTTTGTGATGGAGTCTTGCTCTGTTGCCCAGTCTGGAGTACAGTGGCATGATCTCAGCTCACTGTAACCTCTGCTTCCAGGGTTCAAGTGATTCTCCTGACTCAGCCTCTCAAGTAGCTGAGATTACAGGTGTGCACCACCATGCCTGGCTAATTTATATATATTTTAGTAGAGATGGGCTTTCACCATGTTGGCCAAGCTGGTGTCGACCTCTTGAGGTCACGTGATCCACCTGCCTCGGGCTTCCAAAGTACTGGGATTACAGGCGTGAAATACTGTGCTGGCCTATTGTTCTTATTTTCTCATCTAAAATCAGGGCACCCTGCTGACATCAGGACAGTCTTGGAAAACTCAGGACTTAAGAGTGAGCACAGGATGGCTCTTAGTGTGATGACATTGGGCTGTTCAGGAGACATGTTCGCCTTCTGTTCTGTGCCATCCTGGCATTGGGGCACACCCCCGACTGCCGACCCCCGACCCCCAGAGGCCCAGTTCCAGGTCAAACAGCTGTCTCTTGGTGCATGTTGTCAGCCTGGTGCGTGCTCTGAGTTCTGTAAGTGTGGGTGAACGGGGAACTCTGACTGTCATTGGTGCTGTGGGGGAAGAGAGCAGTGTGTCAGCACGTGGACTCAGCCGTGGGGAAACCACCATGGTGTGGAGGGCCTGGAAGTTTGTGCATAGTCCTTGATTGCCCTGATGGTTAAAACCACCTGCTTCCCTACTTTTTTTCACATGATGTTCTGTGCATTCCTGCACAAATTAAATATTCTAGAGGGTAGTTCTCCCTTATCTGTGGTTTTGCTTTTAGTGGTTACAGTTATTCATGGTCAACTGAGGTCTGAAAATATTAAATGGGAAATTCCAGAAATAAACAATTTGTAAGTTTTAAATTGTGCACTGTTGCAAGTAGCATGATGGAATGTAACATCCCACCTTTTCCTGCCCAGGACATAAATCTTCCCTTTATTGAGATAACGGGATCTGCTGTAGCCCCCATACTCCATTATTTGACTCTATTACGTTTTCTTTCCACATCTTCCTACTGTCTGGTATTTGGGTTAGTCTTGCTATTATAAATAATGCTCTTTGAGCATCATTGACTATAAATTTGTATCTGCAGAAACTATTATTTGTTAAATATTGACTATTGATGGATCAGGTACCAGGCTAGGCACGTCACACATCTTATTTAATCCTTACCGTGCGGAAGTTATCCCATTTTATAGAGGAGAAAACTGAGGCATAAGGGTCTTGGGTTCTGTTACCTTCTGCATTTGGTTCCTGAAGCAGTTCCCTGGGAAGTGGCTATAGTTGCCAGATGGAGACCTGAATGGCTTCTACAGATGTGGAGACGGCGACCAATACTAGGGGATTTCTGAAGCTTTAGGGCAATGGCTTGTTGATTTCTCATTTCAGGTCTCATTTTTATCACTACACTGTACATGAGATAAGGATGGGGACCTTATCTCATGTACAGTATAGTGATAAAAAAGCGTCACTAGCCAAGGCTGACTCCTGCCCACTTGTCATGGATGCAGGAGCCGCTGAGGTCTTCCCTGTTCTCTGCCCTGCCCTTAGGTGGCTGTGCTGTCCTGAAGTCATGTGGCTGTCAGACCTCGGGTGCCATCCTGCGTCCTGCATTGCAGCTGCCATCCTACTCCATGATGAATAAGGATAGGCCTGTGAAGGGCCTAATCAACTCATTGGGAAGTTGCATGTTGCCAAATTAATGAGCTAAGGGTCAGACATGATTGATCATTAATTTGGCAACATGCAACTTCCCAGTGAGTGATGAGGCCCTTCACAGGCCTATCCTTATTCATCATGGAGTAGGATGGCAGCTGCAACAAACCATTTCCCAGGGCTGTCATCTCAGCAGGAGTTGTGGTCATAGACGAGTCTACACTGGCTAGGGAAAGCTTTCTGGGATGGGTAGATTTAAAACTGTCTCCTGGATTTCTCAAAGAACTAAAAATAGAACTGCCATTCAACCCAGCAATTCCATTCCTGGGTATATACCCAAAGGAAAAGAAATCATTCTAGCACAAGATACCTGTACTTTTATGTTAATTGCAACATTGTTCACAATAGCAAAGATACGGGCTTAACCTAGGTCCTCATCAGCAGTGGACTGGAAAAAGAAAATACGGTGTATATACACTATGGAATACTACGCAGCCATAAAAAGAATGAAATCATTCACAATAACAAGCATGGAGCTGGAGGCCATTATCTTAAATGAATTAACACGGAATCAGAAAACCAAATACTAGCACATCTTCTCACTTAGAAGAAGGAGCTAAACACTGAGTACACATGGACATGAAGATGGGAACAAGAAACAGTGAGGATTCCAGAAGGGGAGAGAGAGAGGAAGTAGAAGTGGTGCAAGGGTTGAAAAACTACCTGTTGGGTACTATGTTCACTACTTGGACAGCAGGATCATTAGGAGCCAAAACCCTGGCCAGTATCATGCAATACACCCATATAACAAACCTGCCCATGTACCCCCTGAATTTAAAACTAAAAGCAAAACCAAAAACAACCTGTAATCCCAGCACTTTGAGAGGCTGAGGTGGGTGGATCACCTGAGGTCAGGAGTTCGAGACCAGCCTGGCCAACATGGTGAAACCCTATCTCTACTAAAAATGCAAAACTTAGCCGGGCATGGTGGTTGTGCACGCCTGTAATCCCAGCTACTTAGGAGGCTAAGGCAAGAGAATCGCTTAAACCTGGGAGGCGGAGGTTGCAGTGAGCTGAGATCATGCCCCTGCACTCCAGCCTGGGCGACAGAGCCAGACTCCATCTTAAACAAAACAAAACAACACAACCTCCTCCCCACCAACACACACACACACACAGTTATCTTCTGAAGACCAAGAGAGAAGTACTTGGTATCAAGTGGTAAAAAACAAACAGGGCTGAGAGATTTAAGTAGGTTGGAGAAAGGAGTTTTGGGGCACAGGGGTTTTGTACTTCTTAGAGGTCCTGATACTAAAAATGAGGTCATTTTTAGAGTGGGAAGCAAAATGGCCCCATAACGAAGTGTTTGCTCTTCATATGTGCTGAAATGGCAGGAGGTGGAAACTGACAAATACTGAAGATGCTTATTAGTACTTCAGTGGTTTTCAGCACCTTAAATAAATGCCCATGTGAAATTAATATTAAGATAGTGGAGTGTTTGCCTTCTGTGGGACTTACTTGTGCTTCTGAAATAGTTCTTCAAGTTAATCAGTTATGGGCTGGGCAGGGCACACTTTCCTCCCCTTCTGCCTTCAAAAGACCCTGTAAGCACCCAGGTGACCCTGCTTTATGGCAGACGCAGCAACTAACATGAAACAACTGGAGAATACACCCAGGTGATGCAAAGCTAGGAAAAAGCAGTTTTCTCTTGTTTTCTTAAAGACAGCGTGGAAGGGAAGGGGTGGCGAGAGGGCGAGTGTCTTTATTCTGGAGTATGGGAGTGTTTTCCTGGTCCGGACTACAAGAGGAAAGCCCGGGTTGGCCACAGGAAACGCAGCATGTGTTGTTGATGCCAACTCGCCAGGGAAGTATTGAACGGGGAAGGAAGTGTGACTTTAGAAGGGGCTGCATAAAGGAGGCTGGGAAACTGCTTCCTGTGCACCAGGGCCAGCTCAGGGGCTGGAACGGTGCTTGCCAGGCTGTAGGGATCTTGCGGCCCTGGCTGTGTCCCCTTCCACACAGGCTCCCAGTGCAGATGCCAGGTCAGACGGAGGTGTGGGGCCCTCTCTGCCTCTTGATGTGAACCCCGGTTTGGCCTGCCTGTGCGAGCCTCATATCCAAAGGCTAAGTAAGGGCCTAGGACTCCAGTTCAAATACAAGTGCTACCATTCAGTAGCTCTGTGACCTTGGGAAGTTACTTAACCTTATGTGCCTCAGTTTCTTCATCTATAAAATGGGGACCACAGTGGTACTCACATTCTTGGGACACTGTGAATCAGGTGAGCTTATCCTCTTAACGTGCTTAGAACGTGCCTAACACTGTTAAGCGCTTAATACTTATTAGCTATTGCTAATACCCTCATGGTGGAGGACATTGACAATATCCTGGCAAGTGGGACACTCCCTTCTGGCCAGCTGGTATCATTTCCAAGGGTTTGCAGGTCTAGACCTGGATCAGGCAGTTACACAGAAGCTCCCTTGCTTACCAACAGGTTGTGTTCCAAAGGTGATGAAGTTTGCAGAGTGTGCATCAGGCTTTTTAAAACGAAGCTTTTCTCAAAACAAAGCAGTTTCAATGTCAGGCGCTCTACGGGGGTGTCCCCAGCAGGTATTTTCTTTCCACCGGACACCTGACCACTCACTGTGATTTGGAAAGATTAGAACTGGCCTGGAAACTATGTGTCCATCTTTGATGACAAAGCTTTCCTCATCATGCTAGCCACGTTTCAGGCATTCAGGAGCCACCTTGTTGACTGCCCTGATAGGTAACAAGCCAGTTGTTGCAAAACGTCTACTGGAGAGTGCTGGTCTACACTCACTGGGTGTTTGCTGGGTGCAGAGTACAAGGCGTGTTTAGGCCTAAGGAGCACTGGTCTCAGTGGATTAAAGCACATAGCAATGAACCGGTGACTTTAGGGCAGTGTGAGATGCGTGCTAACTCACTGTTAGAGGCAGTGAGTTTTCTGACTTCAAGGGAAAGGGGCATATATGTGTCTTGTGCTGGCCAGGCCAGGCGATGTGGAAAAGATGACGTTTGAACAATCTTTCAAGGTATGGCTGGACGTTTCCAGGCTGGGCCTTTCTCCTGAGCTCCAGCCTCGCACAGCTAATAGCGCAGCCACCACCTCTTTTTGGGAATCCCAAAGATCTCCAACTCAGTAGTCCCCAAACCACTCTCAGTATCTCTCCTCAAACATTCCGCATCTTCTCTTGCAGAGTGGCACTCCCATGCGTTATAGTCTAAGAAAGGGGAAAGGTCACACCCAGATGCGTGTGAAGAGGGAGGGGAGGCAGACATTCAGAAAGGAGAGCCTCGCAGATCTCTTTTCTCTGTGAAGCTGGCGGCAGGGAGGGATCTGAAATTGCACCTGTGGAAAACGGGAACAGCACCTGAGGAGAGGAAAGCGGGAAGATCTGCAGACACTCTGAGAGCTCAGATGAGGCGATCAACCGTCCATCTGTTTTAAGGTGCTCCAGCCTATCACAAATGTTTGCGGTGTGAGCAAACAAGACGGAGGCGTGAGGCCCGTTTGTGGTGGGAAAGTGGTCAGGCCACTGTGTGGGAAGCAGAATGGGGCCAGGGCATGGGCATTCTAGGGAGCAGGGCAGGAGGCCTCTGTAGCTGAAATCCGTGTTAACGTTGCTCCCCATGTTAATATATGGGCCTACGTAGTCTGAGTAAGTATAGGCCTCCACTGTGTGGAATGTGGAAGGGGATTGCAGGGAGGGTGGCCAGGACAGGGATGCTGCAGCAGCTCGGGGCAGAGTGGAGCAGCCCCTGAACAGGCTGCAGTGGGAGCATGGAAGAAGGCCGTGGGTAACAGGGATGGTCCAGTGGATGGAGACTGCACCCCTTGGTGGCTGACATGGCAATGGGTGGGGGGGCCAGGGAAGTGGCTGCTGAGCCAGGGAAAGTCAAGAGAGTGTCAGCAGAGGTCTGGCTGCTTTCCCATTCGTGTTCTTGCGCTGTGTTTCTTATATCTGCCTCGGGAACTGCCTTTTGAGAGTTTGTGGGGGCCTTTCTCAGAAAAGCACACATCTGGGTGAACGTAACACATTGCATGTATTTTCAAGGCTTGATCTCTGGATGAAGATCTGCTGTTCTTGTTAGTCTGCATTGAGAACTGTTCTCTAGAGTGACCACTGGGTCGTCTGCAGAACCAAGAGCCAGTGATAGGCAGGTGACTTTTGTGCACACACACATAGGGGCCCCAAGTCAGTTGGCTCGATTGTGGTTGTGACGCAGCCCACATTTCAGGTACCAGAGGAGTTTGTGGTCAGAGACAAGGTAAATTTTAGAAAGTAGCTATAGGAATAGCTTCCAAAAGGATATAGAAAACGCACCTAATAGGAAACTTGTGCATAGAATGGCAAATATGTAAAACTATGATCTGGATGATTTTCAGCCTGGAAAACTAGTTTTGTGGTATTTAAAAGCATTTTAGACTTTTAATTTCATATACATTTATATTTCATTAATGATGAAATCTATTCACCACTGGCCTCCTGTTTTCCCATGACTCAGCTGGAGATGTTTATTAAACATCTGGAATCTGGAAGTCCATTGGGTTAATGGATACTAAATAACAGTGAATTGCTTATCAAAATTACTCTAGGATAATAAAAAAAATCCGGTTCTTATTTCATTAGAGTGGGGCCAGGGACTTATTTTTCCCCCCTGCCTTTTTTTTTTTTTTTTAAAGTTTTAAGGTGATAGCGTTGCAAGACAGTTTTGGGCTAGTGGTATAACCAGAACAGAAAAGAATAAAGGTGGGTTATGATGTATTTGGAGAGCAGTCCTGCCCCATCATTCATCCTAAGAAATCTACAGAGTAGGAGAATTCGTGGTTGAATTGCTTAAAACCTTCTGAGGAAGACTGGCTGGAGACTCCCATTCTTAAATGAATCTGTGACTTTCTAAAGTTCAACAAAACTTATAAAAATCAGTTTTGCGTTGGTGCAGATCATATGTATACTGAGAGGCATCCTTTTTACCGTATCTGGCCCTCCATCTAAACGTTAAACGTCTTTCTGATTTCAGGATTGGCAATGGCTGACTTCAGCCTTCAGAGTCCCATCAGAGTCTGGAGAGTGATTTGAAAGTCACAGGCAGAGCAGGATTAAGCATGGCCACATAGGAAGGTCTCAGGCCACCTCTCTAGTATACAGGTCCTATTATCTTTACTCTGAACATGCTATTTTCATGCCATGAAGTTCTCGTCCGTTTTATTTCTACCTCTTAGCACTCAGTACAGCTCTTAGGGTCTGCTTCTCCTTGTTTTCACATATCCTGTTTTCCTGCATTCTACTTCCCACAGCGTCCCCTCCCTGTCTGCACCATCCACGTGCTTACACACACCTGCACACACACCCTCGGGAGGCAGTCCAGCCTACTTCAATGTTTTTATACCCCTTTGACCCCAGGACCAGTATAATATAATGTGATGTGACATTAAATGGAAGAAACGTTTCGTAGAACAATGCTTACTTCACTTTGTTTGGGGTGCTCCCTCATTTTCCATTCTATCATATTGTAGATTAAAATTAAATTAAAAGTGCTGATCTTAATGCAATAAACGATCCCATGACCCTCTGATGGGTTGTTAACAGAGACTTGCAAAGCATTGGTCTAGAGGTTTCTGGCATATTCTTTGAAGTCAGATGGATCTAGATTTGAATGTTTGCTTTACCACTTAATGGCTGTAAGTGGAGCTTTGTAAGTAGCTTCATTTCCTCATCTGTAGAATGGAGAGTAGCTACTCTGCCTTATGTAGCTTGTTGGAAGATTAAATGAAATAATGCATGAAAGGCATTTGGGCTGAAGGTCAGGCTCCTAGTAAGGGCTGGAATGGTATTAGTGATGGGGATGACGATGATGATGTTCAATTTCTAACTCCAGCTTTCTCTCAATTTACATAACTTTCATGGAAATTCTTACTTTTGCTGAAAAAGCACACAGAAGTCATTGTGAGGAACTTGCATTTGGGAAAAGACTGTTGTGTGCCCAGGAAAAATTACTACTAAACACTGCTGTTAGATTCCTATACGCGTGTCATCGCATGTTTTTTTTTTTTTTGTACATTTCCATAGCCATTGTCCTGACCTGGAGCAGTAGTTTCTAGCTCCCCTCCTTCCCTCCATTTGGCTCTGTATAGAGTGCTGGTTGGCTTATGAAACTGAAGCATGGTTTTTCCCAAGTCACACACTCAGAAGCTGTTAGCCGCCTGCGTAAACAAGCTCAGACTCTAGCTGGGCGTCCGAGACCCTCCTGAGGTTCAAATCCTGGCTCCTAATCTAGAGGTGTGAGTGTCTTGGACATTTTCTTTTCTTTCTTACTTCTTCTTTTTTGTGGGGGCTGCCTTTTTGGTTATGCTTTTCCTCATTTCTAAAATGAGGATAATAGGCTGGGCATGGTGGCTTATGCCTTTAACCTTAGCACTTTGGGAGGTTGAAGTAGGAGGATCGCTTGAGGCCAGGAGTTCGAACCACCTGAGGCAACATAGGTAGTGAAACCCCTGTTTCTACAAAAATATTTTAAAAATTAGGCCAGGCACAGTGGCTCACACCTTTAATCCCAGGACTTTGGGAGGCCAAGGCAGGTGGATCATCAGGTCAGGAGTTCAAAACCAGCCTCACCAACATGGTGAAAACCCGTCTCGACTAAAAATACAAAAACATCAGCCGGATGTGGTGGTGGGTGCCTGTAATCTCAGCTACTCAGGAGGCTGAGGCAGGAGAATTGCTTGAACCCGAGAGGCAGAGGTTGCAGTGAGCCGAGATTGCACCACTATACTCTAGCCTGGGTGACAGAGCGAGACTCCGTCTCAAAACACAAAAACAAAAACAAAAAATTAGCTGGGCATGGTGCATGCACCTGTAGTCCTGGGTACTTGAGAGACTGAGGTGAGAGGATCTCTTGAGCCCAGGAAGTCAAGACTGCAGCGAGCCAGGATTGCACCACTACACTCTCGTGTGGGTGACAGAGTGAGACCCTGTCTCAAAAATAAAATGAAAAAATAAAATGGGGATACTAGTATTTAACTGGTTAGAGCTGTTATGAGAGTTAAAAATGATTGATGTAAAATACCCAGCGCTTGCTTCTCACACACCAGTGACTCTTATATAGAAGACACCCATGTTGGTTCATAAGACAGTTGCTGTGCTCACATCAGCAAACACATCTTCAGTCCTGCTTTGGCCGCCGATACCAACCTTTTACCTCCCCTGGCTTGCCTGCCACCTTCTCCCTGCCTAGACAGCACCTCCCCATCCATTAAGGTCTTCCTTTGCCATAAAGCTTTCCCTTACCATAAAGCTTTCTCTTACAAGCCCATTTAACAATGATTTATGTATTCCTTATGAACTAGCTAACTTAGCTGGCAATTAATAATACACTACCTTCTGATCTTTATTGCATAGTCTTTTATTATTATAATTATAGCATTATTAGTTAGCTTTATGTGATTTATCTCTCATATCCTTAGTTAACTTATTTGTTACTTGAGGGTAGTAATCATATCTCACCCATCTTTGAATCCCCCACAGCACTCAGCACAGTTCCTTGTGACAATGTGTGTTTAATGAATTTTTGCTGATCCACTGGGTGACTGGGTACCAAGAAAAGGCGTTCCATGGCCGGGCACGGTGGCTCACGCCTGTAATCCCAGCACTTCGGGAGGCCAAAGTGGGCAGATCACAAGGTCAAGAGATTGAGATCATCCTGGCCGACATGATGAAACCCTGTCTCTACTAAAAATACAAAAATTAGCTGGATATGGTGGTGGGCACCTGTAGTCCCAGCTACTCTGGAGGCTGAGGCAGGAGAATAGCTTGAACCCAGGAGGCAGAGGTTTCAGTGAGCTGAGATTAAGCCACTGTACTCCAGCCTGGCGACAGAGTGAGACTCTGTCTAAAAAAAAAAAAAAAAAAAAAAAAAGAAAAAAAAAAAAAAAAAAGAAAAAGAAAAAGAAAAGCTCCACAGATAATATGAATCCCAGGATAATGTTATGTTCCTCAAGATTTGATTTATATTTGCTTTTGGTAGTTCCAGGTCATTTTCATTTGATCAGGGATTGAGATGATTCAAAACTGGGTTTCAGCCTTTGATATTAGTTTATTTCTACTTAGTTGTATTACTTACAAAGCTTGTGGGGGTGTTTCCAGGAACCCCTTTTCCTAGCTGGGTCCTGTCTTCGATTTTTGTCTCCTTAGTCACCTGAGTGTGTCAAACGCTCTGCTCAGTTTCAAAGCCCCGCAGCCTCCTCTTCAGAAATGAGCAGCTGTCCCCGCGCTAGGATTACAGCAGCCCTGAATGTCAGGTTCACCATCCTGGGGTTCTTTTTCTCCCAGATTTTGCCCCCCTAATTTTTAACTACCTTGTTAGCTCTCTGATGCATGTAAATGGATTTTAAAAATATATTTTGTCCATGTTTCTCAGCTAGTCAGCCTGAGAGTCAGGTCTGAATTACCTATTGCACCATTACCAGAAGCACCACCCCCGTCTCAGCTAAGGAATTTATTACCTTAAGTCCAGCAGGCACATTTAGAAGTCTCTGGAACAGAGAATTAACATGATTAAATGGTATTTTAGGAAGATGACTGTCAGTGGTATGCAAGACAGACAGGAGTTTGGAAAGTCTCAGTAAGTAGAACAATTAAGAGGTCATCATAACTCAGTGCTTTCTAAAGTAAGATGAAGGCAGAGGTTAGAGTGGATAAGCCTGAGCTTTTCATGTTAGACAGGCCTGAATTTAAATGAGAGTCTTGGCTCTCCACTTACTAGCAGGTGGGAAAGGATAATAAAGTCCCTATGTCCTAGGGTTGTAAGGGTTAAATGACAAAACTTGTAAAAAAGCCTAGGTTTTTTATTTTTTATTTTTAGAAAGGGGCTCTTTCTGCCACCCAGGCTGGAATGCAGTGGTGTGATCATGGCTCACTGCAGCCTTGAACTCCTGGGTTCAAGTGACTGTCCCACCTCAGACTCCCAAGTAGCTGAAATGACAGGAGTATCCCACCATACCTAGCAAGAAAACCCTAGTTTTAATGCCTAGCACATAGTTAAGTGCTCTATAAGTGGTCACCGTTGCTCTTACTATTCCAAGAACCAAAATTCAGTTATTTGGGTGAAAATTCAACTTCATTGTTAATAGCACTAATCATGGCCATACTACTGTCAACTTCATGGAGGATCAGTCGTGACTTACGAATCACAACGAATAGCTTGCATGCCTTATATAGCAGGCTTGGCACCAGTGATATTCTCAGTACCCACCGTGGGCTGAATTGACTTATGGCCAGATGCCACGGTTTTGAAACCAGTCCCAACCTCAAATCTCAAAAGTGATTTTACAGAGTGCCTTTCGTCAGGCTCCAGGGTAGATGCTTCAACTCTTTTACCTACTTTGAAGTACAGGTTGCTCATATATTAGGTTTGTAGGACCATAAAATTTTAGCATTTTACTTCTAAAAACAACCTGATGTACAAGAAGAGAAGCTTACAAAAAAAAATCAAATTATGATTCATCGTATCATGGATAACCCCAGGAATCATCTGTTTAAAACGTCCCATTTTTCTAGATGATCAAAGTGTGGACAGAAAGATGGAGTGATTAGCCCAAGGACACACACCAGCAATGGCAGAGTCAGGGCCGTGGCACAACTGTCCTGACTTCTGTGCATTTTGTTCTTAGACAAACATAGCCGCTCTGTGTCATCTCCACTAAGTTACCTGCCTGCTCTAACTCGGTTCGAGGTTCACATGGCCTGGCTGTTAGTGCCTGTGGGAGGCTTGCCTTATGGAAAGACCAGCACGTCACCCTGACTTTCAGTAATGGAAGCTGGATGATACATACCGAGTAAGCATCTTGCTTTCCAGTCCTCAGTCCCCTGACCCTCTGTGCCTGTCATCTCAGTCTTTTAATCTCTGGAAGCATAATTAATCTATTTTTAGTGTCCAACTAAATGATCCGTTTCTGGTGCTAGGCTTGAGGTAGATTCTGCCTTTGCTGTTTTTCACAGAAGTAAAGATGTATGCTCACCCTCTGCTAGTCTAGAGAAACCTATGTCAAATGGCAACCTTTATAACCTCTCGCATGCCAAGCGCACTGGTAATGCACTACCTTCCTAGGGTGGGAGATGAGTCAGGGGAGAAAAAAATCAAGTCACAAAGGAGAAGGGCCTCCATGTGACTGGGTGAGCTTTTCATTGCGTCTCATTGGAGATGTCCTACCAACAAACAAACACAAACAAAACCTGAAATAAGTATAGACCTTTTTAAGTTTTTTTTTTTTTACTCTGATAAAATACTTGTTTGATTTTTTGCCTTTTCTAAAAGTTACTTATAATTAATAACAGTCCTGATTTAAGATTATGAACTTTTCCAGTAAGCTTGAGGTTTGGCGGAGCTGCATCCTTACTAGACAGGCACACTGCGCAAGTGAGGAGCGGACCCAGCCGGTGGATGACAAGCCCAGCACGCCGACCAGCGGAGGAGTCTATCAGAATAGCCAAAATGACCACACGGCAGGAGCATGGGAGATCCAGGCCATTAAGCATGGAAAATAAGGGGACTCTGGAGCTTTGCTTTCAGAGTGTGACCCAAGGACCTAGGGGCTTGTCAGAGATGCAGACAACAGGGGTTGCCTGGAATCCACTGACTTGGGATTCCTGTGTGCATTCAAGTTGGTGAAGCGCTGGTCTGGATTTGACAGTCAGCTCTTCCCTTTACTATTGGCCAAACTGACCCTATCATTCTTTTGCTAAAATCCTTCGGTTTCCTCTTTAGTCTTAGGTCATGGTCATGACCTAAATCCTAGGCATGGTCTTCTGGGTGAGCTGGGTCTCTGGGCCCTCCCTGTCACTGACTGCCGTCCACAGGGGCCACCTTGCCTCGGGGCCTTTGCAGCTCTCCCTTCTGTGTTAGTTGCTCAGGGCTGCCATAACAGATGGTTTTCACACAACAGAAATGTATTCCATCACAATTCTGGAGGCCGGAAGTCTCAGATCGAGGCATCAGTAGGGCCCTGCTCTGCCTCACGGCTCTCAGGAGAATCCTTCCTTGCCCGTTCCAGCTTCCGCGCATGGCGGGCTGCAGCAGCCTCACTGCAGTCTCTGCCTTTGGCTTCATGTGCCCATCCTCCCTGTGTCTGCGTCTTCACGCAGCATGCTTCTGTGTGTCCGTGTCCACACTTCCCTCTTCTTATGAGGACATCCGGTTCCTGCGAGCTACTGGTCACAATATTTTGTCAGCTGATCATTGTATATAACCTTGTCTTACGTGTTTCTGTTTGAAGATACCCTCTGTAATATTTACTGTTGATTGATTAGCACTGAACTCACAGCACTATAATGCATGCCTGAGAAAGCTTATCTAACATACATATTTTCCCTGTAAGGCACATCATAGCCTTCTGGTTCTTAGGAACCCGGGAAGGCATTTCAGCACAATGCCTGGGGGCCATTTGAAACAACAAAGTCACCAACAAAAAGCACAACGACGCAAAAATGTCGCACTCCGTAGCCTGTGAAAAGGACACTTGTTTGCCATAGGAGAGCAAGAGCAGGAAGGCAGAGTGTGGCCTTGTCCAGCTTCAGCTGGGAACACGTGCGTCAGATGACTTGAATTCAGCACACGTCCGCAAGTGACCACAAATGCACCAAGTATTGATTTGGGGGTTGCGGAGATGTTTTAGTGAGTAGGCAAATTCACAGATACAGAATCTGCGAACAGCGTGGATCGAATGTGTCTTCACACACAGGCTTTAGTTTTAAAGACAGAAAGTTGGGTTTTTTGTCTTGGTGCTTTGCTTTACCTGACAATTGACTTTTCAAGTACTGTTTCCGTTTCAAACTGATCTTCATTGTCTTTCAGGGAGATTCTCGTCTGTGTGAACTTTGAAAGCCATCACTAACATGAGAGCAGGAACCACCGTGAGCTGGTGGGGGCACCTGGGAGGAACCATACCATATGGCTTTTTGAACTATTTCAGATGGGACTTCCCCCCCACCCCCCATCCCCCGCCCCCCACCCAACTGGGTTATTTGTGAGAAAGATAATGGAGGAAATATGATATTATTCTGAGTACTAGCTGGAAGCAGGGCCACTTCCACACTCCGCTCACGTTTCCATATTGCTAGGCTCAGGCTCAGCTGCAGTGCCAGGGACCACACACAGCACTTCTGCACATCAGGCTGCCAGGAGAACTGGCATCTGTTGCTCTCCACTCGTGACCACTGTACCTACCCCTATCCTGTAACTACTCTTCCCTCGCTCTTCCCTCTATTTTCTTGACTGCTCTGGATTTAGTGGTCTCCAATCTGTGTCTTGAGGTCTTTTCCAGAGGGAGGATCAGGCTGGGCTGGTGGTCACCACCCTGGCGGGCAGAGCTCTCGCAGGGTAAGCCTCTGAGGGGTCGCCAGTGCACCTCTCTATGCACAGCTTTCCCCAGCACTCCCCAGACTTTTCTGAAACTCTTTATCATCTGGTACCCAGGAGTCTTCGTGGAGCATGGTACCTCCCTTCTTTCCAGTGTCCTGTTAGATCGGGAGTTCCTAGACGGTAGGGAATGTCATCTTTCCCTGTTCCTGGAGCATCATTCTCAATACATGATCTTTGAATGAGTGGGTGAACAAATGAATGAATGGAACAAATGAATGAATGAGACCAAGAGCAGCAGTATCTGCAACTCCTTGCGGCCATTCCATGTCCTCGTGAAGTGTCTCTAAGGTTCCTGTTTGTGTCTCAAAGATTGGTGGCTGGAGCCTCCATATGAGTGGATGAGGCCAGCCTCTGACGGCACCCCACCTAGGCTGTCAGAGCGATCTTCAGAGCTGGCCTGGGCCTTGTAGTGAGTGTTTCCTGTGTGGAAGGCAACATTTGGGCTTTGTAGGACTAGTAAAAGACCTAGAAGAGGGCGGAGCATGGGAGCTCATGTCTGTAATCTCAGCACTTTGGGAGGCCAAGGTGGGAGAATTGCTTGAGCCCAGGAGTTGAGACCCCATCTCTACAAAAATTTAAAAATAATTAGCTGGGCGTGGTGGCTCACACCTGTGGTCCCAGCTGCTCGGGAGGCTGAGGTGGGAAAATCGCTTGAACCCAGGAGGTTGAGGCTGCAGTGAGCCGTGATCATGCCACTGCACTCCCATCCGGGTGACAGAGTGAGACCCAGCCTCCAGAACAAAAGAAGGTGATGTTCTTGCTATGTAGAACTTAAATTTGGTTAGGAAAAGAGAGTGGAGTGTACACAGCTGAGAAGTATATAGGTAAAGCAAGGGATAAGATGAAAGACTTCACTTAAAACAACTGCCCTAAAGCAATGTTTGATTTTTCAGAGGAGCAGTGTAGGATTAGTGAGTATCGTAGGAGCTGGAGGCAGAGGGACTGCTTTAGGCAGGAGTGGTCTCGGAAGCCCCTGTGGAGGAGGAGGCTGGGTCTTAGAGGGCGGATAAGGACCTGCAAGGCCAGGGAATGAAGAGCAGAGGGCATGGGATGAGCACGGAGCAGGAGGTGTCTGCAGTATTCAGTGGGCCCGACTGCGGGAGGCGTACAAGGAAAAGGCTGTGGACTCCTGCAGGCCCGGGGTGAGGCCGGGGGGGTCATGGAAGGATGCTTGTAACTCTGGCATGTTCAGGGCACAGGGAATAGAGGAGAGAGGAAGTTCGTGGCAAGCTGGAAAGGAGAGTTATTGAGACATCTGCTCAAATGCCAATGAATAGAATTTTCAGAGCTCAGTTTTGGAGGAAATGAACCAAAGAAGGAAGGGACGCATCAGGATTGAGAAGAGGATTACAGTGTCACACTGTCCGTGAGGTCCTATAGAACGGAGGCTTGCACCAGAACCGTCTTCGCTTTTGGACCCCAGATTAGAAGTAAATGCAGGCATAGATAGGGTGAAGATGGGTGGGGGACAGTGTGGAAGGTACTTTGTTAGTGATTCCCCTCTGGATCTATTCCGATGGACAAGGGGAAGTCTATCTTAGAAAGGCATCTGGAAGCAGCAGGGGGCATTGTGTGGACTGGCGGAGGAATGGCAGTCAGACTAGGAGAATGATTTTCAAAGGGAAAGTAAGTTAAAGGAAAAGGGGGTGATGTCAGGTCAGAGGGGAGGCTGGCATTGAAGAAAGACACTTGGGTGAGAGATTGCACTCGGGTAAAAGCAAAACCAAAGGAGATACCTGTGCAGGGTGCCGGGGGCTCTGGAAATAAAGTCGGGAGGGACGGGTAATTGGTGGAAAACTTTGGGAAAGCCAAATTAACTGATTCCTTTCGAGCTTTAAATGTTAATATTGGGGGTTGAAAGCGTTTGTATAACCCAGATTCTCAAAAGGAATGGCTTGACTGTCAGTGCTTTCCCACAACTGCTTTGCTCTGCCCACCCCTGGCTCTTGGAAGGATAATCCCCAAAGGCATTGGGGCCTCCGAGCAACTGAAGCCTCAAAATATGGCCAGGGTAGTGGGGATAAAGCCCCCCTCGAGGCAGAGTCCCAGGGAGGAGTGCCGGTCCTCGTCTCCAATGTCCATAGGACCTTCCCAGTGGAGGGCAGGCCTGGACCATCCTGTGTCCCCAGATAGCCTCCTGGCCAGCACGAGGGCTGGGCTTGCACAGGTGGCTCTAGGACACAGCCCCTGAGTACACCAATCCCCCAGTTCGCCAGTCCCCACGCCCAGGAAAGGAGAGAAGGAAAGGGTCAGGCAGGGTGTAGAACTCTGCAGCGCGGACACCACAATGAGTGGCACCAACGCCTGACGCTGTGTTTCTCTCCTGCAAGGGCACCATGCCGGTGGAAAGGATGCGCATGCGCCCGTGGCTGGAGGAGCAGATAAACTCCAACACGATCCCAGGGCTCAAGTGGCTTAACAAGGTGAGTGGATCAGGATGGGTGTATGTGTGAGAGAGGTCCTGGCTGAAACACGCCCAAGCAGACTGCCGAAAGTAAAATTGTTTGTATTCAAAATCTTAGGCTCATTCATGACAAAAAACAGCCAATGCAAAATGATCATAAAACATCAAGTTATCATCTCAAAGGCTTTTTTTCTTTTAGAGACAGGGTCTCACTATATTGCCCATGCTGGAGTGCAGTGGTGTGATTGCGACTCACTGCAGCCTCGACCTCTTGGGCTCGAGTCATCCTCCCACCTCAGCCTCCAGAGTAGCTGGAACTACAGGTAAACGCCACCACACCTGGCTAATTTTTGTATTTTTTTTTTTGTAGAGCTGAGGTCTCACCATGTTGCCCAGGATGGTCTTGAACTCCTGGGCTGAAGTGATCCTCCCACTTCAGCCTCCCAAAGTGTGGGGATTACAGGCATGAGCCACTGAACCCTGTCGCAAAAGGATTTGTATCCTCTCCGACTATAGCCTCAGCCTGGAGTCTCCAGTGTCTGCTCACCTTTGGTGTCTTGGCTGACTGCCTGTGGAAAGCTCCTTGCTGTGGTGTTCTTTGAGGATTCTTACCCTCTTCCTTCTCCAAATTCCTTTTTTTTTTGCTTCTCCTGGCCTTTTAGGACTAGAGGACATGGGAACTCCAGGGTTTTATATTAGGAATGGAGCATTTCCTTTTCAATGTTCTCTATTTAAAGAAAGCTTGTTTTTGTCTTTAAGAAAAAAACCTTCTTTTTACCTCTGTAATGAAGCCCATCTGTGTGCCCACCTTTCCTGAAAAAGCAGCCAGTCCTTTACAACCTGCCCCTTCCATGCACAAACCCTCCCTTACTTTGCTAACCTAAACACTCTGAATTTAATTGATCCTAGCTATTAGGGGTGAATCAGAAAGAGATAATGTAGGTAAAAATGAAAAACTTCTAGAACTATATAATCTAGAAAAACAACTAAATATATATCATGCCTTCTTTAAGGAGGCCCAGGAGAGAAGTTCCTCTCCTACCAGGGACACTTCTGAGTAAATGCCTTTTTCCTCTTCTCCACTCCCTCCCCTTTTCTTTTTTAATCTTAAGGACCCAATGAATAATTTAGCTGGCCAGGCTTTATCTTTGTATCAGGTGCAAGAGTTTAGAGCCAGATTGCAGTTTGTAGCTTGCTTCCAACAAGGGAACAGGATATTGCAGTGTAATTTTTTTTTTTTTTTTTTTTTTTTTTTTTTTTTTTTTTTTGAGATGGAGTCTAGCTCTGTCGCCCAGGCTGGAGTGCAGTGGCCGGATCTCAGCTCACTGCAAGCTCCGCCTCCCGGGTTTACGCCATTCTCCTGCCTCAGCCTCCCGAGTAGCTGGGACTACAGGCGCCCGCCACCTCGCCCGGCTAGTTTTTTGTATTTTTTAGTAGAGACAGGGTTTCACCGTGTTAGCCAGGATGGTCTCGATCTCCTGACCTCGTGATCCGCCCGTCTCGGCCTCCCAAAGTGCTGGGATTACAGGCTTGAGCCACCGCGCCCGGCCGCAGTGTAATTTTTTTTAACTAATATAATTCCTGGCCTTATTGGGTCTTTTCAGATATCTTTTAAATCTTATTTCTTTTTGTCCTTTTCCTTTTATCCACTTATTTAGATTTTTTTTTTTTTTCCTTTAAACAAGGTCTCCCTCTGTCGCCTAGGCTGGAGTGCAGTGGCACGATCTCAGCTCACTGTAACCTCTGCCTCCGGGCTCAAGCAGTCCTCCCACCTTTGTCTCCCAAGTAGCTGGGACACAGGTGCACTCCGGGATAATTTTTGAATTTTTTGGTGAGATGGGGTTTCACTATGTTGCCCAGACTGGTCTGGAACTCCAGGACTCAAGTGATCTGCCTGCCTCGGCCTTCCAGAGTGCTGGGATTACAGGCATGAGCCACAGTGCCCAGCCTTATTTTGAATTTAATGTTACTGTGTTGAATAGCTCTGTTTGAGCCTTTCTGAAACAAGGTGGGGCACTAAGTAAATAGAAATGAAGAAACCACATGCTTATTCCCTGAGACCTGTCACATATCTCAAGGTCTTAACGCAAACAATGTATTTTTCTAGAGTTGCTCTATCTATAGTGTTTTAGATTTACATATGTAATCAGCTTCTTCCAAAGAAACAAACAAGAAATGGAGGAGCTCCTTGGTCAGCTCAGTTAGCAGGGGTGCCATGGGGGTATAAGGAAGGGGGGACCAGAGTAAAGGGGAGCTGGAGAGCCAGGGTAGCAAATGACACTGAATGAAAGCTGACGAGTGCTCAGCACTTACTGTGTGCCAGGCACCCTTCTAAGCAAGGTACATGCATTAACTTACCTTCTGCCATCATGGGGTAGGTACAGTTAATATTTTCCATTTTACAGACAAGGAAACCGAGGCACAGAGAGGTTAGGTAGGATTCTGTCTTGAGGAACAGGTAGCGTCACTGTTTGATGTGGAGTGGAAGAGGAAAGCCTATGTTCCTGTGTTCTAAAGAGAAGTAAGTTGTCTGTTTTTGCTTTTCCTTTTTTAAAATTACCTCCACCAGTTTTGGTTGGCTTGATGCAGTAGAGAACAGACAGTGTCTCACACCAATCGTGTTGAGCAGGTGCCTGGTATGTTGACCTCTGTGATTGGTTTAGACTAACCATTAGTGCCTTCTTGGTGCGGTAGTGGATGGAACTCTGGCTCCCCGAGAAGATATGTCCACATCCTCACCCCCAGAATCTGTGGATGTCACCTCATTTGGAAAAAGGGTTTTTGCAGATATGGTGAAAGACCTTGACATGGGATCATCCTGGATTTTCTGGGTGGGCCCTAACTCCAATGAGGAGTGCCTTTATAACACACGGAAGAGGAGAAGGCACGCACAGAGGAGAGGGGCGTGTGAGGACTGAGGCAGAGACTGGAAATAGGCAGCCACAGCCGAAGGACTCCAAGAAGAGGCGAGGAAGGAATCTTCCCAGAGCCTTTGAGAGGAGTGAGCCCTGGCTGGGCACGGTGGCTCATGCCTGTAATCCCAGCACTTTCGGAGGCCGCGGTGGGCAGATCACCTGAGGTCAGGAGTTTGAGACCAGCCTGACCAACATGGTGAAACTCCATCTCTACAAGCACAAAAATTAGCTGGCTGTGGTGGGGGGTGCGTATAATCCCAGCTACTTGGGAGGCTGAGGCAAGAGAATCGCTTGAACCCAGGCGGTTGAGGTTACAGTGAGCTGAGATTGCGCCACTGCACTCCAACCTGGGCAACAGAGCAAGACTCCGTCTCAAAAATAAATAAATAAATAAATAAAAGGAGTGAGCCCTGCAGACACCTTGATTTTGGACTTCTGGCCTTCAGGACTGTGATGGAATACATTGCTGCTGCTGTAAGCCACCCATTTTGTGTAATTTTTCACGACAGTCTTAGGAGATTGATGCACCCTCTAAGGGTCACCTCCTTACTGGGACTCTCGGTTGAGATGCCTTCTCTTCCATCTATTTTGTCCGTGTTTTTCTGGTTCAGGACCAGAAGGCAAATGGATTTCTCTTTGTGCAAATGAACACTTGGCCCCTTTCAGGCAGCCCTTCCCTGCGGAGCGTCGCTTATCTGACTCTTGGCTTGAGAGTTCTCTTCCTGAGGCAGGGAAGGAAAGGAGACCTCTGTCATCTCACCGGGCTCCTCCGCTAGAGCTGGACGTGAGCCAGGCTGATGAAGAAGAGCGTGCCCGTGGCTGTTGGCCCGTGCCGCCTCTCAGCACCGCCCTGGCACAGAGGCCAAGGCCTGCACTGTGGCCCCGAGGCCCTGTCAAGCTGCATCCTGCTGAGGCCTAGCCAGAGTGGGCACGTGTGCTGCTCGTGCACATGGGCACTGCCATCACTGTCACTGCAGACCTCGGCTGGGGTCAGGATCTCTTCTCTCCATACCTACACTCCCACAGGGCGTCTTTTTATAGGTTTCCGCTAACTTAGGCTTGTTGGCATTCATCCGTCCATATAAATACTTAACGGAGAGCCTAATGTTCTTCCCTCCCATTCACAAGCATTCTGCCTGGAAATCCTTGTTTATATTTTGAGTGGTTTGAGATCATTCCAAGATACCTTTTGCCACTGAAGACTGTTGTGACTGTTAGAAAACACTGTCCCTGGGGCTGTGGGACTCACTTCTGCTTCAGTTGGCATTCAGGATGTGTTCGTGTTTACCGTGAAGTGCTCCAGGCTGGAAGCCCCATGCACTGGTGCCTTGGCCGTCTTTATCGTGTCTGCGTGCTCAGGGCCAGGCCTAGTGCCTGGTAAGTGGGAGGCCCTCTGTCAAAATTGTTCTGGGAATACGCAGATGAATGTCGTGGTCTTGAAGGGGAGCAACGTTGGTGGTATTTTTGTTCTGTTAAGATAATCAGATTTATGGACACTGGGTTGGCAGTTGTCACATGGCTCTCAGAAAGTCCATTCAACCTACTCCATTTTTAGTACGAGAGAAAGAGTTGGTTCGTTAACTCCTTACGTTTGTTTCCATCCCCTATTGTCTTAGTCTGTTCCCTGTTGCTTATAACAGAATACCTGACTCTGGATAGTTTGTAAAGAAAAGGAATTTATTTCTTACAGTTATGGAGGCTGAGAAGTCCAAGGTTGAGGGGCTGCATCTGGTTGAGGGCCTTCTTGCTGGTGGGGACCCTCTGCAGAGTCCTGAGGCAGTGCAGGATATCACCTGGTGTGGGGGACGAGTGTGCGAACACAGGTCTCTCTTCCCCTTAAAAAGCCACAATCCTACCCCCATGACAGCTCATTAATCCATTAATCCCTGAATGGATTAATCCATTCATGAGGGCAGGGTCCTCGTGACTCAATCACCTCTTAAAGGCCCCACCTCTCAGTCATGCCACATGGGGGATTAAATGTCAATATAAGTTTCGTAGGGGGCAAGTATTCAAACCATAGCACCTACTTTTAATAAGTTTGAAGGAGGGTGGGAATGGAATGGGTCCCTTGGATTTCTCTGAAGGAACAGCGAGGAAGTTTGGAAAAGTGCTTTATAACCAGCTTATGAATGAGGCCTTGGCTGGGCCATTTGCCTTTGGTTATAGGTATTTGCAAATGTGCATAGCATATTTGAGTAGCCCAATGACCAAAAAAAAAAAAAAAAGAATAGGATAGCAAATTTTCATATGCCTGCATCTAGATGTATGAATATTTTGCCTTATCTTTGTGTGTGTGTGTGTGTGTGTGTGTGTGTGTGTATCTGTGTGTATCTGTGTGGTATTTTAAAGCAACTCCCTGACAGTGTACATTGTAAGACATAAGGACATTTTCTTATATATCCACAATATACCATTGTTAATTGGACAAAATTAATACTGTTTAATATCATCACTGCTCCATTCATATTCAAAATGCCTTGAGTATTCCCAAATAATCTTGTTACAGTTGATTTGTTCAAATCAGAATTCAAAGGCTGTCCACAGGCTGTGTTTCATGTTTATGACTCTACGTCTCTGCTGACTGTGGGCAGTAACCTCTGTTTTTTTCCTTCTTGCCATTGACTTGTTGAGACCAGGTTAGTTTTGGGTTTGTCCACGTGCTTGCTTGTGGTTCCCTGGGCCATTTCTTGAGGAAGGAAGGAGGCAGCCACATCCGGGGTCCCAGTTTCTCTCACAGCTCCGTGTGACCCCCAACACTGGTGGGGTTATTGATTTCTTATTTCCTGGGGGAGATCCTCCTGGATCCATGCACTAAGGCAGGGGAATCATCAGACCTTTCCCTTTTTTTCACTTTGAAAGTAGACTTGTGTTTGTGTAAACATCAGGCTGTCTCTGACTGAGGTAAGGAGTCCAAACAAAAATAGCACAGTAATTGGAACATCTTGCAAATGCTGGGGGGAAGAAGAGGCAGAGGAGATAACAGAACTAGTTTCCATGTGGGGCCAAGGAACATTTTTGTTCTACATTGCTCAAGATAATCTCAGATGCTTTTCTGAAGTCAAGCAGTGCTCATCTCTCCTGCCTTCCTTCAGATGGGCAGAGTGCTGCACACATGTACAAATGGTGGGCCCTGGCATGGGGCGTCTATCCATGCACAGCGTGTACCACCACCACATGTGCAGGGCTGGTCACTCGGGGATGGGACACCTAGCACGTACTGACGTCATAGCGTCTACACACACATAGCAACACCGTCATGTCCCATGGAACACACAGCTTGTGACCAGAATGTTTGCTGGTCAGAATCTCTTTCAGTTTTAAGATGAATCTTGCTTTCTCTTACCTTTTCATATGGTCTTCTTCAAAAAAAGAATCTGTGATACGATTTTAAAGATATTTCTGATAAGTTTATTAGTCTTTTTTTTCCTGAAATATGAAAAACTAGTGAAAAGTGACATGTAGTTTAAAAAATATGCAGCCATCACCACTGTCCAGTTCCAGAACGTTTTATCCCTCCAAAAGGAAATGCTATAGCCGTTAAGCAGTCACTTCCCATTTCCCTCCCCGCTAGCTTGTGGCAACCACTAATCTCCTCTCTGTCTCTATGGATTTGCCTTTTCTGGATATTTCATGTAAATGGAATCATTCAATATTTGGCCTTTTGTGTCTGGCTTCTTTCACCCAGCGTAATGTTTTCAAGGTTCATCTACGTGGTAGCATGTGTCAATACGCTATTCCTTTTTGTGGCTGAATAATATTCCATTGTATGGATATACCACATTTTGTTTGCACATTCGTCAGCTGGTGGACACTCGGGTCGTTTCTATCTTTCGGCTTTTGTGACTAGTGCTGCTATGAGCATTTGTGTCTAAGTTTTGGTTTGAATGTTGGCTTAGAATTCTTTGGGTGTATATCCAGGTGTCAAATTACTGGGTCATCAGGTAATTCTGTGTTTCACTGTCTCGAGGAATGGCCAGACTTTTTCTCCAGAGTTGGCTGCACTGTTTTGCATTCGCACAGCAATGTATGAGGATTCCAGTTTCTCCACATCCTCACCAGCGTTTGTTATTTGTGTATCTGTTTTTGGAGACATGTCTATGGGTTAGTCTGTTTTGTGTTGCTATAAAGGACTACCTGGGGCTGGGTAATTTATAAAGAAAAGAGGTTTCTTTGGGTCAGGGTTCTAGGCTGTACAAGAAGCATGACCTTGGCATCTGCCTCTAATAAGGCCTCAGGATGGGAGACAAAGGGCATTACATGGCAAGAGAGGGAGGAAGAGAGAAAGGTGCAGGCGCCAGGCTCTTTTGAATAATCAGCTCTCACAGGAGCTAATGGAGCGAGAGCTTACTCATTACCATGAAAGCGACACCAAGCCATTCATGAGGGATCCTGCCCCATGACCCAAACACCACCCACCAGGCCCCACCTCCAACACTAGCGATCACATTTTAACGCAAGATTTCGAGGGGACAAACATCCGAACTCTTCCCGTCTACTCAGGCCTGTCACACATTTCAGGAGGATCCATAGTGGGTAATTGCTAGGTTCGGTCAGCGCTTTTGTAGTTGCAAGACTTTTGCGGTTTCTGTGGGACTAGGTTTGGTTGTGTGTGTGTGTATGTATATGCATGCATGCGTGCAGATGCTTAAAAAGATCTACTTTATCGGTATCAATTTTGTGTCTTGCAAGTTAGATTTCAGATTGTGTCACCCTAGAACTCCTTTGATCTAGAAAAAAGTGCAACAGCAAATTCTTAAGAATCTTGGTGTTTAAGCATAAAGCTTTAGATTCTGGGCGTGCACTTCAGGAACAGTTCTTTCACTGAAATCAATTTTCACTTGTATTCATTTTCATGTGAACATCAATAAATGGCATTAAGTGATTTTGCTGTCGATTTCATCTACATTAAAGCATCAAATGTCACTCAGCCCCTTTCTGATCACTGTCTTTTGAAATTGGCTAACCTGCAGCCCTCTCTGTGGATGATACAGAATGAACACCAAGGAATTTCTGAAAGAGTCTCTCACTTTCAGTTCTCCTTTAATAACTGACTTTTTAGAAGATGGTAGAATTTTCCTTTTAACAGGTTTTGGGAAACTCTCCAATGTTCTGAAATAGTCTTAGTTCTGGCTTTGTGATTGGTTCTGTGGAGAGGTGCTGAGTCTCTTTGGGGACAGCTGGACCCTTTCTGCATGTCACTGTGTGAGACCGAAGAGGTGGAAACCCCTGCTGACATTTCCTCTCCTTCCTCAGCGTCTAGTGCGGGGACCCGCATACCTGGCAATTACCAGAACTGCCTTGAGAGCTTTAAAAGAGTACGGCCTCCTGGGCTTTAATCTACAGAATCCAGGTCTCAACCGGTCTGTCATAGGACAGGGACTCTTCCAAATCTAAAAGCTGGGAGATAATGAGTGGGTGATTAAGTAATAGTATATGGAGTTGCATGACCTGGGGTTTGAACTTAGACACTTACTACCCTGCAAGTTCCTTGACCAAACAGTTAAAATCTGCTTCTCGGTTTCTTCAGCTGTAAAATGGAAATCGTAACATATACCTCGCTCAGGAGGCTGTAGGAGGTAAACAAAGCTGAGGTCCATGTGGACGTGTAGGCAGATGCACAGTGCCAGTGGGACCTTAGTACCTGAGGTCCATGTGGACGTGTAGGCAGATGCACAGTGCCAGTGGGACCTTAGTACCTGAGGTCCATGTGGACGTGTAGGCAGATGCACAGTGCCAGTGGGACCTTAGTACCTGAGGTCCATGTGGACGTGTAGGCAGATGCACAGTGCCAGTGGGACCTTAGCACGTCTGCCGCTACCGCCACAGGAGCTGCTTGGGCCAGGTTCCTCATCTGTAGCTTCACTCAGAAGACGGCTTTCTTAGTAAACCATGCGTTTCCAATTTCCAATGATTTGTTTTTCAGGGTTGCTTGAGGCAGTGATGAATTACAAACCTCAGTTACATTGAGAGAGATGTAGAGATAGTCTGATATAAGGATTGTATTGAGAGCTGTTTCTCCAGAAAATGTGTCATCTCAAAACCACTACCTCTTTGTTTGCACTCCTTGCTATTTCCTGCAGGCGGTGGACCCGCGGGGATTCCAACATTACTTTCTATTTCTGTTGGATGCATAGGCAAATGGAGATACTCGGTTTCTGCGACAGTGGCCCAGATACACCCGACTTCTCTGTAGCAGCATCAAGGGTTTTGGAAAGTTGTCTCATTTTTAATGTACTGAAGATAGCTGGAGTTACTATTTACCAAACGATGAGAATAAATTATAAGAATAAGCATTAGAAGTTTCAGTAGGTGGCCATTTTTCTGTGGTTTTATAAAAAGAGGCACAGGGTCGGGTGTGGTGGCTCACACCTGTAATCCCAGCAGTTTGGAAGCCTGAGGTGGGCAGATCACTTGAGGTCAGGAGTTCGAGACCAGTCTGGCCAGCGTGGTGAAACCCTGTCTCTACTAAAAATACAAAAAGTGACCAGGTGTAGTGGCGCATGCCAGTAATCCCAGCTATTCAGGAGGCTGAGGTGGGAGAATCTCTTGAACCCGGGAGATGGAGGTTGTAGTGAGCCAATATCGTGCCATTGCACTCCAGCCTGGGCAACAGAGCGAGACTCTGTCTCCAAAAAGAAAATTAAAAAACAGAAAAGAGGCACAAATAATGGAACACACTGGCATATCCCAAATCATCACCTTTGACCTTGGAAAACATTCCTGCTCTGCAAGACTTCATGGGACTGACTGTCACTTGGGGTAGGCTGTCAGGATTTGGGATCCAGCGGGGGAAGTGGGTTTGGTTTACGGTAGATTTTCTTGTCAACAGTCAACACATTCAGTGATGCTTGGTGGGGAATCTTGCTGGCTAGACCTTCACAACCTTTTGCAGTGGTGGGTCAAAACCCGTGACTGCGGTTGTTCTTTACCTTTTTTTTTTTCCCTTCAGGAAAAGAAGATTTTTCAGATCCCCTGGATGCATGCGGCTAGACATGGGTGGGATGTGGAAAAAGATGCACCACTCTTTAGAAACTGGGCAATCCATACAGGTACTAAAACTCCCTGCGGCGTTTATAGAGGCAGGCACTCTTGCTTAGTTTTGTTTTTATTACACATAAAATATCCTGGCTTATGACCTCATGAAGATGGCTGTGAAAAACCTGTGACTTGTTGCTAGGCACATCCAGGACACATGGGGTGCAAACTACAGCCGTCAGAAGTAATGCTCCCCTCATCTCATAGACTCTTAGTCCTTCAATTTCCTATAAATGTGGTATTCTAAGAAGTTCCCTAGGTGTTACCAGGGAAATAGAAACTCATTTGTTCTGATGCTATAAACTTTGATCAAATTTATCTACCCTACAAAAGGCAGTCAGAAATACATTTATTTATTACAACATTTACATAGGGAGCTACTTACAGGAATGGACTCTATTGGAGCGTCAGATGAAAAAGAGGCACTCAGGTTCCCTCTGCCTGTTGACTTTGCAGCCTCTCGGTCTTCTGTATTTTTCTTACGCTGGTGCTCCATTCTTCCAGCATTTATAGTTTCCTCAAGCTGTTCAGTAGAACCAGGGTGACCAGCTTGTCCCAGTTTGTCTGGAACTGTTCAAGTTTTAAAAACAAAATTCCCACATCCCAAGAACCTTCTCACCCCCAGGTACACCAGGACGATTGGTCACTGGAGGTATAGCCTGGAGTGAAAAGGTTTCCTCATACTGCCTGACCAGCAATACTGTTTCCAGAAATTTCTTCCGCTGTATCTAATGTTTTCTCTCTCTTTCTTCATCTTTATCTCTTTTGTTAGGAAAGCATCAACCAGGAGTAGATAAACCTGATCCCAAAACATGGAAGGCGAATTTCAGATGTGCCATGAATTCCTTGCCTGATATTGAAGAAGTCAAGGATAAAAGCATAAAGAAAGGAAACAATGCCTTCAGGGTCTACCGAATGCTGCCCCTATCGGAGCGGCCTTCTAAGAAAGGTAAAGGCATTTACAGACTAAAACAAGATCACTCAATTTATGTCATCGTGCCTTCGTGACCTCTTCATTTCTACATCTGCAGTCACTTCGCAGGTAGAATAGCCTGTTCATGCTTGTGGGGGATCATTCCGCCCCTACCTGGCTTGGAAACAAGACTCTCAATTCACCAAAGGCAGTAAAAGATACATGTGGAATTTTGATCATGTACAGAGTAAAGCAACAAGTTCATTGAGAGTTTCAGAAAGAATTTAATTTGAGGGAAATGTTTCTCTGGAGGCCCTTCATGAATTAATACAAAACTACATTTTTGTTGCCACAGGAAAGAAACCAAAGACAGAAAAAGAAGACAAAGTTAAGCACATCAAGGTAATCTTGGGTGTTTCAGAGAGAAAGCCAAAGTTGGGTTCCTATTAATGACTCATACTCTGCCTCGTAAAGACGAGTCACAGGACCTCTGCGGAGTGTGTCATCTTTCTTCCTTTGCTTGTGTCTTCTGTGCTTTACATGTTTGCTCTTCGGCATGTATCCACTTGCAGACATAGGTACACAGGGCCCTGCCTCATCCCGTTTCCCTGGGAAATTTATGAATGAAGTCACAGATTCTCACTGTGCTCGGCAGGCTGAGGCCTCCATCTGGCCACCACGGCCGTTGCCAGCGGTCATTCTGTGCCAGCTAAGCTCCACAACAGCTTGTGGCTCATACTATTAAGCATATTTTCAGGCTATTAAATATACTTTAGTGTGTATTGAATGTTCTCTACCTCTATAAAATGTATGAACTGTATGTTACAGACATCCGTCACGGGCCCTTCAGTGGGGGACACAGTGGTTAGCTTCAGCACTCCATCAGCACAGCTCTCAATGACTGCCTTCTGCCCCCTGCATCTCTCGCACCCCACAAGGGTTTCCCGTGGGATGTGCGTGTGTGTGTGAGTTCACACGAGGCTGTGTGGTCTGAAGTCCCCTGCGGTCTGAGGATCTCTGTGCACAGATGAGGTGGCCCTTGTTAAACAGTGAGAGAAGAGCCGAATATGCCCCGCAAAACTGGGGACAAACCTCAGTGGCTGAGCAGAGAGCAGACACTGCAGCCACAGACCCAGGGATCTCAGAGAGATTGTCTAGCTCGCTGGCCTCCGTTTGCAGATGAAGAAATTTAGGCAGCGTATTTCTGCACTGATACTTTCAGTTTCATTTTCACTATTTTTTATTTTTAACTAAATTTAAATATTGCACTGTATTAAAGGCCTGATTGTGCTTTAACTTTTCATTGTGGAAAGATTTTATGCACATAGAAAGGAGACAAATGAGTAAAATTTACTCCATAGGCCAACATTCAGAGTAATTTTAACCTTAATCAGCTCCCGGCCAGTTTTGCTTCATCAATAGCTCTTCCCATTTCCTGACTTCTAACATGAAATTGCAGCCCTTCAACCATTTTTGACTTACAAAAATAATTTGTGTATTTATTTATTTATTTTATTTTTTAATTGAGACAGAGTTTTACTCTGTTGGCACAGGCTGGAGTGCAGTGGTGTGATCTTGGTTCACTGCAACCTCTGCCTCCCGGGTTCAAGCGATTCTCCTGCCTCAGCCTCCCGAGTAGCTGGGACTACAAACGCACGCCACCACGCCTGGCTAGTTTTTGTATTTTTAGTAGAGATGGGGTTTCACCATGTTGGCCAGGCTGGTCTTGAACCTCTGACCTTCAACGATTCTCCCACCTCAGCCTCCCACAGTGTTGGGAATACGGGTGGGAGCCACAGCACTCGGCCCAAAAACAATTCTTTGTAGTTCAGCTTAATATAATGTTTGAAGCAAATCCCAAATCTCATAGCATTTCTTCCATAATAGTTCAGTATATATATTTAAAAGATAAGTGCTCTGTAAAAATACCATGATGTCATTATTGTACCTGAAATAGTGCACGGTAATTTCTCAATATCAGTGAATATCCAGCCAGTGTTCAGAGTTTCAGTTGTTTCATACATGTTATAATTTTCATGTGGTTTGTTTACTTAAGACCCATATACAATTCACATGTGGTTTTTGAATGTCTTTTAAGTATTTTTTAAGTGTATATGTTTCTCCTATATTACCTCTTAAAAAATATATATATATATTTTTACAATTGAACAAACCTAGTTGTTAGCCATATCATTTCTCACAGTTCTTTTTTTTTTTGAGACAAGGTCTTACTCTGTCACCCAGGCTGGAGTGCAGTGACGCGATCATGGTTCACTGCAGCCCCAACATCCCGGGCTCAGGTGATCCTCTCGCCTCAGCCTCGCTCTAGTAGTCGGGGCTACAGGTGTGTGCCACTAAGCATGGATAATTAAAAAAATTTTTTTTATAGAGGTGAGGTCTCACTCTGTTGCCCAGGCTAGTCTCAAACTCCTGGCCTCAAGTGATCCTCTTGCCTTGGCTTCCCAAAATGTTGGAATTACAAGTGTGAGCCTGGCCGAGTTAGTATTTTTAAGGCCTACATTTTGATTCATGTTATTTAGTCAGAAAAGTATACCTTTCTCACCAATGTGTGAGAATTTGCTACAATTTCAAGTGTGACTAAATCGTATTTACTACTGTTTTCCCATCATCTAGCTCGGTGTCTGGCCCAGAACAGACCACTAATATGTATTTGATAACTGAATAGATGCATCAGCGTTTGTTGACTAAATAGATGCATGAATAAGTAGGATATGTGGGGTGGGAGTGAGGGGTTTTCCATTAGGATGCAGATTTAATTTCCGAATCACAGTTAATGAAGAAATAAGAATGGAGTAACATATGTTGCCTTTTCAGCACACATTGCTCACATGCATCCACTGTATTCCATCGAACGCCAGATGCCAATGATGCTAAGATGCACTGTTATTTTGTGTATCTCTTAGAAAAATTGCTTCCAATGAAACCAGGACACATACTGGATTGAAAGGCACGTCCTCTTTCAGGGATGTGGCAATGCGAGGAAATGTCCGTCTTAGTAGTTCCTGCCACGTGGTGGTCCCGTTCGTCCGGGATCTCTGCAGCCACATCAGCACCAGCAGTGTCTTCACATGGCCCTAAAATGAGCAAGTTGTGGAAGGCACAGTCCTAGGTGGGCTTGACCATCCTGGCCCAGGGAAGTAAGTGAGAGACCCCCTTACGTGCAGCCATGTGGGTCAAGAGCCACCTTAGCCAAGTGTGTTTCATGAAATCCTTGTGCCATGAGGATAGGATTGACACCTGAAACTTTTGTTTTGAAAGGACCTGATTCCTTCAGCAGAAGGCAGGTGATTCATTAGGCCTACACACAGCCTAACTTCGGAATTTCGATCTACTTGCATTGTGCTGTACAGTAAAGCAGGGAAGCTCGGAAGAGGCCAGTGGGCTTCCCGAGTTCTGTGCTTCCTGGCTGTTCAAGCCATCGTGTGGACTCTGTCTCTGTGGAGTGTTTGAAAAGTGAACTCCCCAGGGCGTCTGGAATTGGAAAGTCAGAGGACAATTACTAGCTATTAATATATTACCTTTTAATTGTATATCAAAACACCCAGGGACTGAGTTAATATACCCTGTGCAAATATACTAAACCTACTTAGTCTATCCACATATGTAACCGGATACACTAAGCAGGTTTCTTCTACTGAGCAAATTTGTCTTTCATGTGGTAACTAGGTATGAAAATTTGCTGTTGAAGCAAGCTCTTCCCAATCTTCAATTCAAGTTGAAGTTTTCATTAGCAAACAGTGTTTACAACATGTAGGCCAAGTGTTAGAATTTTCTTGGGGTCACTCATGATTCATCTCCATGCTGTATGTCCCCCAACAAATAGTCTCCCCGAGACTGGGAGACCCAAGGCCCAGTAGCCATGTGGTATGTGCAGAAATGGCCTCAGCATCCTCTGACATGTCCTTTTGTGAGCATATCCCTGCATGCTCAGTGAGCCATGTTTTCCTTGAGCTAAGCCCCACCTGTGCGGCAGTAACTGGATATCCAAGGAAGTGAAAACAAGAAAAACAGCTGGGTACAGTGGTACATGCCTGTAGTCCCAGCCGCTCAGGAGGCTGAGGTGTAGGAGGATGGCTTGAGCCCAGGAGTTCGAGGCTGCAGTGAACCATGATTGCACCACTGCACTCCAGCCTGGGCAACAGAGCAGGACCCCTTCCCCACCTCAAAAAAGAAAGAAAAACAATAGTGAGAAATCCTGGATGCTACATCATCAGTGCATACATATGTTTCAGAAAATATCATGGAATGGTTTGCTCTGTGAGACTTCACACAAGGCCAAGAACAATAAGGATAGAAGTAGTTAAAACAGAGGGGTGCTCGTTGATATTTTTCAGCTGATTCCAAGTTCCCAGCTATGATTATTGTCTCATTGAGTTCTCCCTGTGATGGACAGGTCGTTTCCCTTGTAGACATTTAGGAAATGGATGCACAGAGAAGCCGATTCATTTTCCCAAGGCTGCATTGCTTTACAGAGCTGAGATTTGAATCCAGGTTTGTCCACCGGGTGCCTTGTAGCCTTTGGGGCCTAAACCAGGCCTTAAGGGGTGGACAGGGTCAAACCATGGTCCTTCCCCCACACTAGGGGCATCAGGAATGAAGGCCTGGAGATTAGAGTTGGTTTGTCTTTCCTGGATGAGACAGGAAACTGGCTTAATTAGAGCAGAAGTTTGTGCGAGGGGACAATGGGAAATACAGGCGTGTAGGTGAGGCGAATAGAAATGGGTACTTCCGGCCGGGCGCAGTGGCTCAAGCCTGTAATCCCAGCACTTTGGGAAGCCGAGACGGGCGGATCACGAGGTCAGGGGATCGAGGCCATCCCACAGCTGGCTCAGGTGAACCCGTCTCTACTAAAATACAAAAAACAGGTGGTGGCCGGGCCTGTAGTCAGCCTCGGGGAGGCTGGAGCCAGTCGGGGTGGGCTCAGGGCCGGAGCTTGCAGTGAGCTGAGATCGGCCACTGCACTCCAGCCACAAGAGCGACAGAAGCTGAGACTCTCCGTCTCAAAAAGAAATAGGTACTTCCTGCTTGGGAGGGTTGTTTTGAAAACAGAACATAAATCCTTGCCAAACTGCAAAGTGCTTCCAGATCAAAGTGTTAGTGTAATGAAGGAGACAGAATTGGGAAGGGCTGCCAAAGTCGCTTGGAAAAGATTAGGCCTGGTCTGTATTCGTTCTGAGCGCAGACCTATGGGTGGAAGTTACAGAAAAGCAGATAGGGGTTCGGCTGCTCTTTCTCATAGAGTTGTTGGCTCTAACAGTGGCATGAGCTGGATTAAAACACGGCACACTCCCTGGCAGGGCTGCTACTGGGGTGATCCCTTCACTGGTTGGAAGAGGTCTTCAGTTTTTAAATTGTAATCAAATGAAAACACACGCCAGCAACTCACTTGAAAAACAGATAAGATGAGAGATGCCCTGGGTGAAGCGGGTTATCAGGCTTATTCTGCCTGCCCGGGATCCTCCCTTCCCATGTGGTGGCTCAGAACCGGACCTCCGAGCCCAATTTGAAAAGCTTGAGGGACAGTTTTATGGGATGAGACGCAGTTGAACTCCCTGGAGCACACTTAGAGCAGGAGGGCACTGGTGTGTAAGGGAGGCCTTTCTCACCGGGATGGGAAGGAGTGGGGGCGGAGACACTGCTGTGGAAAGGCAGTAGCTGGTGCTACTGGCATGGAGGGAGGAGACGCTTCTCCAGAAAGTGGAAGAGGGTACAGAGGATGCAGATAAGAGTGGCCTAAAGAGGAGGCCCCTGCGTCTTGCACCTTCAGAAGGGAGTGTTGGGAATGGAGGTCGTTTTGTGGAGAGGGTGTTTCGCTTTGGACATGCTGCCTTTGAAGTGACAGAGAGCCCTGAAAGTAAATGCCAGCTAGAAAGTTGGAGAGCGTAGCACTTGAGTGAGTGCCCAATGGGCAGATGTGTGGTCATTTACTTGAGAATGGCGTTGGTAGCTTTGGACACTGATGGCTTCTCCAAGAGAGAAGCTCTGTGAGATGCAGACAAAGGCCTGCAGAGAAGAGGCAGAGAAAAGCGAGCTAAGGAAAAAAGTCAAGAGGGAAGCTGCAGTGAGAGAAGGGAGGAAGAGAATGACAATGGCCTCATTCTAAGGAAGGAGTGGAAGGAAGGTGGTTCTGGGACCGGGCAGGAGGCCCCAGCCTGTCTTACGAGAGCTTCTGTTCTCAGTGGCGTTGCAGCCTCTGTGCTGGGTGCGTGCACTCGCCAGGGTCTAGTTCCCTGACCTACTTGTGAAGTCTAGCTCTCAGCCTACATGTTCTGTTAGCAGAGACCTAGAGATGCCCTTAAATTTGATGTTCTTAAATCTGGCTTCAAAGAGATTGGCTTTGCACAGATGAATTAGAGCATTTTGGAAGGTGGGAGGTGGGCTGGAGGCCCATTAAACAGGGCTTCAGGGACAAGGGGCATTAGCACAGGGTTGAGACAGCATAGGCTTGGAGCAGAGGGGAGTCCCTCTGCTGTCCTCTAACTCTGGTCCATCCCCAAGCCCATTCAGCTTGTGTAGCTTCAAGACCAGCTAAAGGTGTATTATTTTACAGGTCTAAAGAAGCGTGCTCCTGCCCCTGAACTCTCTCTTGTGCCAGTTTGCTTCTGCTTAAAATCCCTTAAACCATAGACCAAACCTTGGATTCTGTAATTACAGCAAAGGTTCTTGAGCGTCAGTGTTTGGCAGAGTTCATGCCCCCGTGTAGACCAAACCTTGGATTCTATAGTTAGAGCAAAGGTTTTGAACATAAATGTTTGGCGGTGTTTATGCACCGTGGAGGAGTCTGGACCCAAGCAGGGTCTTTTATTTCTTTTTTTATTTTTTATTTTTTTTAATCTTTGGAGTAAGTTGAGAAAATTAAAAGTCAAGAAAGCTATGGGTTACTTGAGTTACAGAAGAGCCTCTATCTAAAGTGAGAAAGGGAGCAGAAAGAGGAGACATGAATCCTGGCCAGGATTCACCGGGCCAGGTTATGGTGCAGCAAAGCAGGAGGCAGTTGAGCCAGGGCAGGAGTGGGGCATCGGGGGTGCAGGAGAGGCTGCGGGTGAAGGCTGTTCAGGGGCTGCAGGATCTCTGTGTTCATTTTACATACAGAACTCCACACCCCTTTTCTTCATTTGAGATCCTTGGATTTTTAATATAGCTTAGATTTAGATGTTTCTACTTCCAATCATGTCAAAAATGTTGACCCTGTTTCGTGAAGATCCTTCTCTCCTGGGCCTGTTCTGCACTCTGGATGGAGGCGTTTCAGGAGGTGCTGGCTCCATTTGACTGTGCCATTGACTGTACTGTCCGTCCAGAGTGACAGTATCAGTGAGATGATAGCTTTGAAATGACGGTTTCTTTTGAAGTGGGGTGAAGGGAGTAACACAGCGTTTGGAATAGTCTCTCCCAGCCTCCATCGGTGGAATAGATGGTGCCATTATAGAAGTGGTCAGTGCAGGATACAGGGTAAGAATGGAGAGAGTAGAAGTGCAGTGGTTCATGCCTATCATCCCAGCACTTTGGGAGGCCAAGGCTGGCAGATCACCTAAGGTCAGGAATTCGAGACCAGCCTGGCCAACGTGGTGAAACCCCATCTCTACTAAAAATACAAAAAAATTAGCCAGACATGGTGGCAGGCAACTGTAATCCCAGCTACTTGGGAGGCTGAGGCAGGAGAATCTCTTGAACCCGGGAGGTGGAGGTTGCAGTGAGCCATGATCGCGCCATTGCACTCCAGCCCAGGTGACAGTGTGACTCCCGTCTCAAAAAAAAGAAAAAAAGAAAAAAGTATGGAGAGAGTAGAACAGTGTTCAAAAGAGTGTCTCAGTCTCCACTGGAATTAGGGCAGGCTACAAGGGCTTCTTAAGACAGAAAGCTCCTGGAATGGAACCATATTTCGTGACCAAGGACAGAGGTCAGTTCCGGTGTCTCCGCAGGCTAAAAGTAGCATGATCTTGGAAAATTAATTTAGACTCTGAGTCATCGTTTTCTCAAGTGATAAAAGTATCACTTGTCACTAATTAAACTGTAGATCATGTGTAACATTTAGAGGTCTTCAATGGAGAAATCAGAATTAATTTAGCTTTTTAAATATATGCAAGCCTGACTGCCTCATTAGTTTTATAAGAAACCTAGAAACAGAATGAATAAAAAAATAAGGTCAGACAGCAAAGGAAACCCATACAAATGAGCAATTCTCTCGTCACTTCTTCAGAGGCCTGTGCTTAGTTCTTTTAGAGGGAGTTGAAGAAATGGAGGTGGAAGAGTGAAAGGTGGGGCATGACTTGGGGGAGGGAAACTGACCAGGGTCATTGAGGACGCCATTGAGAAAGGAGGCTGCCGTCGGAGAAGTGGAGAATTGCAGCAGTGTCAGTCCAGGTGGCCATGGAGGGACAGCACCGTCCATCAGAGGTCAGAATATGGGGCGGGGGGAAGGGATTTGAGAAAAGGCCATTGGATTTGGGAGAGCAGAGTTTTGTTGGTGACCTTTGGTAATGGTGAGTACTTATTTACTAATAAGTGCCATGTACATGGTTAGCTCATTTAATCTTCACCTTATCCCTATGACGTGGGTCCTATTATTGTCCTCAGTTTACAACTGTCCGCGGTGCCCTAGGGTGGCTTACAGAGGTTCAATAAGGAGCCGCAGCTAGTGAGGAGGGAAGGTGCCAGACTTTGCCCCAGGCCCTTCTGATTCCAAAGCCTGAGCTCTCAAGACCCGCTGGGAGCTTGATTCTGGAGGTGGAGGGGAAGCGAGACCACAGGAACTAATGGGGGCCCAGGTGGAAAGGCCAAGTCCGGAAAGGCAGACGGGGGATCGGAAGTTTGGCTGTGAAGGAAGGGAAAACCTGCTGACTCACCCATGTCACAGGCAAGTTTTTTTTTTTTTTTTTTTTTTTTCCAGAAAGGGCAGGCTTTTTTTTTCCCTTAAGAATCAGGCTCTCACTCTGTCACCCAGGCTGGAGTGCAGTGACATAATCAAAGCTCACTGCATCCTCGAACTCCTGGACTTAAGAGATCCTCCCAACACGGTAGTTTCCCAAGTATCCGGGACAAGAGGCATGCACCACCACACCCGGCCAATGTTTTTATTTTTTGTAGAGACAGGGTCTTGCTATGTTGCCCTGGCTGGTCTCCAACTCCTGGGCTGAAACGATCCTCCAGCCTCAGCCTCCCAAAGTGCTGAGATTCCAGGGTGAGCCACTGTGCTTGACCCAAGAAAGGGCAGACTTCTTATTTAGAACTTGTAAGAGAAGAGATGCAAGATGCTGGGGGAGAAAGGAGTAAAAATCGTGCCCGGTAGGGATGGATGTTCTGGGCCTGCCCTTACGTTGGACCTTCGGGACATCTGGTAAAGCAGGCAGTGTATCGTTTATTTAAAAACCGAGCTATACAGTGGAGCGATGCCTTTGAAGTCATGTTATTGAGGTGGGAGTTTGCCAGGTGGGATTATGAAGGAGGAGGTTATTTCCCCTCCTTCCGTTAGTGACTTTTTGAGGATTTTGGGGGGATTGATTCCAGCTAGTGTATAAATAAACTGATGAGAACACCCACCATGTTTCAGAGCCGACCACTGTTGACTTTTCCAAACGCAGTCACATCTACTTGCATGAGCCTCTGCTTCCAGTCCTGTGTTCCTTCTGCTCTCCACCCTCTTCTTCCGCTTTGGATTCCTTGGGTGTTGTCCTGTGTGGCTTTTGTCTGACTTGATTGCTATCGTAGCAGCAGAGGCAAGCTTACCTTGAGAGCTGAACGGCAACAGGCACCTCAGGGCTGGCTTTTGCAGAGCTGTTTAGTACAAGGGAATGGAGGGTTCTGGTGCACTTGAAAAAAGCACACATTCAGAGCTCCAATAAGGGGAAGGAATTTGTTCTCATCATTTCATTAGTGTGTGCGTGCAGAATTCTTGGGCTGGATGGGATATTCAGCCACCTGAAGGGCAGTTATGTAAAGCCCATGGTGTGGGGTGGCCTGGCTGGGCTCAGGCCAGGGTACGGCCCCTGTGATCAGCCAACCATCCAGTGCAGGGCCTCAGGTGGCCGGAGGCCATGGCAAAACTTACCTGCAGAGAATTCATCTACAACTTCCCCTAGGCTCCTGTTCTTGGGCCAGTCATTGGGGCAGAGCTTTTCCTAAGAAATAACTGTGAAAGAGGTGGCATGATTCCCCCCTTAGGAGAAAGCCAGGCATTGATTCTTCTGAGCACTCCCTCAGAGGAGGAGAATGTGGAATCCACACAGTGCGGCATTTTACAGAGACAGTGATGCAGCTCTGCGCAGCCCCAAAGCTATTGTCTGCAGGTGGAAGCACTTCCTAAAGGCAAGCCAGATGGGCCGGTACCGTTTCCTTGAAGGAAAATGGAAGGAGCTGAATACCCAGCAGTGTACCCTGTGCAGAAATGTGCTTTAAAACAGGCCAGCTTAAAGAAGCAGGGAATGAATGTATTCGGCAGCTGAACATGAATGACCCTAGCATTAAAGAAAGTAGGCCGAGGGTAGAATTTCAGCTAAGAGAAGGGAGGGGAAAGGAAGTGTTCTCAATTCTTTTTTCTTTTCTTCTTCCTAGCAAGAACCAGTTGAGTCATCTCTGGGGCTTAGTAATGGAGTAAGTGATCTTTCTCCTGAGTTTGCGGTCCTGACTTCAACTATAAAAAATGAAGTGGATAGTACGGTGAACATCATAGGTAAACTGTTTTGACATCTCTTTTTTTATACATACGAGCAGCCCCCTGGGGCCTAAAATTTGTAAAACAGTGAACTTCAAATAACATAGTCAGTGGGAGGAGGTCTTGGAATCATCTCAGAATGCAAGTTCCAGCTCTCGGATTTCAAGGCTGAGAAACGAAGGCTTTTGAGGATCAGATAAAGGAACTGAGACGGGTCAGTCTCCGTGGAAGAAGGCTGGGGTGACCTCCCAGGAGAAATGTTTGTTTCCCGGCGGCTCGTGGCTAGCGATCCCAGTCTTTCACTATTTGGTTCACATGGACAAAAGAGTATTTCTTTAACTCGGGAACCAAGGAGAGGGAAGACGGTCCTCACGAGTCCTCTCAGCAGCTGCTTCCTGGCAGACAGAGAAACTGAGGCACAGAGACGTGTTGCCAAAGGGCCCACTCTGGTTCAGCAGATGTTTCTGAGCACCGTCTGTATATCAGACTCAGTACTAGGAGCAGGAAATAGATGGAGGAGGCATGGAGGGACGCAGATAGTAAACAAAGACACCCACAGATAACTGCAGTGTTACCATGTGTGGTAGATACTGCAAAAGAAAAGAAAGGAGAGGGAAAAACCAAGGCACCAAATTTAGATTGGAGGTCTCAGAGGAGCAGTGTTTTCCCTGCTTCGTGACAGTTGAACAACTTCCAGATGTAGCTAGCTGTGCCCACCCCCGAGGAGGGCAGGGTCTTTACAATGAAGACATGTCTTCTGATGTTCCTTCTCTCCCGTGTGGCCAAAGGCACAGGTGTGGTGCCCAAAAGACCTCAGCCTGCTTTCCCTTTAAGGGGAAGGAGAAGAAAAAACTCCTTTTTATTTTTACTTTCTTTTAGCATTGAATTTTTGTTGTGTGTGTGGCGACTTCTGTTTTTAGGAAACGGAAGAAGCCAGCAGCATACTGGATTGTCCTGACAGGCCTCCGCTGGCCTCTTGCCGAGGTTAGCAGTGCTTTTTTGTATTGAAACCATCTCCGGGGCAGTGTAAAAAGTTTGCAGGTGCGGACATTCTGTCCGACCGGCCTAGGCAGTGCTCTGTAACCCTGTTGTGTTTCTCGATAAAACACAGCCCCACCCTTTAATAAAGCAAAGATTGCTATGAAACCAGAGAGTCTGTTCATTACTCTGGAGTCAATAGAGCAGTCTGTAGGGACTAGACATATGGCAATTAGGAAGTCATGGAGTTGGGATTTTTGTCTTAATTTTGGCTACCCAAAGTGCCCCCATAGGATATTCTTTTTTTGGTAATTGTTTCCAAGTTTGCCTGTCGTTATCTACAGTAAAACTCAAGCAGCTTTTTAAGGCAGGCCTGCAAACCCAAGTATCAACATGGGCTCCCGAAGGCGCAGGAGAGCAGATCCACAGCTTACTGGCCAGTGTTAGGGTCCCTGTGAGGGCCACCCAGTTGAACTCAAGGTTGGCAGACTCTGGCCCCAGCACTTGCCATGGTTTCAGGATGGCCAGAGGTGACACAGGGCTGTGGCACTGGGTCTTCATCTCTTCCCATATCCTTTGTTTCCCCTTGTTTTTGCCATGTTTTATTATGCTTCAGATAGAAATTTTATTTATAAGATAAAAAGTAGCTCTGGGGCCAGGCACAGTGGCTCACGCCTGTAATCCCAGCACTTTGGGAGGCCGAGGTAGGTGGATCACGAGGTCAGCAGATCAAGACCATCCTGGTCAACATGGTGAAACCCTGTCTCTACTAAATATATAAAAATTAACTGGACATGGTGGCAGGTGCCTGTAGTCCCAGCTACTCAGGAGGCTGAGGTAGGAGAATCGCTTGAACCCAGGAGGTGGAGGTTGCACTGAGCCGAGATGGCACCACTGCACTCCAGCCTGGGTGATAGAGGGAGACTGCCAAAAAAAAACAAAGATTAAAAAGTAACTCTGGGTCAGTCTTTAGATGGAGGGCACCCCCTCTAAGAGATCACCTATGCTGTCAGCTGTGCCCATGCCTTCCTCCTGGAAGCTGAGTTGTTCACCCCTTAGGAGAAGGGGCCTGAGACAAGGCATTCGATTTTATCCACACCCCTAGAACGCTCTTAGCAAGATGAAACACCATATGAGATGTGAACCCTTACATTGCAATATGCCCCGACACAGAACCCACAACAACATGCTTTATTCTTGGCTGTATTGGACCTGGAGCGCCTGGGCACTGAGGTGAGACTGTGGGGCCGCTCCTCAGTCAGCAGGTGCCAACCGAGAGACCCGGGCAGTGGAGTTGGGCTGCTGTGTTTTCAGCCTTAAGAAGTTTTTATTTACTCAAGAAAGCTGTCATCTTTTTGTGATGCTATATATTGTTTTCTTCTTCCTTCTCTCCCTGGCTGCCACCACCTCGTTTATAATTCACTGTCACCTCCTCCTGTCTTCCCTCACCGTACTTCTCAAGTCCATCCCTTCTGTTGCAGACGCTGTGTGTGGGCCTGCCTTGGCTGTCAGCTGGGCTCTGCTTCCATTCTGCCCCCCATTTATTCTTCTCACAGAATAAAGAATGCCAGTGTCATCATGTCACCACTGACCCCAAGAGAAGGAGTTGAGTTCCCCCAGGTCCCCGCGGTCTGGCATAACCTGGGCCCTGCCCACCGCTTTCATACCTGTCTTTGAACTTGAATTACTCTGAACAAGTTCAGCTCCCTGTGGCTGCTCATGGAGACAGTGAGGTTGGTGGTGGGCCCCTTTCTGGTGGAGCAGCTGCAAAGGCTTTGTCCACAGGGCACAGTGAGGAGTGGACATGTGGCAGTTCCAACAGGAGGTGTAGCTCCAGCCCAACACGTCTCATCCACACTTCTGCTCCCTTTGAGACATTGACCCTTGAGACATTGGTTACCTCTACTGAGTTTTTTTTTTTTTTTTTTTTGAGACTGAGTTTCACTCTGTTGTCCAAGCTGGAGTGCAGTGGCGCGATCTCGGCTCACTGCAACCTCCGCCTCCCGGGTTCAGGCGATTCCCCTGCCTCAGCCTCCCAGGTGGCTGGGATTACAGGGATGTGCCACCATGCCTGGGTAATTTTTTTTGTATTTAGTAGAGACGGAGTTTCACCATGTTGATCAGGCTCGTCTCAAACTGCTGACCTCAAATGATCCACCTGCCTCGGCCTTCCAAAGTGCTGGGATTACAGGTGTGAGCCACCGCGCCTGGCCTCTACTGAGTTTTTACTGGGATACATCCTGTGCTTCCCTTCGTGTAGTAGCCTGAGATGCTGTTTTCTCACGGGGTGCAGGGTGCACGGTGCCCTGTCCTACTGTTGCCTACTACTGCACTCTGTCACCCTGGTGAGGTGTGTGCAGCCTGTAGTCAGGGACAGCATGGCCCAGGCACTTACAGATCCCTGTCTCTGAATCACCGACCCCACGGTGACTGTCTCTCCCACCATGGCTCTCGAGTGCCTAAATCAAATCATGGCTGTATTTTATACCGAAAGAGCACGAGATTGGAAGTCAGAAGATGTGGGTTCTAGACCTGCTTCTGAAGTTTTTTATTTACCATGTGATTTTGGGCAAACTCCTTAATCTTTTGAAATTCAATGTCTAGATAGATTGGAAATAATATATAATTATTTATAAAATGGAAAAATTTAAAATTATATAGAAAATGGAAATAATCATATGGATCCGGCCCATCTCACAGAGTTACTGTGAGGATGAAGTGAAATGTACAGGTACATCACTCTGGGACTAGACGGGGGTAAAATGATATGATTATGATATTACCAAAATCATATTAAAATATATTTGATTAAGAAAAGTAGCCTCCATCTGTGCTGTGTCATCAGGGCGAGTGTGAAGTTTAACTCCTGAAACCTTCAGAAGGGGGGGGGGAAGTTCCCTGCGTGAGGCCCTGCTGATGGCCTGAGTTTATATGCCTGCTAATCAATTTCATTCTTGACTCTGCAGCTACCTGGGTGACCTTAGCAATCTACCTGACTTCTGGGTTTCAGCTTTTTTCAGCTGTAAAATGGTAGGACCAAACCCCCTCCAAGGACCCCTCTGTTTCTAATAATCTGCTTTTAAGCACTTTCTCTGAGGCGTGGGAGCAAGCTGCTTTCTCAGGTGGAGACCTACATTAAGTCAACAATGGCTAATAAAGTAAGAATGACCTTTTAAGGAATCAAACCGGTTCATCGGTAACCAGCCATAAATAATATTGTTATAATTCTCAGCAACTAGATTCAGTTAAAATTGCATTCCTGTGGGTGACTCTTTTCAGATGTGCTGACTTCAATAAACTGGAGAAACTTGGTGGATTTCTCCTTCTTCTAACTGAGAATTTCCCTAGCACACAACAGAGAACTGTTGAAAAGAAATGTCACTATTAGTTATGAGCCTGAAGACTCACTAAGGTGAGATTCAAAAGTTTTTTATCCTGAGAGGGGCTAAGAAAGCCAACAGTAGCTCAGTTCGGACTTCATTAACTCTCTCTGTTAGGGAGAGCATATTATAAAGAGTTGAAATTTGGAGTCAGGTAAGGCTAACATTGACTCCCGGTTCTGCTGCTGATTGGCTGTCCGACCTTGAATTAGTTATGTGGTTATGTCTCGTCCGGTTGTTTCAGCATGTCTGGAATGGGGATCACTATTGTGCCTGCCTCATGGGCTGTGAGGTCTTGGGAGGTGGTAGGTAGAGGCAAAGATAGGTGCTCAGAAAGTCAGGTTTTGTCATTATTATCAGTCAGGACACTCTTGAGTACCCAGAGGAGTGCCACTTCTGACTCTATTTGCTGTAGCAGGTAAGTTTGTTATTCATGTGTCTTTTCAGCTGTCAGGAGTCAGTGTTGCTGTGAGCGGTTCAGGGAAATCAGTTCACATGGCAGGAGACAGAGAGAGAGACACAGATAGAGACTGGTTAGTGATAGTGTTGATGCTCGTCTAGAGAGCATTTCGATACTGGGGTTTCCCTGCTTCTCTCATGGGCTTTCACTCGGGAGCTGGAAAGTTTCTAAAGTACCCAGGATGTTTGGATGGAGAGAAGCCATTGTCCCTTACCAGGGCATCAAACAGCACACGCCTGTGGGGGAATTTGGCCTGAGAGATAACATCATTATATTAACTTGGTATCCAGATCCTAGCCCAGAAAACAAAGACTGACTTTTCTGTCCTGGTCACCCGCATTCAGGATACACCTAAAATCTGCGTGGACATGCTTATCTACTTTTTATCCCAGGTCATGTGTATTAAGTGAAATACGGTAAAAGTCACCCCTTTTAAGGCATACAGTCCTATAAATGTTGACAGATGCACTCAGTGATGTAACTACCACCATACTCAAGACAGAACATGGTCATCACCCCAACACGTTTCCTCCCTGGCCCCCAGCCCTCGCACCCGCAGCCGGCTGTCTTTATCACTTCCCAAAGGCTTCAAGAGTCCGCTTGCCAGAAGTCTTGACGTTTTCTAGAAAACATTAATCGTCACATCTCGTCATTGCAGATTGTCACAGTCTCCTGCAGGACTCGACTCTGGCTCCAGTCAGTGAGCCTCAGCCCATTCATGTGTCCATTCTCTGGCTCCAGTCAGTGAGCCTCGGCCCCTTCATGTGTCCATTTATTCAGGGGAGAGTCCCTGAGTGCCTCTCTGGTGGGAGTTGTGAGTGTGTGTCATGACTGGACACAGAAAGTTCATACTTCCATTGAGGAGAGACGCCATTGACCAGTTCAAAGTTCCATACGGGTATATAGAATTAACCAGCAACACAAGGCCGGAAGTCCAGAAGTGTCGCAAGGTCACGCCCCGTTGTAGTTTCGGCCGAGCGACGGGGACAGTGAGTGAGAGGCACCCAGGGGACAGAGGCTGGTCTGTGCTGGCCGGTCAGGAAGGGGCTCCAGAAGTCAGGGGCATGGTGCATGCTGCCTTTTGCTCAACCCCCACCCCTGTGCCACTGCCTCACTGAAGTCTTTGATTCCTCAAACTAGAAAAAACACCCCACTTCTCCAGCTTCCATCGTGTGGCCCCTTCTTTTTCTTTTCTTTCTTTTCTGTGTTCACGGCCTTAAACTTACTCTCTAGATGGTTAGTCGCTGGCCTAGAGCCATGTTTATGAACTTCCTTACAAACCGGATGCTTGACTGCATCGCTCTTCCGCTGCTCCTTCTAGCCCTGGGAGGCTAGGAGGTGCAAAGCAGGTGTTCCATAAATCTCTGTTAGTTGAATAACCGACTTGGATGTCATGGGGAAAAGCAGTGAGAGAAGGAATTCCTGGTTGGAACAAAGGGATCTGACTAGGGGGATACTTGAGCGGCTGCCATTGTTTGTAGTCCCAGCTAGCTTGCTGTCTTTCTATCAGGAGCAACATGCAAAGGAGAGATGAGTTTTGAAGTACTGGAAGTTTAAATGGCTTCGCCTTAAGTCACATTTATCTAAGGCCTTCATTGCCTTAGTATGCAAAGCATCACTGTGCCCTCCCTCCTCAAACTCACCCGTTTGGGTTCTACCTCCACCCACCAGCTGCTTCTTAGGACTTGGGCTAGGGCAGGACATTATCTTGTTTTCCTGCCATTTTATTTTACTTGGAGGGAAGAGGCAGAAGAAACTTGAGAGAGGTCAGTGTAGGTCAGCGTCAGTCTGTGTCTAGTGACCTGCATAATTGATGTCCTCACCCTCAAATAGGATAGTCCAAAGGATGAAATAAACAGGCTTGGGATCTGCCTGCCATATAGAGTCTGCCTGCCTTTTCTTTAATTTTATCCCCCCAAGGAAAACCTAAACAGGATCCGGTTTCCTTCCGTTCTGTATGCTGTGGCTTTTGGACTCTTATCACAGCCCCAAATCCCCTTTCTGAGCCTCTTCTGTACCTTTCCTTTCTTTATTAAAGAACCTATGAATTGCCATTGCCCTCTAAAACCTTCCCTGCGTAGCAATCAGACAATGTGCTTATCACTCCACAGAAAGCAATTAAAACAGGAACCTGTTTATAAACAAGAATACTTCAGAAAATAAAATACTTGGAGTGATTAAAACAGGAGCCTCTCCATGACGCCTGGCGTCTCAAGGAGACTGGAATGCATTCTAACCTGAATACTTCGCCGATTGGTGAGAAAATGTCAGCAACATAGAGCACCGCATATACTCCAAGCTGTGTGAGTTTGGGCAAGTCACTCTCCCTCTCTGTGCCTGAGTTTCTTCATCTATAACAGGATAACGCTGCTTTCTCTGTCATCCTTGTGGGATAAAATGTTAAAATAACATATACGAGGACCTTGGGAATTATTTCTTCACCTTTATTTATTGAAGCTAATTTTCAGGGACATTTCATCCAACTGACAGTGGTATGAGGTCAGTTTCGTTTAAAATTAGGGCAGGACCTTAGGGATCTTCAAATTGAAATGGCAATGAAATATCATTACTTACCTACGAGAATGGCCAAAATAAATAAACAGTGACAACACGAAACGCTGCCGGGGCTGTGGAGAAATCTCATCACTCAGACATTGCTGGTGGGAATGTAAAATGGCACGGTCACTCCGGGAAGCAGTTTGGCAATTTCTTGTAAAATTAAACATGAAATTACCATATGACTCAGCAATTGCATTCTTGGGCATTTATCCCAGAGAAGTGGAAACTTGATGTTCATACAAAACCTGAACACAAACATTCATAGCAGCTTTATTTGTAATAGTCAAAGGCTTGTATCAACTCAGACATCCTTTGGGGGAGAATAAACACACTGGTACGTCTATACCGTGGAATACTACTCGGCAATAGAAAAGGAACCAATGACTGACACGCACAACTTGGGTGACTCTGCAGTGAATTCTGCTGAGTAAAAGCCAGCCCCAAAAGGTTACTATATGAGTCCATTAATATAACATCCTTGAAATGAACAAATTAATGAAACGGGGAACAGATTAATAGTTGCCCAGGGGTCCTGGACAAAGAGATGGATGGGGAGGTACTGAAGGAAGGTGGCTATGGTTACAAAGAGTCACATGAGAGAGACTGGTGGTGATGGAACTGTTTGGTGTTTTGACAGTGGTGGTAGGTACATGAAACTTCATGTGTGATAAAACCACTTAGTCCTGGCGCAGGTACACACTCACGCAAAAAAGTGCAAGTAAAACTGAGGAAATCAGAACAAGATGGGTGGATTGTTATTAATTTCAATACTCTGGTTGCGATATTGTATTCTAGCTTTGCAGGATATAACCATTGGAAGAAAATGAGTAACAGGCACACAGGATCTCTCTGTATTATTTCTTACAACTGTATGTGAGTTTACAATGATCTCGAAATAAACAATATAATTTTAAAAATTGAGGCAGATTTCAGAGCTAGGGTTGTCAGATTCCATCTTATCGGTGTTCCGGGGAGCTGATGCTACTAATGTTTGCCAGAATTGGAGATCTGACTCTGTTCCACTGTGCTGATATTTCAGCCAGTTGGACATGTTGCCTGCAGAGCAGGAAGGGAGCTGGGAGCGTAAGCAGAGCACCCCACAGCTAGATGTGACACAATTGGGTGATTTTCATGGTCCTTCCTCTTTGGTAAGGTTTGACAATGTCTCCCTGGATCATAGAATCCAGAAATAAGCACAGCGCCTTCTTTTGGAGCAAGTGCAGGGAGCAGAAATCGGTCAGGTTCAAAATACTGTCATGTCTGGCCCTGGGGCTGGGGCTGGATGCTCCCTCTGGTCCTGTGGCCTTGGCTGTGACGGGGTTGAGTGTGGAGTTCTGCTGAGCTGGATAGGACATGGCTACGGTGCATGCCATTGGCAGGCATGCTGGAGACAGACCTGGGGAGCCAAGTGCTGGCCGGCTGCTCCCTGGGAGACACCACCCCAGAGCTACAGAGCTCAGGCTTGTTCTTCAGCCCCATGGCGGGGGACAGATGGTGATGGGAGCCTGGCAACCTGGCTCTTTTGGGGAAGACTTTCTTTCTTGAGAAAGTGTGCTAGAATTATGAGGTCAGGAGACTTTGCATGATGGCTGTCTTTTCTTTGAAGTTGTAGGACAGTCCCATCTGGACAGCAACATTGAGGATCAAGAGATTGTCACCAATCCGCCGGACATTTGCCAAGTCGTAGAGGTGACCACGGAGAGCGATGAACAGCCGGTCAGCATGAGCGAGCTCTACCCTCTGCAGATCTCCCCCGTGTCTTCCTATGCAGGTGAGCTACAGTGGGAGGCTCTGGGAGGCCTGGAAACTGGCTGCGCAGTGCTTTGGTCTAGGGTCACCCATCTCACCACCCCACGGAGCATCTCTCCTCTGTCCTAGGAGTTATTCTTCCTGGAGTTTTTCATACTTTAATTATCTTGATCAATATCTTCTTGGACACTTTTGTTCTCAGGTAGAGGACAGGATCACAACATTTCTTTACTTCGTTGGCCATAACATTTTTTTTTTCTTTTTGAGACAGAGTCTCGCTGTGTCGCCTAGGCTGGAGTGCAGTGGGATGATCTCGGCTCACTGTAACCTCTGCCTTCCAGGTTCAAGCGATTCTCTTGCCTTAGCCTCCTGAGTAGCTGGGATTACAGGCACACACCACCACTCCAGCTAAGTTTTGTATTTTTAGTAGAGTTGGGGTTTCACCACGTTGGCCAGGCTGGTCTCGAGCTCCTGACCTTAGGTGATCTGCCCGCCTCGGCCTCCCAAAGTGCTGGGATTACAGGCTTGAGCCACCGTGCCTGGCCTCCCATAACATTTTTCTGTATGGTTAACAGATAAGATTTCTTTAGGGCAGTGGTTCATCAGAGTCTAATTTGTTAGTCCAAGTTACTAGAAATTTGGCAGTGCTTTAATGGATTCTCAGTTTGAGCAGACTGGATAGGACCTTAGAGGTGATCTCTTCCTGTTCCTTCATTTCTGAAAGGGAAGGGACTTATTCGGGGTCCTACAGTCAGCACATGTCTAGGCCAGGACTTGACCTCAACCTTCAGACCCCAAGCTCATTGCTAGATCCATTCCATTCCAGCAAGCGTACTTGTCCTTTCCACATATTTTCTCTTTCTTTTTATATCTAGTACAGGTTCTAATTAGGCCAGATGACTGAGCCCATTGCCAATTCCCCAGGGAACTGGCGACATAATGACAGGAGTTGGCCCGGGCAGAGTCACAGGAGAAGGAACAGATCCAGTTGGTTCTTGATTCTTACAGAATAAAAGGACGGCTCCTCTTGTTCACCGGCATTACTTCATCTTCTCCTCTCTTCCTGATGATCTCCATTTAACTTTGTGGAAATCAACCGTATTAGGAAATATAAATCCTGAGTCAGTGTTACTGCTTGCAGATATTAAAAATAAAAAGCAGAGGCCCCATCCTAGGAAACTGCAGTTCAGTTCTAGTAAATTGTTCAGAGATTCTTCCCTGTGCTCTTTACACGCTGCCAAATGGGGTGTCCTCCAGTAGGTGCCACCCCCAACACTGGCTCAAACCCGCGCTGGAATTAAGGACCGTTGTTTGTGAATTATCAGCCACTAAATCTAATCTCATTTTCCCTGAATGCCAACTTTCTTGTTTTTTCTTTTTTTTTCACTTTTAAAAATTGTGGTAAAATACATTAACATAAAATTTCCATTTTAGCCATTTTTAAGTGCAAAGTTTAGTAGCGTTAAGTGCATTAATGTTGTGCAGCTGTCACCAGCAGCCACCACCAAAACGTTTCTCATCTTGCAAAACTGAAACTCTGTCCGCATTAAACACTAAGTCCTCTTTTCCCTCCTCCACCCTAGCCCCTGGCAACTCCTACCTATTTTCTATCTCAATGAATTTGGCCATTCTAGGTACCTCATATGAGTGGAATCATGGTGTTTATTGTTTGGTGACTGGCTTACTTCACTTAGCATAGGTTCTAGTGTACATTTATGCTAGGAACGAACGTAAGTGGGATGTGAGAATAAACCTTGGCTACAGGAAGACTATAATCTGTCAAACAGGATAAGCTTGTCATCAGTGATTTATTCAGCAAATGCATTTTGAACTCTTATACGTGCCAGTCCCTATTTGGTCCTTGCCAGTATTCAGTCACAAGAACCACCATTTGTTGCAAGTTTATCGTGCCCTGGGAACCATGCTCAGTGCTTCGGTACAGGGGACTATTTGTTGTTGTTATTGTTGTTGTTAATAGAAATAGGGTTCTGCCATGTTGCCCAGGCTGGTCTAGAACTCCTGGGCTCAAGTGATCTGCTCACCTCAGCCTCCCAAAGTGCTGGGATTACAGGCCTGAGCTGCCAAGCCTGGTATGATACAGTTGACTTGTTTAATTATAATTAGAGTAACCCTGTCAGCTGGGCATCATCATCATCCCCTTTTTAAAAGTGATGAATCTGGCTGGGTGTGGTGGCTCACGTCTGTAATCCCCGCACTGGAAGGCTGAAGTGGGAGGATCACTTGAGCCCAGAAATCAGAGACCAGCCTGGGCAACATAATGAGACCCCACTTCTACAAAAAATAAAAAAAGTTAGCTGGGTGTGGTGGCATGTGCCTGTAGTCCCAGCCACTTGGGAGGCTGAGGCAGGAGCATCACTTGAGCCCAGGAGTTCAAGGCTTCAGTGAGCCCTGATTGCACCATTGCACCCCAGCCTGGGAGACAGAGTGAGATCCTGTCTTTAAAAACCATATATATATATATATATATATGGATCTACGGCTGTCGTAGGTAAAGCTGTGTGTCTGAGGGAGGAACGATTGGGAGCACAGCTAGAACCCATGAGCCGTTGATGCCAAAGGCTGGTCCTTAACCCCCCCAGCCTGTGTTGCTGCCCTGGACAGCTGCACGGGCTCTGCCATTCAGAACACAGCCACATCTCGTGATCTCATTTGATTTTCACAAGGACCCACCGAAGGAGGCAAAGCCGAATGTTTATGCCTTAATTTTACAGTAGAGCTAACTGAAGCGTGAAACACTCAGCCACTTCACTTATATTTACATAGTTATGGCTAAAAACCCATGACTTTCTTCTGTATCCTGCCGCTGCAGGCATCGTTACGCTCCATGTGGTTTTCTTTTTCTCTTCTTTTTTTAGGGGGTTGGAGCTTTAGAATAGACTTCTATGTTTATCTGTTGAGTAAGACTTCTCTGAGGTCTTCTTGGGGATTCTGGAAAGGCCTCTTCTTGCCGTTCTGCCAGCAGCGGCATTTGCTCAAGCAAAAGAATCCGGAGAACAGCAGATCCATGCAGAGAGAAAGGAAAATTTCGTTACTGTCTTCAGGACATTTGCATAGATTTGAAAGGAAGGATTTCAGTGCCAGGATGGCCATCAACAGGAGGTTTGGCTGGAGCCTGGCTTTTCAGCCTGGCCTTTGGTTCTTTCTGTTGTCTTCATTGTCTGGATTCTCCAGAACCTTGTGGAGGGAGGGTTACTGGATGGAGCCACAGTGTTCCGTCGCTGCTGCTTTTCTAGAGCTCACACTGATATAAAACATTTCCCTGTTACTGACTGTGGCTAATTTTAGTTCCTCCGTCAGAAATTGTATAACGTGCTGCCAGGAAAGGCAGCTTTCTGCGTGTATTCACCTTTCTTGCTTTGTGTTCTCCAGTAGAGCCGGCCATTTGCCTGTTTTTCATGATGGAGTTCCTTTGTTTGGGCTGTTCATCTGCATGTCAACCTCCTCTGACCATCTTTATTCATCTGTTTGGGAAACTGGTATTTGGAGGCTGCCGTTTGCTCGTTTTCCCCTCTACTAATCATTGAACTATAATCCCAGTAGTGTATTAGAAAACCACATTCAGTTTTGCAAGTCTGTCTTCTCCTCTGTGGTCTAAATATTATGGTGAGAAAGAGAAGAGACAGCACTTGCATTGGATGTTTTAAGACAACATACACTTCTAGTGTGATTCGTAAACCTTTCGTACTAGGGAGGGACATTTCAAAGTGCCACTTTGGGAAGCTCCGGCGGACAGACATGTCATGTTTAAAGATCCATCACAAAGGGACCGCTTGCCTGATCTGTGGCATCAGAATTTTATTAGGTGGTTGATGGTTTAATAAAAGAAAACCACAGTAGAATAATGGGGGAGGATGGGTAAGAGGGGCTGGAGAGTAGACTCGAGAAGAAAGCATCATCTGAAGGACTCACTGGCTATAATGAGAGAGTGGAGATCTTCTACTGACCGGCAGCCATCAGTAAAGGCTTTGAATCCTTCGGGAAACCACACCAGGCTTGCATTTTGTTGGGCGGAGCAAAGGCACAATAGCTTTGAGATGAAGAGGACTCCGATTTGAAAATAATTTACTCCTGGTGAAAGTAATTGAGAATATGATCAATAGAAAGACATTCAAATCAAACTTGTTGAACAAGAGCCTTCCAGAAAGTGTAGCAGAATGTCAGAGTGCAAAAAAGGCTTTCAGGTAAAAATGTGTCATCTCCCTTCCAGCAGTATGCCTGAGATGGTTTGACAATATGTGTGTTCTCAGGGAGGCATTAAAAACTGGTCTGGAATAGAGAGTTAACCTACAACCAGCGTCACCCTAGAACTGGAAGAGCTTTGGAGATCATCTAATCCAAATACTCCCCTTCCCTCCCAGCCCAGATGCTTTCAGGAAAACTGAGACCAGAAAGGTTAAGTGAATTACTCATGTGCCTGTTGGTGCCATGTAAACACCTTCAGCTTATGCAGCTTGTTTGGAGTTGCTAGAGAGGCAACTCCAGACTTCTTTATTCCATTATATTTGAAGTAAGTAATAAACAAAAAGCAAAAGGAAATTCAAACTAATCAAAAGGGAAAATGAAATAACAACTTATGTTGATAGTTCCATAGTAGTACTGATCTGGAGGCACAGCTGCAGTCAGCTGCCTTGTGTAAGAAGTCAGCGTGGAAGTGGGAGTGGTGGAGTCAAACCAAGGAAACAGAGGACATGGGGTGCGGTGCATCCACCAAAGCACTTTGAGTCACTGATTCTGGGGTCGCAGAGAGAACTGCTGCCCTCAGGGGGAGGTTCAGGGTTCTCTGCTCCGAAGGTACTCAAGGCCACTTTTTAAAACTGTCGGTGTCCTAATATGGCGCATCTTCCTGATGACTTCAGATGCTGTGGACCTTAATCTAGACATGACGCTCTTTAACTCGCATTTGTGTCAGCTGAAAACAGAAGTTCAGAGCGTGTGTATCTTTTCTTATCTGCAGCTATTTCCCTGAGCTGAAAACTGGGTACTTAAAGGAAGTTAGCATCCCAGTCACATTCATGGGCTGTGCAAGGTCTCGCCCAGGAGCCTTACCCCAGGATCTGACTTCCAGCCCTTCCTGCACCTGCGACTTGGGCTGTGCTGGAATCCCAGCCCCCAAAGCATGCTTGGTGGCGTTTCTTTGTTTGTACTTGGAGGGGAAAGGAAAAGAAGACCATGATATTTATGGAAAGTCATTAGGAGTGAAAAGCCTCTGAACCCATATGAAAGGAAGAGAAACCTTGGCTTTGGAGCACAAAGAAAGCTCAGCATAAAATGGAAAGCGGATCTTGAAATTTCATCAGAGGCCAGAAGAGCAGAGAAGCAGGGCTGCTGTGTGCAGTGTGCAGGCCCTGGAGTCAGAAGTCCGGTTTTGTTTTCTCTCCTCTGTGCTGTCTCAGTTGGCAACTCTGGCAAGTTTCTCAACATCTCTGTTCCTCATTTTTCTTCTTGGGAGTGGCTGTTCCGATTCCTGCCTCCTCGGGATACTGAGCCAACACGAGAGTTCTGTGAGGAGGGGAATTCTGTTTTCTGTTGTTTTTCATGTGTTTCTGCGTGGAAACGGTTCTTGTGCTTAGCACTGTCAGCTCATCTTCATAGCTGGGATCTTTGTCAGCTGAGGCTGAGGGCTTCTCTGGGCCTCTGTGGCTCCCAGCACGGGATGTTTTGGGGAAACATGCCCAGTCCGAGGAGTGGAGAGATCTGCCTTCTGCATGCTCCTGGCCAGCCCCCCGCGATCACTCAGGCTTGTGTGAAGTCACTGGAGAACAGTGGCTGACAAACAGGCCCAGAGACTCCAGGCTGGGACCAGTGGAGTCCGCGTTCTTACTTTCCTCGTTTAAGGAATGCACCTGTGGCACAGTTTGTCCATTTGTTCTTTTGCCTTTAATTGATAGACAGCCTGGTCTGGGGCTAATGCTCTCAGTGGAAGAAAGGGCTCTATCTGGGCTAGAGCCATCTCATCCCAGCTCTGCCACCAGGAAGATGTGAGACAGAAGCCAGCCCCTCAGCAGGGACCGGGTGGAAAGCTGGAAGGCACTGGAGCACAAGAGCTCTTCTGCATAACGGGGGATAAGAGCAGCTGCTTCCTGACGTAGGACCCCTGTGAGACCTGCATGCAAAGCCTGTGGCATGGCATTGACCCATAGCGCTCCCCTCTTTTAGAATGTTCGCTTCCTTTAGAACATGAGCTTCACTTTTGGATTTTCTCGTGTTTTGAAATATACATCACCTAAAATTTACCATACTTTTGGGTATGGGGTTATTAAATTCAGAGTTGGAACTAAATGGGAGGAAAGGCAGTTAAAGGTTACCATCAGGAAGAGAAGCTATTGCAGTTACTCTTTAGGCCTTGTCTGTACAGTGAATGGCTCAGGTTAAGTGATCTCTAAATGCCTAAATATTGCACAAGCTCTGCCCTCTGTGATTTCATTTCTCAGTGGTTATGGACACTGGAAAAATCACACACCATTGATATTTTATTTTACAAAATCAAAATGTTTTTATGTTTAAAAATATTTTTATAAGCATAGGTTGTGTATAATCACTAGACTTCAATTTCATTAATCCAGCCTGTTGTGCAAACCCAGGGTTAAGCAGTGCTGATGTATGGAGTGTGTGCTGTGTGCCAGGCCCTTGCTAGGCCTTTTCCATGTACCCTCTCACTCACTCTCCATGTAATCCTCTTAGCAGGTAGCAGTGCCCTCATTTTACAGAGGAGAAAACTGCAGCTCAGTGAAGTTGAGAAACTTGCCCAGTGTCTCACAGCTGGCAGGCCAAATGGGGATGGTAACTGATTGGCTGCCATAACCATGAAACCACAAACTTAGTGGCTTGAAGCAACACACATTTGGATCTTACAGAAACGGATCTTACAGTTTCTGTGAGTCAGGAATCCAGGCGTAGTTTAGCTGTGTCCTCTGCTGCAGAGTCTTGCAAACCTGCCATGGAGGTGTTGGCTAGGGCTGCTGTCTCATCTGAGGCTCAACTGGGGAAGGGTCCACTTCCAAGCTCACGTGGTTTTGGCAAAATTTCGTTTCTTGCAGGTTGTTGGACCAAGGACCTCAGTCTCTTGCTGGCTGTTGGCTGGAAGCAGTCCTTACTTCTTTGCCATGGGAGCCTTCCCAACATGGTTGCTTGCTTCAGCAAGGCCGGCAAGGCAGAGTGTTTCCTCTCCCAACAGGTTTTTGTGTTATGTAACATGATCTTGGACACAGGATCACATCCATTCCATCCCCTTTACTGTATCTTATTTATTAGAAGCAGACACACATTCCATCCACACTCAAGGGAGGCAATCCCAAAGAAAGTGAACCCGAGGAGGTGAGGATCATGGGGAGCACCCCAGGTCTGTCCACCTACGGTAACCCACATGGCAGATGCAACTCTAGAAATCCAGGATCTAAGTCCTGAAGGGGTGAGAGGTAAAGGAAGGATCTGAGTGTGATGGGGATAATGTAGGAAAACCTTTTCAAAATGGTCAACTCTGCATTGGAACTTAAATGAATTGGTTGGCATGGATTGGAAGACAGGACCCATGTGGGCATCGTGGACAGTGCTACAGTGAGGAGGGCCCCAGGGACCAGTGCCCCTTCCTGGGAGGTAGTGCCCAGTGTAGACACAGCCCGGCCCTGGCCAAGGGAGCCTCCTCGCAGCTCTCAAGCCTGGTTCTCCGAAGATTACAGAGTGGAAATTCACTGTAGCTTCTTCCATGTAGAATGTTTGACTTTACAAAGGGAGGAGGTGATGAGTTTAGTTACTCAGTCTCCTTTTTATAAACACTGCCCGAGCCTGGGCATGGCTTGAGGGACAGGAATGATGGCCCTGTGTTTTTCTCTCTGTGAACAGAAAGCGAAACGACTGATAGTGTGCCCAGCGATGAAGAGAGCGCTGAGGTAAGCCGCTGCCCTGGCCGCCTACGATTCTGCCGAGGAAAAGCCTCCCCACCAGCTCCAGGCTTTCCTTGCTGCTGGTTACACACCTTTCCTTTAGATCACAAGCTTCACTTTGGGATTTTCTTGTGTGGTGAAATATGCATCACCTAAAATTTACCATACTTTTGGGTTTGGGGTTATAAAATTCGATGTTGGAACTGAATGGGAGGAAAGGGAGTTAAATGTTACCATCAGGTAGAGAAGCTGTGATGGCAGGAAAAGGGAATGAAGTGGAGGCCAGGAAATGCTGATGCTCTTACCACTTAAACATCCTACTTCACTGGCAAAAATAGAACAGCCTTCCCAGCCAAAAGCAGTGACCAGTACACGTCAGAAAATGCTAAGCAAAAGCCTCTTCCACGTGTGCGTGGGTTCCCTCCCTCTGTGACCCATGCCCAGAGCTGGTTGTGTGCCCCATCTTGATTCCGAGTGGGTCCCATCCCCTCTCCCTCCCGTAGATGGGGCATGCACAATGGCAGAGAGTGGCTGGAATGGAGATGGAAAGCATTCCTGCTGGCCACCTGCTGGGGGTCTGTGCTTGAGTGAATGAGAGAGAGCAAGAGGGAAGGAGAAAGAGAGAGGGAAGCTCATGGTTGTTTGAATTAGTGGTTTCCCATGTACTAAACACTTTCAGAAAAAGTGCAGGCATTCTGAAAAGACAGATGTACACACTCACATACACCCTGGCCTGATTTCTTCAAGGTTGCAGGTCTAGTCCCTTCTCTGAATGAAACCAGCCCTTCATTCAGAGCTCCACACTGTGGAGCTCTAAACCACCCCCATTTGAAAGCAATCAAGGGGCATACATTGCAAATCACTAAGTTCCTCACTACCTTTTCTCTGCAAATGCAGGTTGGCTCAGGTTGACTGGGCCAGCTCTGAGGGACTGAGTCACTGTGCCACACTGGCTGTGGTGACCTGAAACCTATCGAGTAATCGGGCCGAGCGGCAGAGCATACGGGAACCAGAAACCAAGCTGCTGCCTTCTTTTCTTGCCTTCATAGAGTAGTCTGGAAAGTATTTCTGGGAGGTAGCAAATGGGAATTGATTTAAAAAAAAAAAAAAGAAAAGGGAAGAAAAACCATTACTTGGCATGTGAATAGCTGGGTGCAATAGATTTCACTTGAAGGATATAGAAGTGCTAAGCCTTTGTTCATTCTGCAGTTCTTAAAAAATTCAGCTAAAGCACCAACACATGGAAACAGTGACACATTTTTCATTTTTAAATTTTATTTGTGGGTTGCTGTTTTGAGACAAGGTCTCATTCTGTTGCCCAGGCTGGAGTGCAGTGGCGTAATCATAGCTCACTGAAGCCTTGACTTCCTGGGCTCCAGTGATCCTCCCACCTTAGCCTCCCGAGTAGCTGGGGCTAAAGGTGTGCACCACCATGCCTAACTAATATGTTTTGTAGAGATGAGGACTCACTACATTGCCCAGGCTGGTTTCAAACTCCTGAGCTTAAGTGATCCTCCAGCCTCAGCCTCCCAAAGTGCTGGGATTACAGGGATGAGCTACCACACCTGGCCAGTGATGCATTTTTTAAAAAGCCATCCAATAGAAGGAGAAGGAAATACATATCTTAATTACTTTCTTTAAAGGGGCGGCCACACTGGCGGAAGAGGAATATTGAAGGCAAACAGTACCTCAGCAACATGGGGACTCGAGGCTCCTACCTGCTGCCCGGCATGGCGTCCTTCGTCACTTCCAACAAACCGGACCTCCAGGTCACCATCAAAGAGGAGAGCAATCCGGTGCCTTACAACAGCTCCTGGCCCCCTTTTCAAGACCTCCCCCTTTCTTCCTCCATGACCCCAGCATCCAGCAGCAGTCGGCCAGACCGGGAGACCCGGGCTAGTGTCATCAAGAAAACATCGGATATCACCCAGGCCCGCGTCAAGAGCTGTTAAGCCTCTGACTCTCCCCGGTGGTTATTGGGGCTTCTTGGCTTTGTTTTGTTGTTTGTTTGTATTTTATTTTTTTCTCTCTGACACCTATTTTAGACAAATCTAAGGGAAAAAGCCTTGACAATAGAACATTGATTGCTGTGTCCAACTCCAGTACTGGAGCTTCTCTTTAACTCAGGACTCCAGCCCATTGGTAGACGTGTGTTTCTAGAGCCTGCTGGATCTCCCAGGGCTACTCGCTCAAGTTCAAGGACCAACAAGGGCAGTGGAGGTGCTGCATTGCCTGCGGTCACGGCCAGCAAGGTGGAGTGGATGCCTCAGAATGGACGAGATAATGTGAACTAGCTGGAATTTTTTATTCTTGTGAATATGTACATAGGCAGCACTAGCGACATTGCAGTCTGCTTCTGCACCTTATCTTAAAGCACTTACAGATAGGCCTTCTTGTGATCTTGCTCTATTTCACAGCACACTCAGCACCCCCTTCTCTGCCCATTCCCCAGCCTCTCTTCCTATCCCATCCCGACCCATCCCATCCCACTCTTTTCCTACTTTTCCTTCCCTCAAAGCTTCCATTCCACATCCGGAGGAGAAGAAGGAAATGAATTTCTCTACAGATGTCCCATTTTAAGACTGCTTTAAAAAAAATCCTTCTAATCTGCTATGCTTGAATGCCACGCGGTACAAAGGAAAAACTATCATGGAAATATTATGCAAATTCCCAGATTTGAAGACAAAAATACTCTAATTCTAACCAGAGCAAGCTTTTTTATTTTTTATACAGGGGAATATTTTATTCAAGGTAAAATTCTAAATAAAATATAATTGTTTTTTATCTTTTCTACAGCAAATTTATAATTTTAAGATTCCTTTTCTTGTTTATCAGCAGTTGTTATTACATCCTTGTGGCACATTTTTTTTTTTTAATTTTGTAAAGGTGAGAAAAGCTTTTATGAGCTCATGTAGCAATCAGATTATCCTGTGGATTGATAATAAATGAATATGATATATAGTTAAATTTTTAAGGGGCATCACTCCTGGCTTTGTCTGTGTCTGCTTTAAAAGAGCACAATCACGGAATAGGACTGACAAAGTATTGTTTCTTTTTGGGGACCAAAATGTTTTCCCTTGTTGACCACAAGAAACCCTGGAGGTTCCTACTGTGAGGCCGCAGATGACTTCTCTTGAGTGCTTGCCTGAGCAGGGGCCTGTGCTGAGCGTTTTCCATGAGTTCCCGTCTTCATTCATCACACTCGTGCTGTAGAATAGGCATTCATCTCCGTTTCATGTGGAGGAAATGAAGACTTAACGTGAAGATGCCTTTACTCGGCTCACAGTGACACTAAGAGGCAAAGGCACACGTTGGGCACAAGTTGAGCCCAATTCCCTGTGCTCTGAAGGGGGTCTTTTTTCTTGTAAGCATATCTGTTATCTCAAATGTCTGTCTTCCTTTGTGTTGGGAGCGTTCCCTAGGGAGGGGAGTATTTTAGCTACTCCACTGGTTTCCTTCTCTGCTATGAGCGAGGTTCACCCACCTCTGTGTCTTTCCTGTTTTCATCCTTAGGCTTACACGTACGACGAACGTTTTGTGTTTATGTCACTTAGAGGGGTGCATGGATAAGACATTTTCCACAACAGGAAATATGTGTTGGGCTCCAACACCATGTCCGTCGCTATTCTTCCTAGGACCCAAGGCCTTGCACATAGACCCTGCCCTCAAAACTTGGGGTCTGTCTTGTGGAATAAAAGGGGTGACTTCAAGAACACCAGTCTTTATCATCCACTTGGTGTTTGAAGGTATAGCCTTGGCCTGGAGAAAGCCACAGCACCAGCCTCCCCTGCATCCCCAGTATCTTATTCTGTAAAATCAGAATATGAAACCTTCGCTACCTGCCTACTACCTCTGGGGGGTTGTGGAGGAGATTGCTAAGTTAATATTTGAAGAGGTTCCTTTAATGAAAGGACAAAAGGCTATTTCTGTGCCTCTCTCCATGTGTGGCAGCAGATATAATTAGCGGCCATAAAGTGATCCAGCCCTGAATGGAAATCAGCTGGAGCATTTTCCTGGCGGATGCATTGTAGTTGAAATGCCACACACACAGGCGGGGCTGCTTGTGGAAGGAGCACCTTCGTTGACTGTCTCAGTTTCTTAGTGAAAGGGGAGTTACCAGGAGGAAACGGATGCTCCCCGGCTCCTTGGCACCCTGCTTTTCAGTGAAGACCTGCTCTTCCCCCAGGTCCTAAATGGAGGAGTTCACTTCTTTGAGACTTACATCTAAAACCTTTTACTAAGTCATCCTGTTTTTAAATAAATTAACAAAACAGTAACGGAAGGTTGCCCTGAGTCACATGACCTGGTTATCAAAGGGTTTAAGGTAGCTCAGGTCTCCTCCCCGTTCCTTCTTCCCAACACAGGCTCAGGGCTTCTTCCTGCATCTCAGGTCCCAAATGCCATTCCTGCTGCCCTCCCCCTGCTTCTGTAGTGTAACCAGATTTCTCAAACCCCATCAAGTGGAATAAAATTCAGGACTTGGAAATGCATCATTTAAGCTCCAGAGATGATACTCCCATTGCCAATAAGGCCATGAAAAACAGAATCATGTTTAAAATACTTCTGAGAAAGCCTATATTGTTTCTAAGTGATCCTTGTGAGCAACATAGGAAAACAAGCTAGTCTCAGGATGCCTACGGTTGACAGGAAGAAAAAGGCGATAGAGCAGCTCATGGACCCAAGCCTCAGACCTTGTCGTCACTTAGAGGAAGTACCAGGGACACATGCTTCTGGTTGGTATTTGTGTGAGCTGATAGGCTTTTATGATGGGCTTGGGTGTGTGTGTGCACGTGTGCACTTAACAGCAAGTTCAAGTTCAGTGTAACTGCCTTTGGAACAATAGTTTCCATTCTCTGCAGCCAGTTCCTGGGTCACTCCCTTGATAACGGGCTCACTGTACAGCTGTGAACTGTGAATTCAGGGACGTGTACTTCTGCCCAGCCTTGAGGTTGCCAGCACCCAGCACATCCACATGCCTTGACCAAAGGGGCTTCTGGAATGCCATTTGCATATCTAAATAAATCCACCCTCAACCGTACCGTTTTGTCCGTGTTTTGATGAACCACTGCCAAAGGTGATATTGAGTCTATTGAAAAGGATTTGTAAAAAAGAAGAGAGATACATGGCTGTGGAACACAGATTCTTGAGACATCAAAACCCTAACACAACACCCTTTCCCCACCTGAATCCAAAGTGTACCATGCTATCATGTAGCCACCACTGAGACAGATTTTAGAAGTGAAGAAGATGAGTGATTTGATTTCAGGAGTCTGAGTTTTCAAACTTGTGCTTTTGGAAGTACTTTGCATATAAATGAAAAGATGGTAAGCCCCAAATGGCCTCCTGCCCCTAATTCCGAGAGATGGAACATGAGACGTTCCTTCTGCTTGAGGCCACTCTGCAGCGCTGCATTCATTAGGCTGTAAAGGCCCCCTGCTATTGTAGTTATGGACAAATAAGCCCAGATCAAAGGTGAAAAAAAAGAACCCCACTGTTCTGCCCGATTTCTCCTGATAAAAGACAAAAGCTAGGGAGAGGTTTACCCACAGGTGGCCAAGATGAGTTCCTGGCATTCAGGGGTCAAACAGCTAATGGCTGAGTACCAGTGTGGTTTGGAGGCAGAAACTGGTTTTTACGTGGTACTGTTCAGCCACCTCCCTCACCCTGAAACTCCATCCCACAGCACAGTGACATGCCCGGGACCAGAGTGATCAGAGCTGGTAGGACATGACCCTGACCTCCCTCTGTCCCCAGGCTGCAGTGGACCCCTCCCAAGGGCAGTTGGGTGACACCATCAGCTTCTTGAGGCTGTTTCTCAATCTCATTTGCACCCCAACATGTGAATCAAGGTTGGGTACTACTAGGCTGTCATACCCGGGATCTCCTCCTTCCCTGAGCCCCACCATCCTGGTGTCAAAAGAACAGGACTGGGACTCTTGGCTTCACCCCCTTAGGAATGTGTCTAACCACAGGCCTGGAGATGAGAGCCCAGCTGTGCGAAGCCGTCAGGTCTCAGGTCAGGAGATGCAGGAAGCTGGCAGGAGTCAGGGGGGAGATGATTTCTTGTGAGGCTGCCTGGCCTCTGGGTCCCCACTAGCCCCATGGGACACTGGTACCTTCCCTATTCCCTGTCTGGGCTTGGGCATCACTGGTCCTGCTGTGCAGACAAATGAGGGTTTTGTAGAGGATTTTCTTCTGTGACCACACGAACAGCAGGTGCAGAGGCACTGTGTCTCTGCTTCCGAAAATAGTGCCTGGAAGGAAGGAAGTGGTCAGGCCTAATAGCTGGTTTTAGCAAAAATGTTAAGTCTGTCCAAGAACCTGGGTTGTGCTGTGGAAGGATCAAGATGTAGCACATTTCAGAGTTCACATAGTCTGAAAAGAGCACGCTCTGGAGTCTGACCAGGTTTCTTCAGAAGGAAAGCAGTGTGTGTGCTTCAGTTCCTGTAAGCACACTGCCCTTTGGAGGTTTGGTCAGTTTCCCCATATCTGCTTTATAAACACGTCCAGACAGGTTGCTGGTGCTGTGGAATGTAGTGCGCTGGGATCGTGCAACTGCTGCCCAGTTAACCCCTTACATGCGTGGCTGGAGAAACAGCAATATCACGTGCAACAGCCTGTGTTGCGAAAACAGTTAATTTAAAAAACACAACTTTTTTTTTTTTTCCTGCAGGTGCAAAAAAACTCCACAGTGATAGCAGCTTTAAGTTTCACTTTTGGTTGAGAAGCAGATTTTAAAATACAAATATCTCTCCACGTGAATCATCAGGGAGAGGATATCCAAGATGTTCTGGCAGCTTGGGTTGTGTATCTGAGAATACTCTTATGCTCCAAATTTTCTCTAATGTGCCAGTTCAAAGGCATTGACATTTTCAAATCCACACATGGCCCCGGAACCGACTGCCTGAAGTTTCAGGATAATGTTAGCAGCGAGATGGGAGTGAGTTCCTTAATTGGGGGAAGGTGATGACTAAGCCTTTATTCATCCCCAGAATTAACATCGATCCATATTCTCTGCCGAGTTCGCTCTGCTGTCTCCCAAGGGGACTTGCCCGGTGCTGGGACTCTAGAGCATATCTTTATGCTGCAGTATCTTTTCTCTGGGACGCTCATGTTTTGAATGTAACTGAGATGCAGGAAAGATGTCACAGGCTCAGCTCTGCAATACTCGGGGTACAAGCAATAGACATTTTAGTAAAAAACATAAAATACAGCCCAAAGCCATTGCTTGGATTTTACCTGATGGTTCCAGGGATCCTGTGCAACACAGCTGATATGGGAAGGAGACCACAGGTGGATTTGTGTTTTCAAACTTTTATTTGCAAAATTGATCTGAAGTAATGTAATTACAGTGCCTTTCTCAGCAACTAACATGTTTAATTAGGGTAACCAATCATCTTCGTTTGCCCAGAACTGAGGGGATTCTCAGGACGTGGGGCTTTCAGTGCTAAAACCAGGAACGTCTCAGGCAAACTGGGAAGGGATGTCGCCTAAATGTAATGCTGAGTTACACAGCACAAATGACATTTTGTGTTTTTGGAAGATTTTTAAAACCCAGGTAAATGTTTCATGAGGAGGTGTTCTTGAGAATATCTTGTTGATGACCCTATTCATGCATTAATTTAAAGTAGTGTTTTGTTAAAAAAAAAAAAAAAGTAGATTTCGTTCATTCAACCCTATGTGCTGAATTCCCACTATTTTCTAGTCCTGTTCTAAATGTCAGAGAGTTGTTACAGAAGTGAACAAAACGAAGTCTTTGTTCTAATGGAGTTTAAATTCTAGTAAGGTGGACCGTCAACAAATAATAAAAATAATCTTTGGGTGACAGTCAACTCTATGGAGAAAAACAAAGCAGAATATAGAGTGATGAAGATATTCAAGGCTTTCATTTTAGAGCTTAAAGGATTGATTGCAGGGTTGGCGGTTGTGAAAACCAGCAGTTAGAGGGAAAGAAGGAAAACAGCATATATCAATGGGGCTTAGTTGCAGGAAACAAAAACCACGCCAGCTATTTTAAGCAGAAAGGCATTGTCTAGAGAGAAGCAGGTGTTTACAACTTTGTTGGGAAGGCTGGAGGAGCCGGCTTGCGGGTGCTTCCACATCTGCCACCACCGTAAAGGCAGGAAATCAGGAGCCTGTGGCTGGAAATAGTGACTCTGAAGACACATTGTCTTAGCTGAAAGCTATTTATTAGAAAGTTCTGTCACCACCACTTTAACTGTCTCTCAACACCCATGCAATCAGTGGCTGAACTTTGAGACATGGCTTCAGAAAACCCCAGTGTTACCACAGTCATGCTTGCCAGTGTTTACAGTCAATCAGGAGGAGGTGGCTTCTGCCTCCATTCTGACTTCCAAATCTCTTGCATATAATTGGTTGAACCTAATTCACAGTTAGAACCCCAGCTGCAAGTGAGACTGGAGAAATGGCCCTCAGAGTTCCCGCCTCTGCGGTACAGGAAGAGACTCCAGAAGGAGTTGAGAATGGGTGCTGAGTGCCTCTTCAGGATGTCTGTCACACCTCAGGAAACCTGCCAGGAATACCAAAGGGAGTGAAAAATCCAAGGTAAGAATATCCAGAGAATGAAATCTGCATCCCATACCTTCCAGCGTAGATGGGAAAGCAACATATGTAGTGGGAAGAGAATACGTTTTTTGAAATCAGATAAACCTGGGTTCAGTCTGCTCTTATTTGCTGACGACTTTGGGAAATCTCTTTGTATCTATGAGAAAAAGGTTCTTCACATATAAATTGGGGATATTAACACCTTACTTGCAAGGTGAGAATTAGATAAGATAATGTAAAGTTTGAAGTATGAAGTACATTGTAAGCATTCAGTTATATCAGCCACACCATCTGCATATAAAATAGCTAAGATCCATATTTTGGAGCACTGATTCCAAACTACCTATCCTCTCTCAGACTTACATGAATTCAAGATTTGACCACAGAGGATCTCAGAGCTCAGACATGTGACCCCAATTTCTATATAACTAAAATTAGTCTTTCCTTCTCTGAGCTATCCTTTTTTTGAGCAAGCCTAATTCTGTTGTCAAGTGGCATAGAAGGAGCTGAGAATTTATTCCTTTCTGGTAGAAGTTGAAGGGGATATAAACCTGCTGGCAGTTAATTTAATTTGATTTTTGTTTTTTAAGACAGGGTCTTGTTCTGTCACCCAGGCTGGAGTGCCGGCCCACAGCAACCTCTGCCTCCTGGGCTCAAGCCATCCTCCCACCTCAGCCTCCTGAGTAGTAGCTGGGAATACAGGTGCATGCCACCATGCCCAGCTAGTTTTTTTTGTGTGTGTTTTCTGTACAGACAGATTTTCACCATGTTGCCCAGGCTTATCTCAAATTCCTGAGCTCAAGTGATCCACCCGCCTCAGCCTCACAAAGTGCTGGGATTACAGGTGTGAGCCACCATGGCTGGCCAATTTTATTTTTTAAACAACATAGATTCAAACAAACTTTTTAAGCTTCATAAAGCCACCCAGTGGAATTACATTAACTTTTGATTATTGAAGTGATTCTGATTTGCTTCATTCTGGCCATTGATACAGTTTCCCTTTGGACCAGTTGGCATTATAATTCCCACTAGATGCTGGGATTCATGACATTTTGACTCAACAATTTTAAAACTGGGAATATTTCAACATATTCATAAAACAGAGCCACAAACATTACGCTCTTGTGCTTTCTTGGTATCTTTCTACCCTATGCTAGAATCTTACCCACACTCAGGACAGAATGAGGGAGCTTACATGGCAGGTGCTTTGTCAGAGCCTAACCTGTGCCAGACATGAGGGCAGGGCCAGACCTTCTGTGTTATCTGTTTGCATAAACAGATTAACATAGGGGCTGAGGAGGCTCCTGGGAAAAGAGCTAGAAGAGCATGCAGAGAATGGATCCCAGGAAAAGAATCTAGCCTGAGGATGTGACCAGCTGGGGCCAATTAGGCTCTGAATGTGGTAGAAGGTGTTCTTGGTACATTGTCTTGACTGCTGCCTGAACCTGTGAAGACACCTGCCTGCTTCAAGGGGTGTGCATACCTTGAAGAGAGAATGGCTGGGAGTGTAAAACTGCCACTTCCGGTCCCGGTTATCCTTTGTATTAGCCCGTTTTTATACTACTATAAAGAAATACCCAAGACTGGGTAATTTATAAAGGAAAGAAGTTTAATTGACTCACAGTTCCACATGGGTGGGGAGGCCTCAGGAAACTTACAATCATGGCAGAAGAGGAAGCAGGCATGTCTTACATGGCGGCAGGTGAGAGAAGCCAGTGAAGGCAGAACTGTCAGACACTTACAAAACCATCAGATGTTGTCAGAACTCACTCATTATCTCATGAACAACATGCAGAAACCACCCCTATGATCTAATCACCTCCCACCAGGTCCCTTCCTCAACAGTGGGGATTATGGGGATTACAACATGAGATGAGATTTGGGTGGAGACACAGAGCCAAACCATATCACCTCTATTAAGCAGAGTTTTCCATGGCTATTTCTTAGTGGCCTGAGCCTGGGTGGCAGATTAAGTAGAAGATGAGAACTTCCCCAGTAATGACAGAGGCATGTGTCCCAGTAAAAGTTCCTAGACATCCTGGAATAGGACTGCATCAGTAGATGCTATGGTCTGAATGTTTATGTCCCCTCAAAATTCATATGTTGAAACATAATCTCCAATGCAATAGTATTAAGAGGTGGGGCCTTTGAGAGATGATTAGGTCATGAGGACTCCACCCTTATGAATGGGTTAATGCCCTTATTAAAAAGGCCTGAGGAAGCTTGTTTGCCCCTTTCACCATGTGAGGACAGATAGAAGGTGCCATTTATGAGGAACAGGTCCTCCCCAGACACCGAATCTGCGTATGCCTTGATCTTGGACTTCCTAGCCACCAGAACTGTGAGAAATAAATTTCTATTGCTTATGAATTACCAAGTCTGAGGTATTTTGTTATAGTAGCCCAAACTGACTAAGACAGTAGGGAAAGCAGAAGCCTTAGCTAAGGAATGAAAATTGCCTAAAAGCAGAAACACAGTAGGTAGGCTGCTGGCCCAGTCAGTGGCAGCTCCAGGGCTAGGGAGGGCAGAAGTGTACTTAGTGGATTGACACACAAAAGCAGAGAACCCTGGATACTAAAGGTGGAAGGGACCTCAAAAATGGTAGTGGAGGCTGGGTGCAGTGGCTCACACCTGTATTCTCAGCACTTTGAGAGGCCAAGGTGGACAGATCACCTGAGGTCAGGAGTTTGAGACCACCCTGGCCAACATGGTGAAACCCCATCTCTACTAAAAATACAACAATTAGCCAGGCGTGGTGGCAGGTGCCTGTAATCCTAGCTACTCAACAGGCTGAGGCAGGAGACTCGCTTGAACCCAGCAGGCAGATGTTGCAATGAGCCGAGATTGCACCATTGCACTCCAGCCTGGGCAATAGAGTGAGACCAAAAAAAAAAAAAAAAAAGAGGTAGCGGCAGGGGGTGCTGCTATTGATTTCCTGAGGTTTCATTAGGCTGGGCTCTCAAGGTTAGGACTTGAATGTTTAGGACAGCTCATATAGTAGTAATATGACATTATGTGTACCTACAGGTTGGGAAGCCCTGGGACACTGAAATTACAACTGGATAATAAAAACAGAGTTTTTTCCTTGTGATGTGACCACTGTGATATAAAGCTGTATCTCCTTCATTTCATCAAGAAATTCTTAACATTCCCCCCAACTTGCTTTCATCTTTCTCTTCATTGCCAACTCTGTAAGAAGTTCCACCCCTTTTCTTTGAATCTGATTCTCCTCCAAGAAGGAATGCTTCTCTGAGGCTTTCGCCTTTGCTCACATCAAAGCCCCCACACCGAATAAATACCATCCTTACATGCCCTTCCAAAGACTCCCCTAATGAACGAGCTTCATCCAACAAAAGATTACTGGGAAACTTCAGCAAAAAGACTGTTGATGAAAATTTGCTGTATTTGATTATATAACTAAGACTAAAACGGGAACATAGTTGGAATTATACTAAGTAAATATGATATGTTCTCACCAAGTAGAAAGAATGCAACTAAATAATACAGAAGAAGAGGGAAAGTAAAACAATATTGTTTACAATTTTATAGGTATTGGGTGTGAGTTAAATTACACCACTTAAAATGAACAGGACAGTAAAAAGTGAAGAAAAAAAGACAAAGGTGTCATAAAATATATACATTCAGAGGTATTGAAATATTTATGCATCAAAACAACTATGGCAAAATTTTACTGATTCAGTATTATGCCTATGAAAATTATTCAGTTCAGTGATTTGGAGAAGAGGGTAAAGAAATGTTTACACATCAGAATCTGTGGAGGGGAGAATGTGTGTCTAGAAAGAAAACGGTATTTTGTCTCATTGGTTTGATTTGTTTTTAGTTATAATATTTCATCTATTTTGAATTTTATAAAAATGACAGTAGTGTATGTGATTTTTATGCTGATGAAGAGAAAATGGATTCAAAAAGGTTAAGAAACACTAATCCAAGGGAGCTTCCAGAATAATTGTGGCCATCTAATTTGGACCTCCTCACAAAACCCTTAAATTCAACAGAAGCACAAGATAATCACCTATGGTCCATGCCTTCAGCATTGGTGGAAGATGGAGGATACCACAAATGTTAAGTGACCAATAAGTAGAGAAACAAACGCCATATTCCAAATGAACTCCCATCACTTATACCCACTGTAAGCTGTGTGCAGAGAGTGGGAGAAAGAAGGCTTAAAATCCCCAGGAAAAAGAGTAAAGAGGCAGGGAAAACTTAGACATAGCATAAACAAAATCACCTCCAGAAAGTAAAAGTTTCACTGCTAAGTGACACATTCACAGCACAGTTAAAGGGAAGGGGATTGAAAATAAGCAGAACCAGAAATAGCAACTTCAAAGAAGCATTGCTTCTTGGGGAGAATCAGATAAACTAAGAAAGAGTAGTACCCCTTAGAGACTTGACAGTGATGAGAAAGAAGGAACTAAGAGGGAAAAATGGAGGACCTTGCAGAAAGTAGAGAGATAAGACATGATGGCCCACTATCCCATTACTACCCATTTCTGCACTGCACTGACAGGAGAGGATATTCTTGAATTAGAAACCTGTCCAAAAAACTTTAAATTTAAAAAATCAACCTAATTCCATAAAGAGTTACTATTAGAAGAACACATACACGCAAAAATGAGAATCATTGCAGTTTAACTGATGAGAATTCTTAACCAAAACCAACCAAAGAGCAGAAGAAAAGTGTAACCCAACATTCCAAACTGAAGTAGTTATCTTCAAACAATGGGATATATTTAGGAAAAAAAAGAAACCCAGAATCAGAAATTTTATAACTAAGGTCATAATGAGCACAAAATAGGAAGACATGCAATGAGTTGATTGAGCTATGGAATGAAATTCAAGAAAAATACAAAATCATTTCAAAAATGAAGAATAGATTACAAGGTACTGAAGGGTAATAGATTTGAACATTGAACAATTTCAGCATTGAAAAGGGGCAGTAAAATAACGAAGAGAATAAAGAATGATGTAAACAGGGTTAAACACAAGTGATTGGAATGGAGGATGGGCAAATAAGATCCAACATACATATAATAGGAGCTCCTGGAGAAGAAAAGCAAAGCAATGGAATGGAACTGTAATTCAAGAAAACTTTCCAGAAAGAAGAGAAAATATAATTTACATATTGAAGAGGCCCACTGTATATCTAGAAAAACTGACCTAGAGAGAATAACTGAGATATTTTTAGTAAACTATGAGGCTTTAAAGATACACACACACATACACACACACACACACACACACACACACATAATCCTCAGGCCCTATGTTAGTTTCCTGTGGCTGCTGTAACAAATGACCGCAAACTTGGTGGCTTAAAACAACAGAAATGTATTATTTCACTTTTGGCCAGAAGCCCAAAATCAAAGTGTCAGCAGGGCTATGTCCCCTTCGAAGGCTCCAGGGAAGGATCCCTCCTTGCCTTTTCCAGCTTCCAGTGGCTCCAGGTGTTCTTTTGACTTGTGAGTGCCTGACTCCAAACTCCATCTCTGTCTTCACATGCACTTTTCCTCTTTATCCCTGTCTCTTTCCTCTATTGTCCCTCTCAAATCCCCCCTGTGCCTTTCTCTTATAGGAATACTTGTCATTGAAATTAGGGCCCGCCTGGATAATCCATGATGATATCGTCTCAAGATCCTTAACTTAATGACATCTGCAGAGACTGGTTTATCAAATAAGGTAAGATTCACAAGTTGCAGGGACCTAGACATAAACATATCTTTTTAAGGCCATTATCCAATCCACTACAGGGCCTCCAGGCAAAGAGCTCAAATTACTTAAAAGGATAAGAATACTAAACTGGCATCACACTTTCGTAAGCAACAGACAAAGCAAGTGAATAATGGAACAGCCTTTTAAAGGACTTATGAACAGAGTGTGAGCCAATGTTTTTATATCCAGCCAGGCTCTTTCAAATATCAAGATTAAAGTAAAACAGTTTCAACATACAATAACTGAGGGATACTGTACACATGTACACTAGGGCTCTCCTAGAGAATGAGCTTTGTTTGAGCAAAAGTAGAAAAATTTTAGCAACAGGACTGGTGGTGAAAATATATTTTGTGGTTGATATGGTCTGGTTCTGTGTCTCACCCAAATCTCATCTTGAATGGCAATCCAAATTGTAATCCCCACATGTTTGGGGAGGGAGCTCCTGGCAGGTGATTAGGTCATGGGGACAGTTCCCCCATGCTGTTCTTGTGATAGTGAGTGAGTTCTCATGAGATCTGATGCTTTTATAAGGGACTTTTCCCACTTTGCTTGACACTTCTCTCTCTCCTGCCACCATGTCAGGAAGGACATGTTCGCTTCCCCTTCTGCCATGACTGTAAGTTTCCTGAGGCCTCACCAGCCATGTGGAACTGTGAGTCAATTAGACCTCTTTCCTTTATAAATTACCCAGTCTTAAGTATTTATTTGTAACAGCATGAAATGAACTAATACAGTAGAGTATATTGTGTGGTGAAAATTTAATATTTTTAATGGTATAGCTAAAACACAGGCGAGGACATGGATTAAAGAGTAGTATACATATATTATGTGTTCTGAAAAGCAAAAATTATGCAATCAAAAAGAAAAGAGAGGGGAAGAGAGAAAGAAAGGAGAAAGCAGAGAAGTAGAATTAATAGTTACATAGATAAAGGGGGAAGGAGAAGAGTATAAATGGTCATACCAGACAGTAGAATGTTCAGTAAGAAGAAAAGGAAGTTAAAAGGGATGAAAATGGAATAAATACAACCACTGGAACAAACACACAAACATTCTGAAATGCCAAAAGAAATGAAAAAAAAAATAGCAAATAAAATATGGCAATTAAAGAAGGAAATATGGTAAGTATGACACATGGAGTAATTATAAAATAATATGCTACTTGAGACCAAATATATGAGTCATACCAATAAATGGATTGGGCTTTACTGGTTTCCTCTCTTTTCTTGTTATAGTGATGAATAAGCCCATTCTCAAATTGGCCCACAAAGCAAAACCTGACCTCATGCTATATTTAATAGACATATATCAAACATGATGATTCAAAAGGCCAAAAATATAAAAAACTGGCAAAGATATACCAGAAAAATACAAACAATAAGAAGATAGGATAGTGGTTATTACATCAGATGAGTTAATTCAGGCCAAAAAGCCTTAAATGAGACAATGGAATGTACTATGCAATACTGAAAACCAGGTTTCACAGTTCATGTACAATAATTATGACTATCTATGCACCGAATAACAAAGCAACCACCAATATAAAACAGAAATCACACAAAGTGAGAATAGGAATAGAATATTAAACACATTGATAGGAGACTTTAACATCACAGCCAGTACAAGGCAGATTGAATGGGAAGAAAATAAACAAAGTTGTTTAAATAGCTTAATAATAAAGTAGACCTTACGCATATTCAACACTGTGCCCTAATAATAGAGAATGTATTTTCTTTTCAAATATACATGATCATTTTGAAAAATTGGCCATATAAGGCCAGGTATGGTGGCTTACCTCTGTAATCCCAGCACTTTGGGAGGCCAAAGTGGGAGGATCACTTAAGCCTAGGAGTTCAAGACTGCCAATATAGTGGGACCTTCACTCTACAAAAAAAATACAAAAATTAGCCAGGTGTGGTGGTGTGCATCTGCAGTCCCAGCTATTCGGGAGGCCGAGGTAGGAGGATAGCTTGAGCCCAGGAGGTTGAGACTGCAGTGATCTGTGATCACGCATTGCATGATTAGCCTGGGCAACAGAGTGAGACCCTATCTTAGAAAGAAAATTCATCATATATTTGTATTTATGGTTGCATTAAATTAACCTGGATAGGCTTGGTAGACCTCTGCTTTTACTCTAACTTCTGCCATGGTCTTTTCTAGTATAGTCTGAGTTGCATGTGCAAGAAAAACAGTTCTCACTTCAATGTGTGATTAAATCCAAAAGTTGACAAGTGATGCTGTTCTTCTCTCTGACCTTTTCCAGACATAGCATAATGAGTATCTCCTTTTTAAGCACAGGATGTGGGATGATTGCAAATAAAATGCGCTTTCACATACAAGTGTCAAGGGATGGATAACTCCTTCACGTCTGCAGGCCTAGTTGGAAAGGTATTAATATTTGATGCTTCTTCTCCTGCAAGCCATTTGGCGTGCCAGTCAGCTGGGCTGTGTGTTCTGTGCTATGGCCTGCGAGATGTACGATGTCATCACATGGCTTTTCGGCAGGGTCAGTGGGAAACACGAGACATGATAGGTTAGTTGCATATGAAATAAGTGCAGAAAAGAAAAGCTGAGCAGTCCTTCCACAGAGCATACAAAAGTACTGCTGCTTCTGCTACAACGGTTATGTCGTTTATTATAAAGTATATGTGATGGCTAATACTGAGCATCAACTTGATTGGATTGAAGGATGCAAAGTATTGCTCCTGGGTGTGTCTATCAGGGTGTTGCCAAAGGAGATTAACATTTGAGTCAGTGGGCTGGGAAAGGCAGACCCACCCTTAATCTGTGGTGGGCACAGTCTAATCAGCTGTCAGCACAGCTAGGATAAAAGCAGGTAGAAAAACATGAAAAGACTAGACTGGCTTAGCCTCCCAGCCTACATCTTTCTCCTGTGCTGGATGCTTCCTGCCCTCGAACATCAGACTCCAAGTTCTTCAGCTTTGGGACTTGGGCTGGCTTCCTTGTTCCTCAGCTTGCAGACAGCCTATTGTGGGACCTTGTGATCCTGTAAGTTAATACTCCTTAATATATATATATACACACACCCACATCATTTATTTTGTTATTTAGTAATTCCTTTTTTCTTTTATGATAAACAATTTTGGCAAAATGAGATTTTAAAAAATGCATGCATGCTCAATGAAAAAAGTGTTACTGTCTTTTGACACTCAGGAAGTTCATGACAAACATGTAATTTGCACAAAATGTTTCAAAACATTTGCCATCCAACAGGGACTGTGGCTATATCACTGACCTCAAGAAAACCTGTGGATAAAATCTGCTAAAGAAGTACCAGCATCTATGTCAAAAGTTAGTCATTATTTTAAGAAGACTGTGCTGGAAGACGAGTATTTAACATAAGCAGATACAAAAGGTGCAGTTACAAGTCACTGTGAAGCAGTGATGGCTCCTTATTTAGATCAGACATCTGCTCTTCCAAATGCATTTTTTTCCGCTTGCAATAGTGGTTCCCAGGGAAGGGCTGCAGGTACTGATGGGACTGACGGTGGGTGGAAAAACCCAGGCTTTCTGTGTGCCACGCAGCGATGTTCCGTAACGTCAAAAATGAAGCCTTTTCCTATAAAAGGGATCAACCCAGGTAAGTCAGGTTTATCGGAAAGTCTTTGTGCTGAGGGAGGGGTTACATGTGGAGGATTTCATGGCCAGGAATGAAAGGAAAGGGTTTCCAGCTGACCCAGTAGGCGGGGGTGGAGGGTGGTATTCTTTATTTTCTTTTGGAGGGGGACAGGATCTCACTCTGTCACCCAGGCTGGAGTTCTGTGGCAGGATCTCGACTCACTGCAACTTTCGCCTCCCAAGCTCAAGCAATGCTTCGACCTCAGCCTCCGGAGTAGCTGGGATTACGATGCACACCACCATGCCTGGCTAAGTTTTGTATTTTTTGTACATATGGGGTTTCATCATGTTGACCAGACTGATTTTGGACTCCTGGGCTCAATCAGTCCACCCACCTCGGCCTCCCAAAGTGCTGGGGTTATAGGTGAGAGGCCCCGCGCCCGGCCGGGGATGCTGTTCTTCAGTCTCCAGCAAGCAGAGTGGCTCCAGAAGGGAGGGCGGGGGCTGAGGGGCAGAGGCCTGAGGTCCTGTTTGCTTTATCTTCTGGTTCCAGTGTGTGTGCAGGGCTGCGAGCGCTGGCAGGGGCCTCTGGCTGCCCAAGGCACACACAGGGCCTGCTCACTCTGGGCTCTGAGCAAGAGCGACACTGAGCCCAGACACGGTGACTCTTCCTTCCAGAGCTTTGAGTCAATTTCTTCCAGAGACATCTGCATCTTGGCGCGGCTTGGCTTTGCCCTCCTGTATAGGTTCTTGTTATTTATTTCCGGAATTTCCGGAGTGGGGGATTTACTCTTCATTTTAAAGGACTGGCTGGGTGGGAATTGTTTCAGAGGTGGCAAGACACAGCTCTTACTGGTAAGAAGAAAGGGAGGAGCTTTTGTGTGGGGACTTTTAACCACAATGAAAAGGTTGTTTGCTTTATAACTATTGAAAAGAAGGGGAAAACCTCCCACGAAAAGCAAAATAACGACACACATGACCACACAAAGCTGCAAAATTCTTGGATAGGATTAATTTCAAATTCCTTGATTAGATTCAAGTTGATGTTTCGCAATAGCCACGTCATTACTAATTTAAAGGAAGTTCAAGGCCTTGGGAAAGAAAGCCTCCATCTCTTAGCACAGCCATGAAAATACGCATTTTCCTGTCAGCCTTCAGAAAATGACATCTGAGCTAGAAGAAATTAACCTAATGGCAGTTCAGGCAGGAAGCTTAACATAAGCTTAACTGTTGTCTTCTTCCTTTTTAGATTGGTTTCCCCTCCAAGCTGGGATTTGAACTCTCTTATCTCCAGGGTTAGGGTTGGAGACGGAGTTTAAGGACAGAAAGGGAAGAGGAACACACAGATTTTTTGCTGACGGACTTGGCCCCAGCTTTGCAGGCTAACTGAAACTCCCAAGGCCTTGAGATTTTTGAAAACTGCCATATTTCCTCTAGTTGAAGACTCATTTTATATTTTTTCACATGTTAACATTTATGAACTTGGGATGTGTAATGTATGCCCTGTCAAAAAAGTTTTCCAGCAGCTGTGCAGAGGAGTGACATGCCAGCGTGGCCTGCCTTGCCTGCGGCCACACCACCTTCCCCAGCTTCATGGAAGTATCTGTTCATCCATTGTGTCACTCTGTTTTGTTATTTTCATTGGTAGGCACAGCACACTGTTAACTTAGATTCATGTTCCTAATTGCCACTGAAAGCGTCTCTCACAAGATAACTCTGCTTTACTGTATTGGAGCAAAAGTCATCATCATGCGTGCAAAAGATTGCCTGGCATATGCCAGGCATTAAGCATTGCCCCACTGCACAGAGTAAATGGTACAATTTTCAAAGCAAGGGGAAATTGGCATGACTACTTCAGGCATCATTAAAAAAAAAAAAAAACTATTATTCAGGCTCCAAAATCTTTAAAAGCTTCTAGTGATTTTCAAAAGAAGTTACTTAATGTTTATCTTTAAAATAAGGAAAAACAGAATTATAAGTTTAGCCAAAGAGGAAATGCCAATAAACCACTAGGATTCTCTATGATACCCTAAAATTACATTGTCAATCTTAAGCGTGCTGAGGAGGCCAAGCTCATAAGCATGGCTGGAAAGTGGCGTTCTCCATCCCGCTGTGAGTAACTGTGGGTGTCCGAAATCATGTGGAAGAATATTTAGTCTCTGATAATGAAACAGGCCAGAGTTAAACTTTGGTAATGAAAGCAGCATGTAATGGCATGGATAAGTGAATTCCAAAGTCATTTAAGAAGACACGCAGTAAGATGTGCCTCTCTCTCTGTCTCCCTTTCTCTATCTCTTCCTTTCTTTTCCCTCTTTTTTCTTTCTTTCTTTTTTTTTTGGGGGGGGGACAGAGTTTCACTCTTGTTGCCCAAGCTGGAGTTCGATGGCATGACCTTGGCTCACCACAACCTCTGCCTACTGGGTTCAAGCAATTGTTCTGCCTCAGCCTCCCGAGTAGCTGGGATTACAGGCATATGCCACCACGCCCAGCTAATTTTGTATTTTTAGTAGAGATGGGGTTTCTCCATGTTGCTCAGGCTGGTCTTGAACTCTCGACCTCAGGTGATCCACCTGACTCAGCCTCCCAAAGTGCTGGGATTACAGGCGTAAGCCACCGCGCCCGGCCCCTCCCTTCTTTGTTTCTAATCTCTCTTCTTTCCTTCTCCCACTGAAATGCTGCTATTAAATTGATAGAGTATCTTATAATTGATGGCATCTTAGAACTGGGGAAATAGAGTGTTTGTCAGGCTGCTTGATTTAGCAACTGAGGGTTGAAGGGATGGGGGTAATTTCAAATCAGTGAGATTACTGGATTTCTTTTAAAAAGGTGCTGATGAGATAGAATCACCATAACAGAGTCAGGCTCAGATGAAAAGATCAGCAAAGGCCAGATTCCCTCGACTTATTTTGAATGGATGGAGAAACGGTGAATCTTGGGTTTGTGAGCATGACCAGTGGGTCATATGGGCAGAAAAGCAAGTGGCAGTCTCAAAAGAAGGGGGCATTTAGAATCCGAGGTTCAAGCTGGAAGAGATCTTGGTCACCTCCTTGCTGAATGCCTTAATTCAACAAATGAGGAAAATGGGCTCATACGGCAGGAATAATCTATAGAACTAGGACAGGATCCTAGGTGTCCAGCCCCTATTCTATGGATTTTCATCTGGAGAAGTCAGTTATGTACCTGTCTCAGGGCCTTTGCACCTCTTTTCTCTTTGCTCAGATCATTCTTCCCCTAAATAGCCACATGGCTTTCTTCCTCATCTCCTTCAAGTTTTTGCTTAAATTTCAATTTCTCAGTGAGGTCTTCTCTGACCATTTAGACCAGAATATGCCATCTTAAAATATGACTATAGAAGACCAGAATATGCCGCCCCAAAATATGCTTCTTGGGCATAAGGATTATTTTGAGCTGATTATTTTGAGAAACTGCAGACACAGGAGTTCTAATCTGAAAACAGATCCCTGTGCAGGGGAAATCTACATCTATAAAGGAAATCTCCGCTTGTAAGAGTATCTCCCTCTCAGTATCAGGGCAAGAAGGATGTGTGGAAGTCACTGGAATCTCTAGTCAATGAAGCAGGTGCTGACTTGATTCTGCATAACAAACCTTACCCTTGTCTACCACGAGTTTCCTGGTGACCTCCCCACAGCACTCTGACCAGTAATGCAGGAGAGCTGAGGTCTCGGCATCCTCATTCACACCTGGTATTACCAGTTCTTTCTTTTTAATGTTAGCCATTCTCATAGGTGTTTGTATTTTCAACTTATACTTCCTTAATTACTGATTTTTATCTTTTCATGTTTAATAGGACTGAAACCAAGTTAAACAGATTTCTCTACTGCAGCAGGACTCAGAGCTTTTTTGAATTGCCTGATGGGCAGATAGCTGGGAATTCTTTTTCTATAGTCAAGTAAAGATTGCAAGGCTAGAATTTCAGTGAAGGTATTTTGGCAAGTCCTGACCTACACGATTGAAGGGGTCCAGAATATGCCACCCCAAAATATGCCACTTTGACATATGGTTTATTTGGGGCTGAAAGCAATTGAAAATGAGCAGATGCAGGATGAATCCTCTGCTCTCTCTTTTCCTACCTGAAACAAGGGCATAGCATTCCCTTTGTGGAAGGTGTTCCTCAACTCCCACACCAGGAAGTGTAGAGCAACTCTTACCGTCAAAGATGGAGGGTCAGCATTGAGATGAGTCTGCATAAACAAGCTTTGTTTCAAAAAGTTTCCTCCATTAATCTCCCCTATGTATTTCCTAGTCACTTTCCCACAATTTGTCATCCCTTTCCTTTGTTAAAATGATATATAAGTCCCTGAGCCTAATCACTTTGCATTTCACCAGTTTTCTGTGAACTCCTAGGTATGTAAAAATATAAATACATTTGTATTCCTTTTCTCCTGTTAACGTGTCTTGCGTCAGTTAAATTTACAGGCTCCAGCCATTAAACTTACGGGACAGAAGAAAGTTTTTCCTCCCTAACACGCTCAAGCACCTGTTCTTCTAGAAAGCATTTCATCTGTTTCCAACCAATTCATTTCATATTACTTCCTTCTGGTTTCTATTCATAACAGAAACATTTTGGGGTTATCAACTATGCTACCTTCAAGCCTTTGCTCACGCTATTCTACCTGCTTGGAACGCTTTACCCTTTTTCCTCCTCTCACTTAATCTACCCAGCCTTTCCAGCCTTCCTCCTGCCTCTTCTGTCAGAAATGAGGCAGGAATAATACAGGGTGGTCGCAGAAGAATAGAAAATTCTAGGCAGGCATTTCACATGACTAGCAAAAGGAAACTGTTGAAGTAGCCACAGGAGCTAAGAGCTGATAGGACCCTGAAAAACTAGGGTATAGGCCAAGCTGGCTAAGACCAGCTAGACCCAACATGGTGCTGGATTTGACCGAGGTTTCTCTTAGGACCTCATTATTCATTCATTAGCATACAAATCGCATAGCCGGCAGCACCATGACAGTTCCAGGAACACCCATATTTGGTGTAAAAGTGGGTGGCACCACAGTTCTGAGAAATCTCCACCTTTTTCGAGGAATTTTCATGAATATTCCACCCCTTGGTTAAAGAAACTCATACAAGTAGCAACCCTAAACACCCTTGCACACAACTTTCTCTTGAGTCCACCTGCACTCCCCTATCTTGAGTGTGTACTTTTCACTTTGCAACAAATCTCTGTACTTTCACTATTTTCTGACTCATCCTTGAATTTTTTCTCCCGATGATATCAAGAGCCTGGGCACCGCCTGGGGTCAAGGTCCCACTTGTGTTTGGGGACCTGCCCAGCCCACCAGTATCCATGACTGGGACACTCATGGGACTCATGATCAGACCCTGAGTAGCTTTTTTCTATATTTTTCCAAAGGGGTTCTGCTCCATTTTTCTAACTAAATAGTTAGTGGAAGGCCCTAGTATCCTAGACCTTTTAAAAAGTCCCTTGATACATTGAGCTGAGCATAGCTATTGCTTACAAACATTTATTGAATTCATATACAGTAAATCAACAGGCATTTATGTCAGTTCACTTAAATGTTAGCTCTTCATTTAGCCAGCTACCAAGAATAAATGCCAAAAAAAGAACTTTGTAGTTCCTGGCTAAATGGGGAGAAGACATTTAATTGGAAATTATGCAGCTCACAGCTGGGTTTCTTGGAACTTGAACCCAGTTCAAGTAGGCCAAGCCTACCAACAAACCCCCAAAGCGTGACTTCTCCTTTGACACATCATTCATGAAATGAAGGAATTAGAGAGGAGATCACCTAGTCCACACTTATCTCCAAACTGAATTGCACCCAAGGCTGGAAGAAACAAATGGAGCCCATGGCATTCAGATTTCTGTGCCCTGCTCTCCTCTCCTTGGTACTCTCACGTGTTTTGTCAAATTTCCCATACCCAGCTCCTTAACCAAAGGGACTGGCTGGGCCAGGCAGAGGTTGGGTTAAGAGTGCTCAGGTGTCCCAGGATGACTGTTGAGGGTGGTGGCAGCTCTCCTATGTCTCAGCCCCCCGGGAGCACCTCAGCCCTGCAGCAGCATCAAACCGGGTGGCACTCACAAGTATGGAGCCAGAAATCAGTCAGTGGGAATATGATGCACCCAGTTCTACAGTGACTGTGTCCTGAAACTCCTTGTCCTTTGTTCTTTCAACAAATATAGATTGAGCAGTCATTATATATCTCCTATCTATCAGGCACTACAAGAGTTCCTGGAGGATACTAGTCTGAAGTTAGCATGACCTTGACCCAAGAAACTTATAGTCCTGATAAGAACTTCCATCAGAACTCCAGATGTAAGTCATGCTTCCTGGGTTATGCTACTGGTGGTGATGGTGGGAGAGGGAAGGAGGGTGGGATGAAGTAAGAGCCTACTAGTAGTCACAGATGTGTATGGCTTTGACTGTCAGGCATAGGAGTCTGGTAGTTTTGAGGGTCTATCAGTATATGAAGTCCTTTGATCTTCTTGGCTTCCAGAAGGTAGCACAGGCCTTGCTGTTTGCCCAGGCCCATGGGGTCAGCCCTCTTGGGTACCGTGGCATGCAGATGAGGGTGCTCACCCAAGACACCCTGTAGTGCTGATTACTGACTGAAGGCACTGAATATCTGATATAGTTTGGACAAATCTCATGTTGAAAGTAGATCCCCAGTGTTGGAGGTGGGGCCTGGTGGGAGGTATTTGGATTGTGGGGTCATATCCTTTATGGCCATTTGGTGCCATCCTTGTGGTAATGAGCAAGTTCTTGATCTACTAGTTCCTAAGAGATCTGGTTGCTAAAAAGAGTCTAGCAGCATCCTCCGCTCCCTCTCCTCCTCTCTTACCATGTGATATGCACACACTGGCTACCCTTCACCTACTGCTCCAGCGCCACGCTTCAGGTACAGCCTGTAGAACTCTGAGCCAAGTAAACCTCTTTTCTTTATAGATTATTGACTTTCAGGTATTCCTTTATAGTGACAGGAATAGACCAAGACAAAATCTATGTATCATCTATCTATCTGTCTCCCTGCTCCCACTTCTGTGACAGGAGACTTATCACCTGGTCCTGCCCTCGACCCAAGCTTCTGTGACCATCTCCCACTCAAATCTGCCCCAACAGTAACCTCAAGTGGGCTTGAGTCCTTGTCACCCCAACTTGCACTAATTTTGTTTCCTATGCTTCAGAATTGTACTTGTTAATATATAACAATATTCGGGCTACCCTAGTTCATGTAACACCTTTGAGAAGTGGCAGTGACCAACCGCTTCCGCCAGGTGCACACAGCCCCACACCAGTGTGCAGGGTCTGGTCAGTGGAGGACAGCCTAGGTTGCAGCTGAATCTTACCTCATCAGGGCACAGCCAAGCCAGGTCCTGAAGGCATGGCCCCTGGCTGGATTATTGCGAAGCAGCGGACACCTTCACAGCTATTCGCTTTATCTTTATGACTGTTTCCCAAAGGTTCCCCTGACTTGAGCTCAAAGGAAGGTCTCTCAGGGCCGCCCATCCTGACTTTCTGGTCACATCACAAATGACCCTCCCAAGGGTCACATCTTCACTAAACACACCTGGCCTCTTCCAGACCCCACCATTGCTACAAGCCTGAGGCAAGAGGGTACCCACTTCTCTTCTCTGTCTCAACACATCCACCTGGGCCTGGCTTTCACTGATTCCTCACAGCATGGCCGAGACCACAGTGTAATGTTTAACAGGGTCTCATCAGAGGTCAAGGCTAAAGGAAGGAACGTAAAACCACATAGGGGTGTTCTGGCTACACGATAACCTCACAAAGACATGATATCAATATATTTCCCAAAGTCTGTTTCAAAAAGTCTTGGGATGCAGCATTACACGTGGGCTTGCTGTGAGAAATACACATACTCCTGGACTTACGACGGGGTCCCATCCAGACAAACCAGTTGTAAATATCACAGTCCCTTGGCTCAACTCCCTTAAACATGCTCAGAACATACATCAACTTCAGCTGGGCAAAGTCACCCAGTGACACAGGACAACGTAGAGTATCATCATTCACCCTCATGATCGTGGCCGACTGGGAGCTGCATGCAGCCCACTGCCGCTGCCCAGCATGGAGAGGGAGTATCGGACCACACATCACTAGCCCGGGAAAAGAGCAAATGGCAAAATTCATTCCAAGTATGGTTTCTATGGAACACGTGTCACTTTTACACCATCATAACGTCAAAAAATCGTAAGTTAGAGACCATCTACTTAACAAAGATTTCAATGAAATAGTGCCTTAAATTATGAAGTATATATTAATTCATTGCATTATTAATTATGACTTAAAAACTATTAATGTGCCATCACAGCAGCCTCTCTTGGTAGAAGCTCTGTGGACTGGGCTAGAGTCGCTGTGCGGATTTGCAGGCAGAGCTGATCTTGTTCCTGCAGCTTCAGGTTGGGTTGTAAGGAAGGGGTGAAAGAACAACATGCAATATGGCAGGTTGAAACATGGTCACAAATTCTTTGGCACTTTTCCCATCAAGAGGCAGAGGCTGTGTCCCATCCCCTGGAATCTGGGTCTGCTTTGGCCAATAGAGAATGGTAGAAGTGATACCATATGACTCCCTAGGTTAAGCTATGGAAGGCAATCTAGACTTGCATTGTCGCCTGGGAACATTTGCCCTTGGGGCCCTGAACTTCCCTGTGAGCGGTCCCAGGAGCCTGAGGTTGCCATGCTACAGTGACCACAGGTAGATGCTCTGGTCACCAGCCCCAGCTCAGCCAGCCTCCAGCCAGCCCAACTCAAAGACTGGACACAGGAGCCAAGATGTTGCCTGAGCAATGGGTCATCCAGCCCCATCCAGCCTACCCCCAGCCATAGGACTCATAGCTGTGGCCCCAGACACCGCGGAGAAGAGCCACACCTTCTGTTCTCTTTCCAGATTCCTGACCTGTAGAATCTGGGAGCATAAGGATGACATGGTTGTTTCATGGTTTTTTTATGCAACAATAGGTAAGGGAAACATGCAGCCTCTTCTCAATCATTTCCTTAGCCTTAAGAATTAAATCCCACATCCTTAGCTCTCCAAGTAGAAGTCTGGACAAGTCATGCTGCTTATTTTCCCTTCTTTCATTTCAGTTGCAGTGGGAACAAGTTTTGCAGGCCTATTCGTTTCCCAGGGCTGTTGTAAGAAGTTACCACAAACTTGGTGGCTTAAAATAACAAAATGTAAGGCCCGGGGAAGAGCCTTAGAATGTGTTCAAATGGTCATATGTTTATAAAATTTGCAAAAGTAAGACACTTCAACCATGGAGACTGCTGGTTCTTTCCATTTTTGCCTCCTCTCGTTTCCGTGTTCCTTGCGTGGGTGCTGGGAGTGGCCCGGGATGTTTTTCCATATGTGCTTTAGTGGAGTTCAAGTTAGAGATATATTTAGTTTTGGTTAAATGGGACCCATTTATGTGGTTTTCCGACAATTTCACATATAGCTGAGTTATGAATAACCATCCTGATGAGGAATGACTTCCAGGAATACTCCCTGGGCCCACTGGGCTGATTTTCCTGAAGTCAAGACATAAATGTGCAGAGTCAGAGAACACAGGGCAATTGATACCAGCCCTGGAAGTGTGTGGGGAAGGGGAGGAAAAACAATGTTTGAAATATGTGGAACCAGCAGCTCGTCTGTGGAAAATTCTTCCAGCCATCACAGGATAAAACTGTTGGTAGAGAACTTGATTCTTAATGATGCTTATTCAAAAGTGTAGTTCTCCCCAGTTCAGAATAACCTTGGGGATATAGTTTGGATACGTGTCCTCACCCAAATCACATATTGAAATATAATTCCCAGTGTTGGAGGTGGGGCCTGGTGGGAGGCGATTGGATCCTGATGGCAGATCATGAATGGTTTAGCACCATCCCTCTTGGTACTGTCCTCATGACAGCAATGAGTTCTTGTGAGATCTGGTCGTTTAAAAGTGTGTATCACCTCCCCCTCGCTCGCTTGCTCCGGTTCTGACCATGTGACGTGCCTACTCCCCACTCGCCTTCCACCATGATTGTTAGTTGCCTGCGGCCTCCCTAGAAACTGAGCAGATGCCAGCACCATGCTTCCTGTATAGCCTATGGAACTGTGAGCCAATGAAATCTATTTTCCTTATAAATTTCCCAGTCTCAGCCATTTATTTATAGCAATGTGAGAACAGAGTAATATACTTGGTAATGCAGAGTATACAATTGTAAGTTCATCATATTTATATTTTTAGCTTTTGATAGGAATTGCATGAACCAAAATTGACAGACTTTCTATATTTACTGGACAGAAATCTGTAACATTACTATAAATAATGAATATGTCTACAAAAGCTCCTGTATGAAAGAAAGGCCATAAAGATTTCCTCTAAACTTGACAACAACCCAAATATTTGTATGACATCATTAAGAATGAATTGTGAAGCCAAAGTAAACTTTTCCAAGCTTCTTGATAATATAAAACAAATTTTGACCAAATATGCTGGATAAAGGGCTGCATTATATTTCCATTCTCCATACTTGGTCTTAGCCAAAAGTCTGAGCAGCAATTATATTTCTGTTCCTTTTATTTAAAAAATTATAAAATAGCCAGCTAATAAACATATGGAAAAAGTATGATAGAGATATTTTAAGCAGTTATTTAAAGAAAAATCTTCACTGTTTGGACTTCATGTTTGTGTTATTTGCCGGTTTAAAAACTTATTTGTCTTGTGTTCTTTTCTTATTCTCAATATTAACACTCATATATAATTTTATATTTATAATCTTACTTTTTTCCCTTAAACAGGATGCCTCAAATTTCATAAGCTTTGAGATCCCACAAATCCTGAATCTCCCCCTGCCTCTTTCTTTAATCCACCCAAACCTGACTGGAATTTCTATTATTCCCTCCTCTACTTGCCCATATTGAGGACCTGACCTGGGAAGAAGGTAGCCTGCACTGATATCTAACTTGATAGATAGTTGTTGACCAGGGCAAAAAGTTTATGCTAGGTTTTCTTTGGATTACTTTTTTGGAGCTCAAAGCTTGAATGAGCTTTGATGTAGCAGGAGAAATGCTGCTTGGACAGGGAGTCACGCCTCATTCATTCTTCAGTGGGGAAAGGGCTGATGAGTGGGTTTGTGGATAACGGGGGAGGCAATAGCATGGGTTCCCAGACTTTAAAGAGGCCTGTTAAAATGAAAGTTATCCTGGGCTTTGAAGCAAGGGAAATAACACTTCCTTTCTATTTTCAAACAATTTCATGCATCCATGACAAAGAAATATTGAAGATGTGGCCTCTTGGGAACTGAGAACACCAGAAGTTGAATTTATGTAACATTTTCAGAAATAACTATGGAATAGAATTGTTCAGTGAATTTTCCAAGTCTATAGTGTCATCAAAATCTTTCATGAATTGAATAACGATGTTAAACTGTAGAAAGACCTTTCAAGATCCCAAGAATGGGTAAAATGATGTTGGATTCTCTTAGCCCTGCAATACGAAGTTAGGTGAATGAGGAAAGCAGCAAGCAGTTCAGACCCTGCCTCTAACATGATTTTCCCTGTGACTCTTGTTACACCCTAAAGACATGCGCGGGAAGGAATCCTAACACAGGCCTGTGGGTATCACTGGGAAGGACAAGGAAAACAGAAAAGGGGCAGCACTTAAAACAGAAAACCAATGAGTCCCTGCTCCTGACATGTGCCAATCGCCCCCGTGAAGCTGGGGGAGCAGAGAAAGAAACCAGTGTGATTGAATGAATCTTCAAATGCAGAACAGATGTTGTTACATGTTTACTTTTTCACAGCAGCATCTTTAAGTCTGAAAAATGGAAAGCTTCCAGGTCACAAAGAATGTGAAGGAACTCAGTGAAAGCTAAGACTCCTACGATGTGTGGAAATTTATGGGCGAATTCTCGAAGCTCAAAAGAGGTAGCTTACAGGCTGGTGAGGGTAAGTATTATCTGACACTGTGGAGAGGAGGCTCTGGGGACTCTGGCATGCGAACAACATAGGGTAAGGAAAGGCTATGTGTGTAAACAAATAAACAACCTCTATGTACATATAATTATTTTTTACTACTCCCAAGCTTTCCTCAGATGCCTCAGAGGGAGGAGTAGGAGAACTTCAAAGTGATGCTCAGCTGTGCTAGGAAATGTGAAGTCTGTTGTTCAGAGAAATGAGAAAGAGCCTGTCTTTGAAAGCAGGACCTGGGTTTGAATCTAAGCTCAGCCACTTACTACCCTCTGTGGACTTAACCTCCCTGAATTTTAATTTTCTTATCTGTAGTATGGCCATGAGAATCCTTTTCTCCACAAACTCACAAGATGTTGTCAGGATTGAATAAGATAATCTGTGTAGGACTTGACAGACTGCAAACAGTCAATAGATGACATATCTTTTTTTTTTTTTTTTTTTTTTTTTGAGACAAAGTCTTCCTCTGTCACCCAGGCTGAAGTGCAATGGTGCAATCTCAGCTCACTGCAGCCTCTGCCTCCCGGGTTCAAGTGATTCTCCTGCCTTAGCCTCTGAGTAGCTGGGATTATAGGCGCACACCACCACACCTGGCTAATTTTTTTGGTATTTTTAGTAGAGACGGCGTTTCACCATGTTGGTCAGGCTGGTCTCGAACTCCTGGCCTCTGGCGATCTACCTGTTTTGGCCTCCAAAAGTGCTGGGATTATCACAGTGAGCCACTGTGCCTGGCTGATGGCATATCTTATGAACTCATTTGCACCTATACCTTCCTAAGGCCTTTGTTACAAATAAAATATTATAAAATATGTGTATTTTTACATGTGAGCATTTTCATCTGAAGTCATTGGTTTATGGCCTTGCTCTGTTTATTTATTATGTATGAGGGGCATGCTGGCAGGGGTCCTTCCTGTAATTCCATCCCACTGCTGCCTCCTAATGCAATTGCAAATCTTCCATTCTATCAAACCTTATGAAATTACTTCTATCAACAAATGTCAGCTTTGGAATTCTCCTTACGAAAGCTCATTTCAGGCTTCCTTGGAATTCTTAAATAACTAAGCAAGCATTTGAGATCTGATATGCACCGGAAAGCACTGGCATAGGAAGAGATAAACTGCCTTAAATGCATACACACTCACAAAACAGATATTGTTCTCAGCACTTTAATATTTTGGGGGCCAAACTACCTATCAAATGCTACCCAAAAGGCTTCTTCTGAAATCAGCCTCCAGCAAGGCATTAGCACCCATTCTGAGAGCTTCCATTTATTTTGCTTACAGTCCCTGTGCAGTTTCGGAACACTGCGTTCCCTTTCTTGTAACGGCACAACAGCAACAGCGCCACGTGGCACTGGACGGGCTCCCCACTTCGTGCTGGCGTTTCCTTTGGGCTGGTATTTTTTGCACACAGCTTTGGGGCCTCTAGCTATCCGGTACAAAGGAAAAAGCATGGGCTTTAGAGGCATTCAAACAAACCAGGGCTCAGGTTCTGCTGTCGTGCGCTATGTGCTTACTTAATCTGACTCAGTTGTTTTCGTTTTCTTCTGCAAAAGGGAAATAATAAAATTAATGTCTTTGTAGGATCAATGTGAGGACTGAATAAGACAATGTGTGTAAAGCATCCACTATAGTGCCCAGCAATGTGAAACACTCCAATAAATGAAGTAATTATTTTAATAATGGCGGTTAGGGAATGGGCAATGTGCTTTTCTTTGTTGTGATTTCCAGTGTCAAACTGCCCTGCCTTTGCTTAAAGAATTCAAAGACACGCATAAAAATGTTTCACTGTGGAAGATTCTGCTCAATGGTATGACTCTTAGCAGTAGTAACTATCTTTTCCAATGTGTTCTGGTGGCCTGGCAAAAAGGCTGTATTGGTGACGAGTTGGTTACTCCCTGAATTCCTGCGGCCTTTTTAACCTATCTGGAGAAAGACAAGGCACACTTCCCTGGTTTGTTAACTCTGAAGAAGCAGAGGTGAAGAGAAGTGGACCTTGTACTTCCTGTCATGATGGTGACATGAACACTTAGAGGAATCCGAAACAGCTGTTGTAACTCTGCAGCCCACCCTTGGCATGGCTGAAGAGGGGTGGGTGTGGCCAGATGATATGTTGTTCATATGCACAGTCATGTGCAATGGACGCTCACTGTTCAATGAATATGTTTTCTACAAACTTCTTGCGCACGGGAGTTACTCTATCAAGGTGAGTGTACCATGCTTACTGTTAGTGTCCTGAGAAGGCTCACTGCGGTGAGTCTTATGAGGGGGATGAGCAGGTGGGTGTTTGCCGTGTGTGTGCTAAGCATTTACTCTAGGAGGCTGGTGGCAAGCATCCCGCAGCCTGGTGGTGGGGTATGCATCATATGGCAGGTAGGAAGGAGAGCAGAGCTTAGAATTACATAGGCCTGGACTCCAGTCTCAGCTTGGCTGCTCATCAGTGACCTTGAAGGAGCTGTCTAACCTTGCTGAGGCACCTCATTTTAAAATAAAAGCAATAATGTCTACCTTGCAGAGCTGTTGTTATTATGATAGATGAAAACTGTATTGTATTTTGCACAGTGCCTAGTATAATGAGATAACAATAAATCATGGCTTATATTTGCCATTCCTTAAAAATAATCTAGATTTACATAGAGTGATGGGGCCACAGGGCAAGCTAACTCATTGTGTAGATAAACAGATCTCTGAGCAGGTCTGCTTACCTTCAGCATTGAATCCCGCCATTCTATCATTGGTAGCTACTCACAGAGGAAAAAGAACACCTAGAGTTTATTACTGAGTGAAATCCTGGCCAGGGCCTAGCTCCACAGCAAGTCTTCTTGACACCTGAGCCTGCCCTGGGCGCTGCATACTCTAAGGTGGTCATCTGTCACTGAGCACCAGAGGAACATGCTTCCCTTTCATAAGAAGCTCCCGTGTTAGGTTGGCCTCCTTGGTGAAGGAGCACTGGAAACAGGATGCGCGGGGCAGACCTAGCCTCATCCATCTTTGCTGCATCCCCACAGGAAGGACCATCTCCCAGTTCCAAAGCACTGCTCCAAACTAATGTAATACAGATCAAGACAGCAAAGCGTGGTCTTACGGACCTGCTGGGACTAGGAGCGGTTTGATAATCTGTGGTGCTATCCCACAGGCTGGGGCTGGGCAGAATCCAGTGTAAGTGACATGGCAGCCAAAGGTTGGATGTTCATCAGGGAACTCTGCTCCCCTTCCCTGTTGCTGGGAAGTAGCTGCTCAGCCAGAGAGATTTTTTTTTTTTTTTTTTTTTTTGAGTCAGAGTCTTGCTCTATCACCCAGGCTGGAGTGCAGTGGCGCGAGCTCGGCTCACCGCAAGCTCCGCCTCCCGGGTTCCCGCCATTCTCCTGCCTCAGCCTCCCTAGGAGCTGGGACTGCAGGCGCCGCCACCACGCCCGGTTAATTTTTTGTATTTTTAGTGGAGACGGGGTTTCACCGTATTAACCAGGATGGTCTCGATCTCCTGACCTCGTGATCCGCCCACGTCGGCCTCCCAAAGTGCTGGGATTACAGGCGTGAGCCTCCGCACCCGGCCAGAGAGAGATGTTTTCAAGAGAGACCTGCATCTCCTTAATAATTTGGGCCAGGTGACAGTTCTGGCTGTGGGAAGCTAGGAGGAAGTGACCTATGACACTTCCACACCTGGCCCACAAAACCCTCCCGTCCATCCTTTGCTCTCCGATCCTGTCTGTTGGCAGCAGTGCTGGGGACATGCCTGTCGGATGGCAGAGCCCGTCTCAGCATAGGCTGCACAGGATTGTGTGGCACTTCCCTCATTCTTGCCTTGTGCCAATTCCTGCGTGAGTGGGAAGTGAATTTCTGTTGTGTTTTACCACTGAGGTTTGGGAGCTTATGTGTGGTAGAAGCCACGTTACCTTAATTCAAGGTGATTTGTGATTCACTTTCTCCAGAATGGCAGCCCAGGCCTGCAGGAGATTTGGCTGTGTAGTGACCAGATAATTGAGGGTATCTGGTAGAGCATTACCTCAAGTAAGACCAAGTTACTTTGAGCCAACACTCAGTACCTGTTGACACATTTCAGGACAAGAAGGAAGCTTGACGTTTAAAATTTAATCCTGGGACCTTGATGCTGAGTAGATTTATAATGCAGAATAAGCCCCAGAAACAGACATCTATTTACTACAAATGTTTATTATTTACTTATTGTTATTATCTTTTGAGACAGGATCTCCTTTTGTGTGCAGTGGCACAATCACGACTCACTGCGGCCTTGACCTCCCTGGCTTAAATGATCCTCCCACCTCAGCCTCCTGAGTATCTGGGACTACAGGTTGGCTAATTTTAAAACCTTTTGTAGAGACAGGGTTTCACTACGTTGTCCAGGCTGGTCTCAAACTCCTGGACTCAAATGATCCACCCACCTCAGCCTTCCCAAGTGCTAGGATTACAGGCGTGAGCCATCGTGCCCAGCCTACTACAAATTTTTGAAGGCTCTTTCTTGGAATTCCATTATCCAAGGGAACATTTTGGGAGTTACCTGCTCCATAATTATTTACTGAGATTTCTTTAATTGGAAAAGAAACACCAAGGCCTGTATATTCCCCATCCTAGTTTATGCAAAATTGGTTAGATATCTTAAGCAAAGAAAATAATAGTCCCAATAACAACCACCTGGATTTCTAAATGCCTTAAACAATATACCTATAGGCTACTAAACTGGCCAGATAATATTACAAAATTGGCTGTGCTGTGGTTTTCATTTCAACCCTTTCTCTGTTAGGAAGGGTCCCCAGAAAAGAACAGTTCACTTTCACTTCAGTAACTGGTGGAGATGATCCTCCCTTCCTTTTTCAGACTGTCCCATAGACTTCTTGCACTGGGAAATTTGCCAAATTCCTCCCATTTAGCCACATAAGGCAAAACTCACCGGAAACATGCATTTCCCTTCTCTCCCAGCAACAATGACTTTACCCAGAGTCACCAGGAAGTCCTGTTCACTGTCAGCTGTGCAGACTGTGTGTGTATGTTTCACCCAAAATGTGGCATGAAACGGACTTACATAAAAAACAATAGAAAGGCCTTTTTGCAGCACTGCTTGGAAAGCCTTCTTCGCTGTTTTACCCCTGCAGGGGCCACTCCTGCCTCAGCTGGGTGGTGGTCCCCCACCTCGCCTGTGGGCAGCTCATCCTGGAGGACACGGCATAGGTGAGGGGTGCCTATTCTCACTTGTCTCTAGGCACAAACATTCTGCTACTTTTCTTTTTTAGAGAAGTGATTCCCTTCCAGAAAATATTTTTTTCTTGCTTCAAGTAAAATAACCTCTATTTTTTTTTCTTTTTCTTTTTTTTTTTTTGATACAGGGTCTCACTCTGTCACCCAGGCTGCAGTGTAGTGGCGCAATCATGGCTCACTGCAGCCTTGGCCTCCCCAAGCTCAGGTGATCCTCCCATCTCAGCCTCCTGAGTAGCTGCGGCTACAGGTGAGCACAACCACTCTCAGTTAATTTTTGTATTTTTTGTAGAGATGGGATTTTGCCATGTTGCCCAGGCTGGTCTTGAACTCCTGGACTCAAGCAATCTACCCACCTCGACCTGAAAAAATGGAGGCTTATAGGTTTGAGCCCCTGCACCCGGCCAGCACTCTCAGAATTGATCCTTGTCATGTTCCTCTCACCCATCACTGTAGCTGAAGCCCCGGAGAAGCCACTGATTATCCTCTAATTTTCCTAGGTGTTCGTTTCTCTGTTAACATAATGGCTATAATTAGAGCTCTTAACCAGGAAAACTTCCCAAATATAACTTCAGTGAACATATGTGCACTGCTCATACCTGGTTCCCCTGGTACTGTTGCTGCATAAGAAGTCACCCCTTAATTTAGTGGCTTAAAATGATCACCTTATTTATGCTCTCAGAGTCTGTGGGTTTGGAATTTATTTTATTTTATTTATTTATTTATTTATTTATTTATTTATTTATTTTTTAAGATGGATTCTCACTCTGTCACCCAGGCTGGAGTACAGTGACACGATCTCCGCTCACTGCAACCTCTGCCTCCTGGATTCAAGCAATTCTCCTGTCTCAGCCTCTCGAGTAGCTGAGATTACAGGCACGTGCCACCATGCCTAGTTTTTTTGTATTTTTAGTAGAGATGGGGTTTCACCATATTGGTCAGGCTGGTCTTGAACTCCTGACCTCGTGATCCGCCCACCTCAGCCTCCCAAAGTGCTGGGATTACAGCCATGAGCCACTGCGCCCGGCGGGTTTGGAATTTAGACAGCAGGAGTGGCTTGTCTCTGCTGCATGATAGCTGGGGCCTTGACCGCTGGGGGTAATGCAGCAGTTGGGGTGTATTATCATCTAAAGGCTCCTTTCCTCACATGTCTGGCCCTGGCCTGGAGCACTGGAGGATGATGTCTGCTGACTGCAGCGTCCATCCGGGTCCTTCCCAGGCGCTGTGGCCTCCCTCACGGCATGGCTGCCTCGGGTACTCGGACTTCACATGGAAGCCCAGGGCTCCAAGATCAAATGCCCCAGCAAGACAGAAGCTCAGCCATCTTTGATGACCTAGAAGCTAGGTAGCACCCATTGTACTGCCTTCTATGGGTTGTGAGTGAGTCTCAAACCTGCCTTGACTCAAGGAAACAGAATTAGACTCTACGTCTTGATGGGTTGTGGCCAAGTTCTGGAAGCACATGAGTGGGGGATACTGTGACATTTTCATCTTTGGAAAACACCATCTAGCACACCTGAATCTGCTTTCAGGGGGTGTAAAGGGATTTCCACAGCAAAATTTGAAGCCACATGTGGTCAGCACTTTGTACTGTGGAAACAAACTGCTCTGGGCATCCAGAAAGGGGGTAAGTTTTTTCTTACTGGGATAAATCTGGCTGCATTTTAGGTAATCCTGGAAAATTGATCGACAAAAGCAAAGGACCAAGAAAGCTGCTTATACCAGTGTCTCCTCCCGCCCTCAGCCTCCAGTAGCATCGCTATGTTTTTCCATTTTATTTGTGTCACTTTAAATAAGGTAAGCTCTCCTTTGCTGTTCTGGTGTATTTAGACATACACGTATCTTGCTATCTTGGGTTCTCATGATTATACTCTTACATCTTTGCACACTTCATTTGGACCCCTTCCTACTACTTTGATTTCCCCATGACTTTATTCAAAATTTGGAGAGAATAAACCCACTTGGCTCTCCTCTCCCTGGTTGCTTTCTCCACTCATTCGGGCATCTCTTTGCTCCATAAAATTATGCTCAATCAAGTATCACATTATTTTTATCTTTAGTTGTATATGTCGTTCCTGTGTCAAAGAGCTTACCCTGTGGGTGCTGTCCAGCCATCTTGAACATTTTGCAAGGCAAATTTATTTATTTGTTATTTTAAGACAGGGTCTCACTGTGTCACCCAGGCTGGAGTGCAGTGGTGTGATCATGGCTCACTGCAGCCTCGAACTTCTGGGCTCAAGAAATCCTCCCACCTTAGCCTCCCAAGTAGCTGGGACTTCAGGCAGGCACCGCCATGCCCAGTTAACTTTTTAAATGTTTTTCTAGAGACGAGGTCTCACTATGCTGCCCAGGGTGGTCTTGGGCTTCTGGGCTCAAGTAATCCTCTTGCTTTGGCCTCTTAAAATGCTGGGATTACAGGTGAGGGCCCCTGTGCCCGACCTGGCAAATTTATAGAAAATTGGGGCAATATTGAATCATCTTTGTATCCCACTGACGAGCAAGAAGGTAAGACACCATGACTGGCTCAACACAGCTACTACCTGTAAATACACTTCTGTGTTATTCAAACCAGGAGTCAGGAAGGAAACTGATTGAAAAATATCTTCTGAGTATCTGAATTGGGCAATTGCTGTGGGGAACAGAATGACAAAGAAGCAGTACCCTGCTCCCTAAAGGAGCTTCCCATCTGCTAGGGGTGCCAAAGCATGAACACATAGAAAGGTGAATAGCCACAGCATGGCAGGCAGGATAATGACACCCCTAAAATGTCCACGCCCTGATCCCCGAACCTGTGAATGTTAACTTACACGACAAAAGGGATTTTGCAGATGAGATTAAGTTAAAGCTCTGAGGTGGGAAGATGGGCCTAGATTATCCAGGTGGGCCCAGTGTATCACTAGGGTCCTGATAAGTGGAAAAAAGAGTCAAGACAGTTGGAGTTATGCAAGTTAAGATCGGACATGGCTGTCTTTGGAAGACGAGAGGGGCCTTGAGCCAAGGAGCGAGAGCATCTCTAGAAGCTGGCCAAGGTGGGAGGGAACACAGCCCTTGTCTACACCCTGATTTTAAAGGACTTCTGACCTTCAGACTGTAGGATAACACAGTTGGGTTGTTTTAAGCCACTCAGCTTGTGGAAATTTGCTATAGTAGCATTTGGAAACTAATACAAATAGCAAAGTTAAGTGAGATAAGAATCCGAAAAAAAGTGTCATAGGTCAATGAGCCAGAAATCGCCACATACTGGAGTTTCTACTGCAATCTCATATGTTCATCTGCCTCATCGCCCACGAAAACTCTCATTTCTGGAAAATGAAGGGTGAAAAATAATTAGCTTATGGGAAAAGTAGAGGCAGACCATTCAAGACCTATGGAACTTATAACCAGAGCTTTGTTACTGTTACCAAGAACACTAACGATGTTAACTGAAATATCAGCTGGCATCACATCTCCCTCCCACAGAACATCCTTTGCAGTTTTATTCCTTGGGCTTCTGGTTTCCTCCTTGAGAATGGAGCATTCTTTTTTTTTTTTTTTCAACTTTTATTTTAGAATTAGGGGGTACATGGGCAAATTTATTACAAAGCTATAATTTCATGATGCTGAGGTTTGGAGTACAAATGAATCTGTCACCCAGGTAGTGAGCATAGTACCCAATAGATAGTGTTTTTAACCCTTAACTCCCTCTCCTTCTCCTGCCTCTTGTATTCCCCAGTGTCTACCGTTCCCATTTTTTGACCATGTGTACTTAACGTTTAGCTCCCACTTATAAGTGAAAATATGCAGTATTTGATTTTCTGTTTATGAATTAATCAGCTTAGAATAATGGCCTCCAGGTGCATCCATGTTGCTGCAAAAGATGAGATCTCATTCTTTTTTATGGCTGCATAGTATTCCATGGTGTATATGTGCCACATTCTCTTTATGACATTTCTTTCTGAGACTGACCTGCTTCATTAAAATAAAAAATACAACCTGAAGGCAGCCTGTTTGCCCAAGCATTTCTTTTTAAACACTGGGGGATATGTCTTTGCAGATTCTTCATCTTCACTTACAACTTCCCCAGATTAAAAAAAAAAAAGTCCAACTAAAAATTATAAAGCCGGCTCCTACTTGCATGAATGGAAGATACTTCTGCCAGTAGTCCAATTTTTTCTTAAAGTTTTCATAGAGTGCTAAAGTTTTCTATTTAATTCTGAAAACCCTATTGCTCATGGCATCAAAATATCAATCTGCTTGGGAAAACCGATGAATAGCAAACTGTAATCGGTAGATGCTACGAGGGCTGTTGGTTCAAATAAGGGTGGGAGCGGGTGGGGGAGGCCTCTTGCTGGAGGTGGGCTTGAGCTGAGCCTGGAGAATAAGTCAGATGGCAGCTTACAGCATCACTTTCCAGGTGGGAGGAGGAAAATATGGTGCCCGATCCAACAATGGGGTGTCCCTGGTGGGCTGTGTCTGGCTCAGACACCCCAGTTGTTGTGGTTCTATTGGCCAGAGCAGCTGCTCTCCCACACCCGCAGCTGCTGTTCTCGTGGTCCTGGGCTTGGGCCTGGAGAAGCCCCTCTCCAGGAGGCTGGGCCAGCCCTACGCTCACACCTAGAGGTACTGCAGCTTCCTCTCTTGGCCTTCAAGCCACATGGCCCCTAATTTCCCCTTCAAAGCAGGCTCCTGGGCTTTTGAGGACTGTCACTCTTGGAGGAAATAAAAATGTAGAAAAATATAGCAGAGCACTCTAGAGAGTATGTACTTTCTCAACTTTTCTAGCCACCTTCCTTTAAGCAGTTATAACGCTTCTGGCTATCACAGGACATTGAGAGGGAAAAGGCCTCATCGACATAGCAACTATAGGCTAGGTGGGCCTTTGGTGCACACACGCCCCAGCACCCACAGATATCCGGACCTCCTGTGTATGAATGTGTGCCAAGAATTCAGACCTACTTCTTGCCTTCCGGGCTCTCTATTCCTCATCCTCCATCCAAGTGGCCGTCTTGTGCAGGTAATTCTTTTCTCTCCCCTCACCCTTTCCCCCTGCGTTTCCCTACTGTCTCTCCTCCTGTTTCTCTCTGAGTCTCTTTCCCGCTTCTGCCTTCCAGAGCATCCTCTGCAATTTGAGGTCATCCTCTTCTCCAGCTGCCGCTGCAGAGCCCCAAGTGTGGTCCCCACGCCCCCTCACTGTACACTTCGGCAGGAAGGCGCTTCTGTGTCCCCCGTCCCCATCCTCCACTGCACCTGTCCTGCTTCGTCTCTTCCTCCTGGACTCAGGTTGGCCTCAGGCCCTGCTCCAAAAGGAGGACATTCACCAGAGCTTCAGACTTCCTCCTGCTGCCGCTGCGCCTCGGAAGCCAACCTGGTGACTGCGGATGTCTAGGCCCAGACCGTGCCTGGCAGAGCAGCCACGGGGTGGAGAAACTAGTCCTCAAGAGGGCTGCGAGGAGAGCCACAGAGACGGGGTCAGGGAAACTGAGGTCACACAACTGGGAATAAGAAGGTGGGGTGCTGGGGGGCTTGTCAATGTGGTTCTTCCACAGAGGATGGGAAGCCCCTTTCTTTCTGCCCAAGAAAGTATCTTCAGCATTCACCGAAATCTCCCCAAGGGGGAAGCGCCTCAGGAAGGGGAACTAGGAAGGAAATACAGGCTGGTGCTTACTCCATCCCCATCACAAAGAGGCTCAGAGAGAGACTTGGGAACGATATGTATGTGCAATTTTTAAAATCACTCATTCAAGAAATAATAATGAAAAATGAGTTACAGGCGATGGATTAGTAAGGGCTGATCAGATTGACTGTGTAAGTGAATTACATTTAAATTACACTTGAAGGAGCTCTATCAAGAGCAATTATGGGTCCTTCGGGAGGCTTTAAAAAGAGGAGGGATGAAACTTGGTTAAAATGGGGGCTGATTAAAGGCAAGAAGAGTACAGAATGGTTGAGGTGACTTTCTCTGTGCCCCACTTTCAACCCTGCTCTGCCAAGCAGGCTTGCAGGTGGGACTATTTGCTTGCCCTGGGTTCAGCAAGTGCTGCCTCGCCTAACCGGCTTCCAAGGTATCAGGTTTTAAGCTGGTGTGGCAAGAATGATATTGGCCTTTGTGTTCTAAAGGAGTGGCATGAAGCACAGTGGACCTTGATCTTCAGTTGACGCCACAATCTCCCTAATCCACTGATCTCCAATCATCCCACTAGATTAGCCACCCTATCAGGCGGTATTTTTCCATGTCCCATGTGCTCAAGGACGAAGTTCTAAAAGCAAGCTTGGAAGCTTACGTGATGCAGTACAGTGTCAGGGGTGGGCAGGGGAGAGAAAAGCAAAGGATTTACATTTGTTTTAGAAACTGCTGCCTAAAGATAAGCTCGTCTGTGCAACTATATGACTTCTGACACTGAGGCAGGGAGGATTGTGAAACCAGGAGAGAAAGAATTTCAGACAGCAAATAAATACACATTCGCTTTAGCCAGGGGGTGGGGTGGGGAGGTGGCTGGGAAGGGACTGAGTCTATGAAGAGGCCTAGAGTAATAGTTTTTGAAGCGTTACTTATCTAGTGCTATGCGGCAGAGTTCATTTTGTTTGTGTGTAGTGATTACTTGCAGTCTACATGCAGAAAACCAGTTTATCTAATGAAGTGCAGGGCTACAAATACAGGTTTCTTAATAGACCCAGGCGACTGCCATGGGCCTCACCCTAACTGCGGGGACACAGGGCCTTACCATCAGGGACTAGGCTTTGGGAGGCACTGAGGCAAGTTGGAGAGTTAGAAAAGGAGTCAGCCATGAGTTATGTCCTGGTTATTACCAAGAAATAATCTAAAAAATGAAAATAAAGATGCATATCAGGAGTTGGAAGCAATGTTTTACTGAAGGGCAGTCCGGAGACGTGCATCTGTCTCCAGGTGTTCAAATGCACTTTCCTCTCACTGAGGGGGCCTGAAAGCCTCCCCCTGGCTGCTCTGGGTCCCAGGTGCGTCCAGACGTTGCCAGACACAGCTCTGTCAGGTGAGGCAGGCACCAGGGGAGGAGGCCTTGGCTTTGTTAATTGTGCAGAAGAGCGGGGACTTTGATGGCAATTTTTTTAATCTAATGACAAGCTATTTCCTTTACCACTAGTGTCCCGAAGGGCAAATTCTAAAACCAAGGCCATTTGATAAAGCCTGGGGAATTTATTGCAAGGCAGATGGATACAGCAGCAGCACATAAGAGTACGTGCGTGGGGCTCCAGCCCGGCCACGGTGGGAACTTTTCTCAGCAAAGGGCAGCACTGCTGGCTTTGCTGGGGCGGCCTTCCCACGAAGATCCCAGGGGAGATGGTCTGAGGTGTGTGAACACTGTGAATGTCATGGACAAAGCTCAGCGTGGGACCCCATGGGACTTCAGGTTATTAAGATGTAAATGTTGGCCGAAAGCTTATGTGTGAATTTTATTTTTAAGTTGTGACTTCCTTCCTTTCTGCCTGGGCCAGTGCACAAGCTGCAGGAGGGAGAGTCGGTATCACTCTGCAAGAGAAGTTTCTTCAGGTTTCTGGGTGTGTTCTTGAGTTAATAGAAATCTGACACCACTGAGAAGTAACTGACAAAGGCTTTCCGGCCCCGAGGCAGGGTGTCACGTACTGGCCCTGACCAATCCCATTTGGAGCTGAAGACTCCAGAACATGGCAGAAGGTCATTTCTGCAGGAGTGTTAGCTGTTCTGCAGCTGAAAGAGGAACTACAATTGAAGGCAGGAAAGCAACATTGTGAAAATGCCTATGGCTGCCACTGAGAGTTACCAAACAGCCTCAACAGTCTCCTAAGAAATGATCGCTGGGGACACATGTTTTCAGACTCTCATTGCATGCCCTGTATGTACCTGTTGTAAAGTCGAGAAATCACACCAGCACCAGCACTGCTTTCCTGGTCACCTGTTGAAAATGTAATGGACATGAAACACTAAAAACAGCATTAAATTCAGCGGCTTTAAGTCAGCGGCTTCCCAGTAGTGTTTTTTCAAAAAATTGTGTTTAAAAACATTTTTCTATAGGCAATATTCACCTAGAAAGAAACACTTGGCTAGAATAGCTTATTTTATGATCTTAGATTTTCTCTGTGTTGCTATGTCTCTCTCCCCCCATTTCTGAATTCTGAGTTCTCCCCCCATTTCTGAGTTCATGTGTAATGATCTGACCACTGAGCTTTTTCACAGAACTAAGCTAGGAGGACGAAATATTGAGTTAGGAGAAGTTTTCAGCCAGCAATTTCCCAATAGTACATGATTTCCCTTTTTATCTCCTTTTTCTTCTTCAGAGGAAAGCAGGGTGCGTTCTGGAGTGAGGACATGACTGTAAGTTGTAGGCAGGAAATACTGTTTCATGACACCACATTTTAAAAGAAAGAGACTTTAGAAAATGGTCATATTTTGGTCGGGCGCAGTGGCTCATGCTTGTTATTCCAGCACTTTGGGAAGCCGGCGTGGGAGGATCACTTGAGGTCAGGAGTTTGAGACCAGCCTGGCCCACATGGTGAAACCTCGTCTCTACTAAAAATACAAAAAATTAGCCAGGCTTGGTGGCGGCGCCTGTAGTCCCAGCTACTCGGGAGGCTGAGGCAGGAGAATGTTTTGAACCCGGGAGGCGGAGGTTGCAGTGAGTTGAGATCGTACCACTATACTCCAGCCTGGGGGACACAGCAAGACTACATCTCAAAAAATTATAATAATAATGATAAAATAAAAAAGAAAATGGTCATATATTTAAAGTCTACTGTTAATATTTTGTTAGATGTCACTAACTACTTAATGCTTTGTAGACACTTAAAATGTTGTTCACAAATCCCAATGTAAGCCCATGAAATTGACCTCAGTGGTTACACTTTTCCTAAAACCCTGGGGATTTTGTTTTAAAAGGTTAATGTGGTTTTTTAGTTAGTCAGAAGATAATTATAGATCCTTCCCTAGGTGCAAGTGATGTAAAGGGTCTTCGGGGATACGAATTAAAGAGCAGACCCTGGCCCTGATCTCTGTATTGACAACCTCCTGAGAAGGGAGGCCTTGCTCGTGCTGAAAGGAGCTTTTGCTACATGGGGTCCCACAGGTTTGGGTGCAGGCAGGAGGAGCGGCAGTAAGAGGGCCCACTGTGGGCCCACAAACATTGGGCTGGGACCTCAGATTCACACTTATACCTTGTTCTGGGGAAAAAATGAAAGCGGCTCAAGCCTTTCTTAACCCCTGGGAGACACCGGCAGGGAAGAGACCACAAAGAGCAAGACAGCTGTGACAAGTGCACAGTCACCCCAGGCCTCAGGGCTCTCCTGTTTCCACACACTGTCCAAACTCATCCAGCTCTTGGCCTGCTCTGCCCAGCCCTCTTCCTGACCTTTGATGCTTACGTCTCTACTCCCAAAATAGATCAGGAAACTGTTGATGCCACAGAAAGATCTGGCTTTGGAATAAGTAAGCCTGGGTTCAAATCCCCTGCCTGTACACATTTATAACATTGGACTTTATGTTCCTACCCTGTACAATGGGAACACAGGACCAATGATTCAGGGTGCTGGGGAAGTCTAAAGTAGGTAACATGTGTCAGACACATAGCGCAATGCCTGGCGCATGACAGCTGATCCGTAAAGGTTACTTGTCCCTCCTACTTGTCCTAGGAGGAACTACTTGTCCCTCCTGCTTGTCCTAGGAGGAGCTACTTGTCCCTCCTGCTTGTCCTAGGAGGAGCTAGTGCCGGGATTCGCCTTAGGGGCATGTGGGTGTCGGAAACAGGGCATTGCGTCCAGGCTAAGTGGCTTGCCAGATGCAAGATCATCTGTTTTCCTGTTTCTAAAAAGGAGATAATGTCATAAGGTTACTGTCAGGATTAAAATGAAAAATGATAGAGCATGCCTGTCGCATCATAGGCATTTGATAAATGTTGGTCTCTGTCTTTAAACTTCTTTGAAATATGCCATCCGCCATCCCTGTGATGGCTTCATAGGCAGTTGCATCCCTTGAACTCTGTTCTGGACCACTGGCCACCCCTGCCTCTGCCTCATGCATCTGTCACTGCCGTGGGAGGGGTCTACAAGGCACTGGGTGACTCAGCCGACATGAGGCTCCGTGGCAAGGCTGTGGGATTGTCCCTTGCAAAACAAGCCTCCCTTCACTTTCTATCTTTATGACTACCCTCGCTGTTCTGTCACCTGATTTTATGTGAGAAACCAATTCTGGGGTAGGAACGAAGTTTCCTGCTGATCTCTGACCACGCCTCAATTGTTGGAGTGGTTCTGAGCTGTCACATCCTCCCACTTGCCCCCTCCCCAGGGCTGTTCTTGGAGACAGCAGCATGATTTGAGCCCACGAAGGAACAATCAGGGTCAATAAACCCAAGAGAAAATCTAAGAATAATCTAATGTTCTCGGTGCTCAGGTCTAAAGAGGAAGTGACCTCATTTCATGAGGGACAGTCATTGCTAGTTTAATAGAATAACCTTTCTCATTATCACAGATGTAGCAGACTAGGTGTGTAATCATAGATAAAATAAAAAATTGTAGACAATTTTGAAGAAAAAACCAGGAGTATCTTTTGAGATTACTTAAGGGAATACAAGGAATCTATGTATCCCTTGGCATAAGATGCCCCATACAGTGTATCCAGCCCATCAGGTATTTCATGAAGCACTTTCAAGTGGATAAGAGGTAGGAGACCAGAAAGATTCCACTGGTATTCTGCAAAGTGGAGTGTGAAATGCAAAGTTTTTTTTTTTTCCTGCCAGAATTTACACATCCGATGCCAAACCTAAGGAATAAAGGAGTAAATGGCCAGAAGGAAGAGGGATTTGATTGTCAGATGGTTAACTGTGGTGTGACAGTATTCCATTAAGAATTTTGAAACATTCAACCTACGTTCGCTTTGCTTAAACAAAACCCAAACGGAAAGCATCTAGAGATGCACACACGCAGCAGCGCTCTGCGAAATGTCTGCGTTTCACGTGGTGCTGCCTATTTGCCTGACGAATCTCAATGCCACCCCACTCTCCCTGCCCTTCTCTGTAGGAGCTGGAAGCCTGCAAACTACATTTCCCAGAATACCCAGCCAGCTTACTTCCCAGTAGCCTCTGCCAATGGGAAACACTGGTGGGAGCTTGGAAGGAGGGTAGAAGGGAGAAAGAAGCTGATTTTATTTCTCCTCCTGCTGAAGTCTCTGGCAGTGGCAGCAGTAGCAGCAGTTGCGGCAATAGCAGTAGCGGCGGCGGTAGGTGACTGAGTTTCTGCTCAGGTGGAGTTTCAACAGCAGTGGGGGCAGGGGGTGCTCTTGCAGCCTCTGCAGCAGGGCATTCCTGGGCTCTGGCAGCATCAGCATCCGTGACAGGCAGCCCTTGGTGGGAGTTTAGTTTCTTGGCTTCCTGAAAGATTTCCAGTAATGGCCGTGCAGCAGCGAGTATCACAGCCGCCCCAGCCACAGAGCAGTCACCGGCTGTGTCTGGATCGCACCATTTTTCCTTTTGTTCAGCCAGCCTTAGGATGGTAGTAGCTTCCTGCGGTTACTAATCTCTGAATGATCTCGGCTTTCCCCTTTTGTTCTCCTCCAGCCCTTCAACACATTTACAGACCATTTCCGAGGTTAACTTTCTTCTACTTGAAATTCCTAGAGTGGTATCCTTTCTGCTGACTGGACATTATCCAGTATACACATTTATAAAGTAAACGCAAATTTTAAGGCAAATCAAATACAATCTCATTTTGTTTAATTCCTCACCCCAGTTGCATTTGTGGGCTTATAAAAGGAAAGAGTAAGCAAGTCTTTCTCTCAGAAGTTTGACAACAAAACTCAGTTCCTTGTCACATACCCTGCAGCATCCACCAAAGAGGTCACCATGACAAGTATTCTTGAACAAGAGACTTTCTTTTGAGAGATCTCTGTTCATGACCATAATGACATTAATAGTAGGTACCCGTTCAATAAGTGTCTTTTATATATTAGGCATTTCAAATACGTTATTTCATTTAATTATCAGTAATAATAATTGTCTATCTATCTATCTATAGACAGGGTCTTGCTGTGTCACCCAGGCTGGAGTGCAGTGGCAAGATCTCAGCTCACTGCAGCCTTGACTCCCCAGGCCCAAGTGATCCTCCTACCTCAGCCTCCTGAGTAGCTGGGACTACAGGCATGTGCCACCATGCCCATCTGATTTTTGTATTTTTTTGTAGAGATGAGGTTTCACCATATTGCCCAGGCTGGTCTTGAACTCCTAGGCAGAAGCAATTCACCTGCCTCAGCCTCCCAAAGTGTTGGGATTTCAGGCATGAGTCACCACACCCAGCCTCATGGCTTTTATTAGCAATTGATAAACTGGGCAGCACTTAGTCGATAAAATAGACAAGAGCTGCACTGGGAATGGCAGAACAGTAGGATTTTGTAAGGTGGTTTGAGCAGGAACAAGGAAACAGTATAGTACAAAAAAGCAGATTGGTTAATATCCGCTTGCTTGGTTATTTCCGGTTATCTTGGTTGCTTCAGGTTGCTTTCCTTGTGTGGATTAAAGCAGAGGGAACTTCCTTTATCATGCTGACTCAGGTCAACTGGACCCTCCCCCCGCTTTTTTTTTGGCAACCTGGCCTGTTTTGGGATTTTCCTGTTTTTAAAAGTTTTAATTTGATTACGTGGCACTTAACATGAGTGACTCCATTTTGGGTTGGCCTGTTGGAGCCCAGTGCAGGAATTCAGTCCAAAACAATGGCCTCCCCCAAATTTTATTTAACAGTGGCTGTGCACCCCTCTCTTTTTAATATGCATACCTTTTGCCATGTGACTAAGCCATCCTTCCTATCTGGTGTGGCAGTCTATTTCTTCACTCCCCAGAGTTTAAGATGGTCTTGTGAATTACTCTGGCTTACAAAATGAGCCAGAAGAGATATGTGAGTTCCAGAGGCCAGACTCAAGAGGCCTGGCAAATTCTGCCTTCCCCCACTTGGAACATTGTCCTTTAAAGGCCCTGAAAGCAGCAGATCTTGCCATTGGAGGATGAGAAGCCACATGAAGAAGAGAGAAGACGCCCCAGAGAGCAGTGCAGTACCACCTTCCAGAGACGCCAGTGTGACCGTCTTTGGTCTTCTAGCCCAACTGCTTTCCCTGAATGCAATGCATAAGCAGGCCAGGCAAAAGGAGAAGGGGAAGCTGCCCAGCTAACCCACAGAATTATGAGAGATAAAAAATCATTGTCTTAATTTGTTTGCATTTCCTAGAATTTTAAATAACTGAAAACATGCATTAAGAACTCTTTTTCTCTGGCTGAGTATGGTGGCTCATGCCTGTAATCCCAGCACTTTAGGTGGCCAAGGTGGGTGGATTACCTGAGGTCAGGAATTTGAGACCAGCCTGGCCAACATGGTGAAACCCCGTCTCTACTAAATATACAAAAATTAGCCGGGCATGGTGACCGGCACCTGTAATCCCAGCTACTTGGGAGGCTGAGGCGGGAGAATCGCTTGAACCTGGGAGACAGAGGTTGCAGTGGGCCGAGATCACACCACTGCACTCCAGCCTGGGCGACAGAGCGAGACTCCGTCCCAAAGGGGGGAAAAAAAGAACTCTTTTTCTCCAGGTTCTCCCACTTAGCATAATTATGTTGAAATTCAGCCGTGTTTTCCTGTGTATCAATAATGTATTTCTTTATATTGCCAAGTAGTATTCCATTGTATGTATACACCATAGTTTGTTTATCCATTCAACCATTGAAAGACATTAGGGTTGTTTTCTGTTTTGGGTTGTTAAAAACAAAGGTTTCGTGAACAATTATCTACAAGTCTTTCTGTGGATATAAGTTTCCATTTCTCTTAGGTAAGTATCTAAGGTCATAAAATAAGTATATACCTAAATTTTGAAGAAACTACCAAACTGTTTTACAAAATGGTTGCATTATTTTACATTCCTACTAGCCATGTATAAGGGTGTCAATTCCTTCACATTCTTGTCAAAACTTGGTTAATTTTGACCATTCTAAAAACATGTAATGGGTCTGGGCGTGGTGGCTCACACCTGTAATCCCAGCACTTTGGGAGGCCAAGGCGGGTAGATCACAAGGTCAGGAGATCGAGACCATCCTGGTTAACACGGTGAAACCCCATCTCTACTAAAAATACAAAAAATTAGCCGGCCGTGGTGGTGAGCGCCTGTAGTCCCAGCTACTCAGGAGGCTGAGGCAGGAGAATGGCCTGAACCCAGGAGGCAGAGCCTGCAGTAAGCGAGATTGCAACACTGCACTCCAGCCTGGGCGACAGAGTGAGATTCTGTCTGAAAAAAAAAAAACAAAAATAAAAACACACACACACACACAAAACATGTAATGGTATCTCATTGTGGTTTTAACTCACATTACTGTCAGAGGCATTGGAACCAGAGTGACTCCATCTTGAGCAGGGCCTGGATAAAATAAAGCTGAGACCTTCTGGGCTGCATTCCCAGGAGGTGAGGCATTCTTAGTCACAGGATGAGATAGGAAGTTGGCACAAGTTACAGGTCATAAAGACCTTGCTGATAAAACCAGGTGCAGTAAAGAAGCTGGCCCAAACCCACCAAAACTAAGACAGTGATGAAAGTGACCTCTGGTTGCCCTTACTGCTCATTATATGCTAATTATAATGCATTAGCATGCTAAAAGACACTCCCACCAGTGCCATGACAGTTTACCAATACCATAGCAACATCAGGAAGTTACCCTCTATGGCCTGAAACGGGGAGGAAGCCTCACTTCCAGGAATTGCCCACCTCTTTCCTGGAAAACTCATGAACAAGTCACCCGTTGTTTAGCATAAAATCAAGAAGTAACAATAAGTATAAGCAGCTTAGCAGCCCATGCTGCTGCTCTGTCTATGGAGCAGCCATTCCTTTATTCCTTCGCTTTCTTTGTTTTTTGTTTTGTGTTTTGTTTGTTTGTTTGTTTTGAGACAGAGTCTCACTGCGACGCCCAGGTTGGACTGCAACGGCACGATCTTGGCTCACTGCAACCTCTGCTTCCTGGGTTCAAACGATTCTCCTGCCTCAGCCTTCCGAGTAGCTGGGAATACAGGTGTGCACCACCACGCCTGGCTAATTTTTGTATTTTTAGTAGAGATGGGGTTTCACCATATTGACCAGGCTGTTCTCGAACTCCTTACCTCAAGTGATCTGCCTGCTTTGGCCTCCCAAAGTGCTGGGATTACAGGCGTGAGCCACTGAGCCTGGCCTATTCCTTTGCTATCTTAAGAAACTTGGTTTCAGTTTACTCTATGGACTCGCCCTAAATTCTTTCTTGTGCAAGGTCCAAGAACCTTCTCTTAGGGTCTGCATCAGGACCCCCTTCTGCCCTTTCTGGTAACAGTACCATAATGACAAATACTGTCGAGCATATTTTCATGTAATTATTTGCAACTTGTGTATCTTCTTTGGTAGAGTGTCTGTTAGAATATTTTGCCTATCTAAAAATTGGGTTTGTTTTCTTATTATTGAATTTTGAGAGTGTGTTATATATTCTGGACACAAGCCTTTTATCAGAGATATGGTTTGCAAATATTTTCTCCTAGTCTGTGACTTTTCTGTCTTAACAATGTCTTTTGAAGAGCAGGTGTTTTAGATTTTGATGAAGTCAGATGTATCAATTTATGATTTTAATAAATCATGCTTTTAGCATAGTATTTAAGATATCTAACCCAAGGTCACAAGAGTTTTTGTCTAAAGGTTTTAGTTTTAGGTTTTGCATTTAGGTATATGATCCATTTTGAGTTAGTTTATATATATTGTACAAGGTAAGGACTGTGGTTTTTTCTTTTTGCTTATAGATTACCACTTGTGCCAACACCATTGTTGTAATGATAGGATAGAAATCACTGTCTTTTCTCCACTGACTTGCTTTTGCATCTTTGTAAAAAGTTGGTCATTCAAATGAAACTGACCCAATTTTCCCTTAGAACTGAAAGGAAAAACTGTATACAGTTTTTTGTTGTTGTTGTTGTTGTTTTTAATAAACATTGAAATGGACTATCCTGGCTTTAAAACTTGCAAAACTTACGTTTGTCTTATCTGAGTTTCTTTCTCAGGAAACCAACTGTCAGGCCTCCCAGATAGTATCAGAAAGCTGAAGATTTCCAGATCACTGCATCCTAACAACAAGGTGCCAGAACGCTGATTCAACTACCTGCTGCCTGTTGAGCAACTCCTACATAAACTCCTAACTTTATTTGGTTACAGAGACAGATTTTAGACTTGTCTCCCATATCCTGGCTGGCATCACCAGCAATAAAGCCTTTCTTCCTGGCAGTACTTGTTGTCTCAGTGATTGGCTTTCTGTGTGGTGAGCAATTAGACCTAAGCTGAATCCCTGGCATTCACCAACACATAAATGTGCAGTTCTGTTTCTGGACTCTCTCTTCTGCCTCATTCATCTGGTTTTCTAACTTTATGCCAAAATTGCACTAGTTTGATTACAGTTCCTTTATAATAAGCTTTGAAATAACATTATATTAGGCCTCCAAATTTGTTCTTCTTTTTGAAAACTGTTTTGGCTCTTTTAGGTCCTTGCATTTCCATAAAAGTATTAGAATCAGCTTATCAATTTCTCCAAAAAAAAAAAAAAAAGCCTACCGAGAATTTGATTGGGATTGCACTGGATTTATAGACTAATCTGGGGAGAGCTGACATCTTAACAATATTGAGTCTTTCTCCCATGAACACAGTGTATTTTTTTATTTGTTTAGGTCTTCTTTGATTTATCTCAATGATGTTTTATGGTTTTCAGTACATAGATCTTTCAGAGTTTTGTCAGATCAATTCTTAAGTATTTAATATTTTTGACCTAATTGTAAAAGGTATTATTTCTTTCCATTTCAATTGCCAATGGGTTATTGCTAGTATATAGAAATGCAATTGATTTTGTCTATAACTTTGCTAAATTTATTTATTAGTTCTAGTAGCTTTTTCATGTGAATTCCATTGGCTAGTCTACGTAGACAATCATGTTTTCTACAAATAAAGATAACAGACATCCTTGTCTTATTCTGGATCTCTGGGGGAAAATTCAGTCTTTTACCATTATGTGTGGTATTAGTTTTAGCTACCTGTAGAACACCTTTTATAAGATTGAGGAAATTCTTTCTATCTTTTTTTAAGGAGAGTTTTCTTTTTTTGGAAGAGAAATGGATATTGCATTTTGTCAAATGCTTTTTCTATATTCATAAGGATGATCACATATTTTATCTTTTTCCGTGGTGAATTACATGGATTGAATGTTAAATGTTAAACCAACTTTGAATTCCTGGTATAAACCCTACTTAGTCATGATATATTTTTTTTTTATATATTGCTGGATGTGATTTGCTAAAATTTTTGTTTAAAACATTTCCAACTTTGTTTATGATGAATATTGGTTGGTTGTTTTCTTTTCTTGTAATGTCTTTGTTTGGTTTTGATGTCAAGGGAATAGTAATCTAATAAAATAATTTGGAAACTATTCCCTCTGCTTCAATTTTTTGGGTAAGTTCATGTATAACTGGTATTATTTACTCCTTAAATGTTTAATAGAAATCATAATTGAAGCCATTTTGACCTGATGCTTTATTTATGAGAAATTAACTATAATATATTTAACAGTTATTTTGGAATGGTATTTTCCTTTGGAGTAAAGGACTTTCTTTAACATTTCCTGTACTGTGAGTCCTCTGATGAAGAGTTTTTCCAGCTTTCATATGTCCCAAAATGTGATTACTTTGACTTTGTTTTTGGAAAATATTGTCACTGGATATAGAATTCTAGATTGATAGGGTTGTGGTTTTTTTCCTGCACTATATTTTTTCTTGTATATCTTTGATTTTAAAAAATCTGATGTCATCCTCATTTTCATTCCTTTGTTCATAGTATCTTTTTTTTAAGGTGCTTTTTGGTCTTCAAAAATCTGATTATGAAGTGTGTTGCTAAAGTTTTATTTGTGTTTCTTAGGCTTTTTTTTTTTTTTTTTTTTTTAACTTCTTGGATCTACGGTTTTATAGTTTTCATTAAACTTGGAAAAATTTTTGGCCATTATCTGTTGAAATATTTTTTCATGCCAACCTCTCTCTCTTCTTTTTCAGCAATTCCAGTTACATGTCTATTAGGCACTTGCAATTGCCCCATAGCTCACTGATGCTCTTTCATTAAGAAACTTTTTTCCCTCTGTGTTTCCTTTTAGGTAGCATCTTTGCTATGATTTCCATTTCACTTTTTTCCCCTTCTTCAATAGCTAATCTGCTAGTAATCCTATATAGGTTTTTTTTTTTTTTTTAAATCTCAATATTGAACTTTCCATCTGTAGATGATTGAGTCTTTTCTAAATCTTCCATGTCTCTATTTGACCTTTTAAACATTTAAAATACAGCTACAGTAACTGTTTTAATGTCCTTTTCTGTTTATTCTATTGTCTGTGTCAGTTCTGTTTTGATTTCAGTTTATTGATTATTCTCTTCATTATAGCTAATGTTTACCTCCTTCTTTTCGTGGTGAGTAATGTTTTATTTGATGCCAGCCACTATAATTTTATCTTTTTGGGTCTTGGGTATCTTTGCAATCTTATAAATGTTCTTCAGCTTTGTTCGGCAATACAGTTAAGATACTTGGAAACACTTGAATACTTAAAGTCTTGCTTTTAAGATTTTTTAGGTGGTACTACAGCAGTGCTCAGTTTAGGCATAATTATTCCCCACTACTAAGTTAAGACCCTTCTGTGTACTCTATTTATTGCTTCAGGAATCATGGTCTTAAATGTGGCTGGTAAGAATAGGTACTATTTCTAGCTGTGTCTGAGTCTCAGACATTGTTTCTTCTAACCCATTCAGGTGGTTCTCTCGGCCTTGGATAGTTTTCTGTCATGCATGCACCAACCAATACTCAGAGGAATACTTAAGGAGGTCCCTCTGCAAAACCCTAGAACGCTCTGTGCACAAATCTCTTCTCTCTGGGAATCTGCGTGTGAGTTCTCACTGCTCTGGTTTTTCCAACCCTCAGCTCTGTCTCCCCAACTCAGGGAAGCCTTGGGGCTCCACCAGGGTTCCCTCTCCCTATATCGTTGCCTCAAAACTCTTTCAAGGTAGTAAAATTTGGCCATTGTATGGATGATATTATTTATGTCTCATCTCTTAAGTATCAAAGTATCATCCTTAATTGCCTGGTGTCTAGTACCTTAAAATTGCTATTTAATGTATTTTGCTTTTTTTTTATTTCAGGGAAGAAAAAAAACTCATTCAATCCATCTTGAATGAGTGTATGTATTAGTTTTCATGCTGCTGATAAAGACATACCTGAGTCTGGGCAATTTACAAAAGAAAGAGGTTTAATAGACTTGCAGTTCCATATGGCTGGGGAGGCCTCATAATCATGGTGGAAGGCAAGAAGGAGCAGGTCACATCTTACGTGGATGACAGCAGGCAAAGAGAGTTTGTGCAGAGAAACTCCCATTTTAAAACCATCAGATCTCCTGAGACCCCTTCACCATCACGAGCACAGCATGGGAAAGACGAGCCCCCGTGATTCAACCATCTCCCACCGGGTCCCTCCAACAACATGTGGGAATTATGGGAGCTACAAGATGAGATTTGGGTGGGGACACAGAGCCAAATCATATCGGGGTAGAATGGTATTAAAGAAAAAGATTTTCTGACACTTATTAAAGCAGGAAGAAAGATGTTATTCAAGATTATCGCAATAGGTATCAAGACTGTGGCAACAGGATAGAGGAAATAGTTGAGCTCAACTCTGAATACAGCAAAAACCACTGGAGATTTATAGCCAATGAGCAGAATGGGAGGAGAAGAGTCAGTGGATGGAAAATTACTAAGAGGAGAAATCAAAGGTGGGAGGATTTTCCCTAAACTGACTTAGCAGGACTCTTGTCACAACTGGACTAGGCAGGCTGAAGACAGGATGCAAGGACAGAGCTTGTTGAAAAGAGGCCTCAGAGGAGCTCGCCTACAGTTTGGTCAAGGGAGGGTCTTTCCTGGTCCCTCCTCTTGTTCAAGGGAAAAAGAGACCTTCTTCTTTCCTTTGAACAATATAAGTCAATTTCTCATTTGGTGACCTTTTTTTCCATTAAGGACAAGCTGAGCCCCCTGTCGAAACTTGGTAGCAGGGCAGCCAGTTGAGATTTCTAGATGTCAAAGCATCTTTTGATGATGGGGTGAGGACTGCAGTGGCTATCCCACGGATTTTCTGGTTTGCAGTTTGAATGTCTTTGGCAATGGCATAGACATCAGTGTCACAGTCATGGTTATTTTTCTGAGCAGAGTGTAGAAGCATCCAACTTCATCTTGAAGGGCTTCTTTAGACAGTCACAATAAAGATCTGGGAAGTTAGGTTTTAGTTCTCATTGATATGCCAAATCAGGACAGTGGGAGAAAAATTTAAAACCTCAGTTTGGAGAGTGGTAGCCAGATAGTAAAGGGAACTAGAAGAACTGAGAATCTGGTAAGGACTAACAAGCTATGCATGATGACAGCATCCCCTTCAATTTACAAGTAGATAACAAAACCTGAAAGACAAGGACAGGACCAGCATCATAACCCGTGAGAAGGTGCTATAGTTTTTATAAAATATCTTTCTACTGTCATCGCCCTTTTTTGATCCAAGTTAACCAAAGTAAGATTATTCTTGTTTACAAAGTAAGTCTTGTCTCATTACATTTGACCTACTTATTTACATAATTGCAGCAAGAATGGCAACTGACCATATAGGCTTTTTTAAGTTTCCATTGCTGGAACTTTTTACAAGTAATCTCAGATTATGCTTTCAAGAGTTCTTGAAGCTATAAAGCCAAGTCAAGCACTACCAGGCCTTATCTGCAATGCCTAGAGATTCAGATGGGTTCCTCTCTTCTTGAGGTCCTAAAAATATTCTGAGTTTCTTTGGCCTGCCAGAAAGTCACGTTCCTGACTCAGCTGCGAGGCCGGGACCTCCATGAGCCAGGTTCCCGGCGGGCTTTCCAGCACGGCTTCATACGCATTGGCTCCATAAACTTAACCTTAGTTCCTCAAAACTGTCTGTTCATATGTGATTTTATGTCTTCTTCTCAGTTGGAAATGCAGAAATCACCCATCTTCTGCGTTGATCAGGCTGGGAGCTGCAGACCGCAGCTGTTCCTATTCGGCCATCTTGGAACGGACCTCCATGTCTTATTCTCAAATAAGACATTTTAATCAAAGCCTTGATTATCTAACCAATTTTTAAAATTATGTTCCGTTGCAAAAAGGACAGATTCTTACTGAACCCATATAAAATATTATATCACCATTGATATGGTTTGGATCTGTGTCCCCACTCAAATCTGATGTTCAATTGTAATCTCCCAGTGTTGGAGGTGAGGCCCAGGGGTAGGTGATTGGATCTTGCAAACATTTTCTCACGAATGGTTTAGCATTGCTGACCCCTTGGTGCTGCTCTTGTGATGGTCAGTGAGTTACCATGAGATATGGTTGTTTAAAAGTGTGTAGTGGCTGGACATGGTGGCTCGTGCCTGTAATCCCAGCACTTTGGGAGGTCAAGGCGGGCGGATCACCTGAGGTCGGGAGTTCGAGACCAGCCTGACCAACATGGAGAAACCCCGTCTCTACTAAAAATACAAAATTAGCTGGGTGTGGTGGCACATGCCTGTAATTCCAGCTACTCGGGAGGCTGAGGCCAGAGAATCGCTTGAAACCGGGAGGCGGAGGTTGCCGTGAACCGAGATCGTGCCGCTGCATTCCAGCCTGGGCAACAAGAGCAAAACTCCATCTCAAAAGAAAAAAAAAAGTGTGTAACACTTCCCTACTCTCTCTTTCCTCCTTCTGCTCTGGGTACGTGACGCAGCTCGCTCCCCTTCTGCCTTCCACATGACCCAAAGTTTCCTGAGGTCTCCTGAGAAGCAGAAGCTGCCATGCTTCCTGTGCAGCCTGCAGAGCTGTGAGCCAATTAAACCTCTTTTCTTTATAAATTGCCCAGTCTCAGGTATTTCTATATGGCAATGTGTGAACAGACTAGTACAACCATGAACATAAAAATACTCAGTAATAGTTTCTGAATTATGGAAGGATTAGGAAAAAAAAGTTCCATTTTTGTTATAGAAATAGATCTACTAAATTGTTACATATTATAGCTAACTTAAGAGAAAAAGAAAAGGGGTTCCTTATTTCCAGAAAATAGAACATTAAAAACAAGCAATGTTCCAAACAAAAAGCCATAAAAATTATAATCCTTCTTTAGTTGATTCAGTCCTATGTAATTAATTCTTGTTTTGCTTGATCATGGGTTAGTAGTTTCATGAATCTGTCAGCTTCTCAACTAGAGTTTTGAAAGCCCTCACTCAGTCCAGCGGTATGATATTTAAGTTTTTTAGGCCATATCCATATCAGATGGGGGCTGGGGAGGTTGATGGGTGGAAAATTATTAAGAGAAGTAATTACCAAGAAAAATATCAAGGGGAGGGGAATTCTTGCTAAACTGACTTTAACAGGATTCTTGCTGACTGCAGACCAGTGTGATCAGAGGTCAAGATTGGGGGATTCTCACTAAACTGACTTAGCAGGATCCCTGCTGAAACTGGACTAGGTAGGCTGAAGCCTGGGTCCAGGGATGAAGCCTATTAAAAAGAGGGCTGAGAGGGGCCTTCTAAAGTTTGGTCACTGAGAATGTCTTTGTCAAGGGCCCTCCATATGTAGTACTTATGATGGTATTTTGTCTGGCATTCATAGAGTTAATATTGTGTGCCTTTCATAGCAAATCAAAGAATATCAGAGCATTTAAGAGTATCAAGGTATCATGTTGACCTTGGAACTGATAGCTTGAAGCAAAAAAATAAAAAATTTCTGCTTAATTCCTCTGATAAGCGCTTGCAATAACTGAACTCTAAACCTGGTAACCGTCACCTCCATCACAAGGTTGATGGAAGGCACAGTTAAGAAGAGAAAGCCGTAACTGTTTGAAGATGGGCAGATTCTGACCA